>NC_140933.1:118550815-118878315 GCF_014529385.1 Adiantum capillus-veneris
TGATCACATTCCAAACTAAAATACCAAGAAAAATTAGTCTCCTTAAATTAGAATGCACTCCATTAATAAAGAAGTCTTCTTTCACCAGGGTGCACTCCGTGGAAAAATCCAAGTTACAACGAAGCCTAAATATTTAGAGTGAATCCACTTACACAAGATACGAACACAATATATATCACCCTCCACCCATAATAACATGAAAAAAGAGCACCCATAAGAAGGTTGCACTCCTTCAATAAAGAATCCCCCCTTATAATAAGGTACTCTCTATGTGAAACACATTAGATCGATACAATAGGGTACACTTCATGTAGAAAAAAATAAAAGATAAATAGTCGAATAAAAGATAAATCTACGGTAATTATTCCATCTTGTATAAACATTTACAAAGACTAGTTTTAATTGAAATGTGGTTTTGTGTACAATCGATATCTCTGCCAACCATCTTTGCCAAGAAACTTCAATTCAACATTGTCTTCTTGACAAGTAGTAATTCATGACATATGTTGTTTGAGGATCCTCTACTTTGTTCACAATCATATTGGAAGTATAACTTCTCTTGTTTCTTGCACACAACCATCCCACTAACCATGAAATTATTGTGCTTTGAAGTTGCTCGGGCTGTCTCCAAATCTTTGGAAATATAAGATAAGTTCTTGGCATATTTCACATCGCTATATATGGAGTGTCACAAAAAAATAATGTGTTGCTAGCATGTAGATCCTCAAACATCCTCCAAACTGAAGTCATATTCTTATGATAAACTCTTTTATAGCCACTCATAATATTTGGATTTTGACAGTTCTCATTGCTCATAAATATCTTGAACTTTGAACAATGCGTAGGAAAGCACATCTCAACTATATGTTGAGCTTTGGTCAAGCTATAACAACTCCATATCCAAGGTTCAAAATAATCAAAACAAAAGTCCAAGAAAGTGTATGCATCAAGGTGCACCACATGATAACTTCATCTTTATAAGTTAAAATTTGCATGTGTTTGACCAATGATGGAACAATATCAATGTGTTGCTTTTCAACTAAATGAAGTAGTAAACCCTCTATATCTAAGATAAGAACCCTCCTTTGTTGTTTTAACACTAGAATGGTAACCTAACAGGACATAAAAGTGTCCTTTCAGAGTTTTGGGAAAAAATTCCAAAACCATAGTAGATCCACTCATTTTGACAAATCCTTTCATGACCTTATAGTTCAATAACTACTACATATGGAAAAAATGAGAAACTTGTAATTTTTCTCATCCCTTGGTCACTACAAGCCTCCAAAGTTGATGGACCAGTCCATTTTTCCCAAAACAATAATTTCTTACAGTTGATTGCATATAAATAAGAGTGGAGATTTTTGTAGGACATGAGATAAAATGCCCCGTTAACTTCAATGGGTTGGTGACCAAAACATATGGTTGCTTTTACCTCACTATTTTTTTTTTGGGCAAAAAAAATAGGTACAAAAAAGTTGCATTTTTGCCATTCTGCGGACCTATCATCAAAGTTTCTATAGTCACACTCAATACAGATACTATATACATATTTTCTAAATTCCCTTCGGGCCTCTGGATTCAAAAGGAGCCATGGACCATGTCAAAAGGATAATGGATCTCTTACAATTGGAACCTTGGGGGCAATGATAAAGTGCTAAATACAGCAAACATGAAAAAAGTGGGTTTAGCATTATGACCTCTAGAAACCCATAGAAACTACTCAATATCTAGCCAAGTTTGTAGTCTATGATTAGATATGGTTACTACCTACAAAAACACACAATTGGCCTAAGAAACTAGCAATATTGAGAAAGTTATACTTGCTACTCTAAAATGTATCGTATTCTTCAACAATCAAAAAACTCAACCATCATCATATACTATGCTATAGCATATTAGGTCCCCCAAAACTCAAGGAAGATTAGCTTTATGTTATACATTACACTTACACAATCAAAATTGAATTTGGATATCAAGAAAGCCACCAAAAAAATCATAAAAGTGCTAATTTTGGCCAAAAAAGAGGATTATGTAATTCTTGTAAATTGGTCATAACTTTCAATTTTAACACTTAGCTCTCCCTACAAGCATCAAAACATATTGAGAACTATGAAGGCCTAACCTCTAGCCATCTAAACCTCACAAACATGAAGTTTAGAGTGGTATAGTTGCCAAAAATTGAAAAAAAAAGCCAAAAAGAGGACCCGTTTTTTCACACAGTTTAGGTTCAAAAATGTTGTGCAAGAGTAAGGTTAATGGTGAGATCGATACTCAAAAAAAAATGCTAAGTTTTTTTCAGCTCATAAGGCAACTTTGTGGATATATAGCACCTAGAAATTCATTTTCATACTCTTCAAATGATTCAAGCAAAATGGTCACTTAACAGCACACAAAAGTGTCCAAGGACATAAAAGTGTCATGTTACCATTCTAGTGTTAAGGTAAGTAATAACTGCGGAGTAGGGGGTGGTTAATGGTTTCAATGAGGCCCCATAAAAGGAATTTTCTCTTTCAAATGAATTATTCCACTCTAAAAACAACATATTTCTTTCTTTTGGCTCTAAAAAGAAACATGAGAAGTTTAGTTGATATTTATTTTCAAACCTAAAAACAAAATTGATGCTTTTAGCATTCAACATTTGATCACTGTAGACATCCAAAAGAGTATTAAATTGGAATAACAATACTAAAAAAAACTTATGATCATGAGGGAAGGAAAATTTGTTATTAAAAAAATAAATTGTGAAGATCTCCAAGTCAATTGGTACAATTGGTCTAAAACCCAATGATGAAGTACAATTAGTACAACTACAATGGGTCTACAAATCAATGGTGAAATATAAAGGAAAGCTCAAATATAGAGAATAATCTTTTTGTGATTTGTTTTTGGTTGCAAGTACAAAAACTTTTGCAAGGTAGCTCATGGTCATTCTTAGGGGTTTCTTCTTTCATCTAAAACAAATGGTCCAACTCCTCGATGA
Organism: Adiantum capillus-veneris; assembly: GCF_014529385.1. NCBI lineage: Eukaryota > Viridiplantae > Streptophyta > Polypodiopsida > Polypodiales > Pteridaceae > Adiantum > Adiantum capillus-veneris. The sequence continues at coordinate 118,553,796 of NC_140933.1, forward strand.
AATGCTCCTTTAAAGAATGATCTAGATTGAATCTACAAGCAACCATGATGATAGAGTCTTTGAATTTAAAATACAAATATCATTTACAACATTATCTATTGAAAGTTCAGCATGATCTATATCGACTAGTATCTTAGTGCTTGAGGAGATTGTGCTCATTTAGTAGCTTCTTCACAAAAGCCTTGGCCGTTATAGACTTCAATGATGGTGTGGCACAACCCAACTTCCTTGCTATGGAGACTAATTGTTCTCCCTTCATCGTATCAATATTGATTTTTTCTTTTGCCATTATTTCTACACTTTGATTTCTTCTCATCTCCTTTTCGCTGTTTCGATTAATTGACTCCTCCTGCTTGTCAAAAAGATCTCCTAGGTTCTCAAAAATTAGTAGCTTATTTGTGGTTATCTCCTTTTGAGACCATCTTTGAGTTTTGATGTTTCCAATAGTCCATGACACCTTTGTATTCATTGTCATTGGAAATTGGGGGTTGTCCATAACGATTAGAACCAATGAACTCACACACATCTTTTCTCTCATCAAGTTACAACAAGTACGGGAGCAACTCTTCTATGAGCCCATTGTCAACCATATTTTCTTCATCAAAAGTTGAAAGAAATATGCAATAATTTATAGGTGAAACAAAACCTTTGTTTGTAAAGTTATCAACAAGGATTGTTTAATGTGGATCACATTCAAAGCATGCATATATTTTTGCAAGTGGCTTAAACATAGCTAGAACTTGAGGATTATCTGGTTTAAATAACTTCCTACCTTCGAGAATATAGCGAGATTCTTGAGATTAAACTACAAAAAATGGAAATATCTCCTTTGCAATGCTTTGGAGCATTCTCAACATCTGGTAAACATTAGCTTCTCTAGTTGTTGACCAAATCCTAACATTGAATCTCTTCAATTTTTAAAAGTGGATGCACCTTGGCCTTAACACAATATGCCTTTATGAATTAATGATGGTTTATGACTTTGTTTTAATGGTAGGCCATTAAAGGCCAATATTATTGTCAACATGGATTTGTCAGGATTTGATGAAACCAAAGTAGTTGCATCAACACCACTCTCTTGCACATCTTCAACAGATTGAAAGCTTTCATCTATGGCTTCCTTTACTTAGTGATGCAACAAAGAGGCATGAGGTATTTGCATTTCAATATCAGTTATTGGATTCAATTCTTCAAGTAAGACCTTCATGGATACATGCGGAAGATTCTCATTAACTGATGTTGGATTGAAGAATTCCTTAACTATCACACCCTCAAACCCTAGATCAAAGCAAACAATAATGAAAGATCACACAATAGCCTCCTAAAGGATAATTTATTAATAAAAAAGACATGATTACTGATATCCACATAATTATCACTTCTTCTCAAACATTGCTTCTCCATGTCTATCTTGCAAGAAAAAAAAAACTACTTATGTAGTCCAAAAAACTATAGATATTGATAGGCTTTGTGATCAAAAATCTTATATGGTTTGGAAAGAACAATTTGAAACAAGGCGAAAGTTCACTATGGCCAGATAAAGCTATTCAGAGGAATTTAATAATAAGTGGCTTCTTTGTGAGAGAGAAAACAAGTAAATGATAATAATATTTTAAAACACTTGTTATTATAATAAAATATTGTTTTTGTAAAAACAAGTTTAACAATGAAATATTTAGATTACAATATATTCCAAAAGCATTAAATAATAATAACCGAAAAAATACTTGGAAGCATTGTAAAAAATTGAGAAAAACAAGGTGAAGACTTTATGATGGCCTCAAGAAGGCAACTTTTTTTTCTGTAATATATTGAGTGATGATTAAAACACATTTGACATGTTAATGGAGAGAGAGAGAGAGAGAGAGAGAGAGAGAGAGAGAGAGAGAGAAGTTATAACTAGAAAGACAGAGAGGCTCCTTTTTATGCATTAAATTGTATGATGACAAAGAGAGAGAGATGTGCACACACACACACACACACACACACACACACACACACAATCACTTTCATAATGAAATTGTTTAAATGAGTATAGTAAGGCTTCATTCCAAAGAAAACTTAAAGGGTCATGATTGCCAACACATTTGTAACGTTCTCTCTCATATATATATATATATATGTATATATATACATATACATATACATATATGTATATATATAGATATATATATATATAAGAAATTGCATTTAACATTGTATACCAGCAATTCAAATAAATATTCTTCATATGTTATTGAGCAAGCCATGATGTAAACAATCATACCCTTGTGCACGGTGGCTTTCTGTTGGCTGTAGTGCTTGCTCGAAGACTTGGGGGGGCCATAGCGAGAGTTGTCTGTGGGACAGGGGCGTGTTGTGCGTACAGAGTGCATCCTGGTGCCAGATCTGTTGCCACGGGAGAGGCATTGGCGGAATGTGCCTTTGGGGCAGGGGTTTCTCCGGAAGGAGAGCACCCAACTGCTCCTCCCCTCGCCTTGGGTGTTTGATGGTGCATCAAATGGCATATTTTTGATGGCGGCTCCTCGGCTTCTTCGCTCGCGTGATTGGGGTATGAGGCATGTTCGTTGGAGCCCTTTTGGCATGCAAGGAAAATTGATGTAGGATTTCCCTGCATGGTGGCACCGGAGGTCTCTCTGTGGTGGGTGAGCTCCCCTTGCAGCTTGATTTTCTGGTGGTGGTTGCTTTGGTCTTCTATTGGTATGAGGGCACATGGCTCATCAAAAAGCCTAAGTTGGTGGTTTGTTTGAAGTGATGAAGGTGAATGCTCCCCCCTTATGCGGATCTATTTAGGGAGTTCGATTTTGGTCTGCTCTGGCTGTACGATGGTATGTTTCCACCTTATGGAGGTTCTGCTCGGGTCATGAAGCTGTCTATGGCAAGGATAGCTTCATGGTGGCAACCTTGGGCACTCTCTCTGGGTCGACGTTCTTTGTTGGTAGGCCTTTGTGGTCTTTTATTGGTTCTTTTTTTATCTGTACGAATATTGGGTCCCTGTAAAACCCTTGGTCTATTGAAAGGCACATGTTATGCATAAGACTTTTGTATGTAAATCTTTTGGTGTTTAATTCAATTTCAACTCACCTATTGGTGAGTACTGCAAAAATAAAAATACAGATGGTGTAAGTTTTGTTTGAAATGTCAACAATTAAAGTTAATGTAATTAAATTCAATGTGATTGGAGACAAATGCCTTGGAATGTCAAAAATTAAAGTTAATATAATGGTGACAATTGGATGGTGAAAGTTTTGCACGTTTTCTCCACCACTCTCACATGGCCTTCTTGACCAAAACAGGTCAAAGGGGATGAGAAAGATTGTGTGCCAATACCCAATGCCCTTGGTTTAAAGAGAGAGGTACACCCTCTCACACTAGCCTACAAGAACAGTAAAAAAAGAAAGTTTGTTGTCATGTGGCATTAATCAACAAACTTTATCCAATGGTCCACAATTGCACCCAAAAATGCAACCCTTTACTAAGATCTTTTATTTATTTATTTTTGTCTTGCTTGCGCAAGCTAGTTTACGGGATTGCGTCCACTCACCCACACCTCATGTCTGAAGGGGTTGAACCCTTTACTAAGATCTTATGCAATCCAAAAACTACATGCCCAAAGAAAAAATTGCGTAATATTATGAACTTGTCTAGGGAATGCAAAATGGGAGCACTTAGGGTAAGCCATAAAATAATTTTCTATGTGATAACTTTTCAATCTCACTATATGTAATGTACCTTGGAGGCCCGTGCCCCTTGAAGGAGAGGGATTGGAAGGGGGAGTGGAGGCCAATGCAAAGAAAAACAAACCCTTGGAGTGGGGAGTGGGTGCCAAGAAAAGGGGGTCCTCTCTCTCTCTCTCTCCCCCGCCCACAAGGGGAGCTCTCTCCCTCCCCCATTCACTCGAGGGGGTCACTATATGTAAAACCTATATATCATGCGTATTCATGGACTATTTATAAAACCCAATATCTATGAAACTTTCATCAATAAAATGGACCCTTTTACTATTAAATTCATAAATTTGTTTTCAAGATCATTATTTCAACACCTTTCTACATGTGAAAATGTGAACAAATATATAATTAAATAATCCTTAATGTTGAGCCGCGTGATTGACATTTTTAAATTGTAGTGACCCCCTTGAGCCCGCCGTCCAACAGGATGAGCCACACTCATAATTGTCACATAGATGAGGGACTAAAATAAGAAATGGAAATGTTGAATGACAAATGAAATGGCCATTCTCTCTGACATGAAAGATGGAAGGGTGCGCTATGGAATGAAAATGTTTCCAAGTCTAAGGAAGGACACGCTTTGGCCAAATACATCGTATTGAAAACTAGGGTGCCCTTTCAATCCAAGCTAATGGGCACGTACACAATACCTTGTCCACAGGATGGACCACACTCATAATTGTCACATAGGCTGGGTTCACATTGGGGAAGCGGAAGATGGCCCCAAAGATGCCATCTTCCGAGTGGAGGAGACACGTTTTGCACTCTTTCATTGCTTAGTTGTTCACACAGGAGAGAGTGGAAGAGGGAATGGGAGTTTACTTCCACCACCCAATGTGAACAAAGGAGAGAGGCGAAAGTGCAAGTACATGACAAAAAGATCATCTTTACTTCGTTAGCGTAGAAGGCAAAATCTCAATTCTGGCTCCACGTTCGTCCACGTGGCTTTTCGTTTTGTTACTTCATTCGCGTAGAAGCTCCACGTTCGTCCACGTGGCTTTTCGTTTTGAAGGTCTGCACAACGTCGAAGTTAAATAAAACAAGAACGCTGCTCTTGGAGTGCATTGATTGTTGCGGAATATGCCCAATAGAGACAGGGCCAGGAAGCTCGGGGCTGTTTTCGACAGATGTAAAGAGATGGCATCTCACCAAGTGCAATCACCTACACTTGCATCTTAAAGGCATGTGGCATTATGCAGATGTTGATATGGGAAAAGGCTATTGAAAAAAGACGTTGTGCTTGGAAATGGCTTGGTTGACATGTATGCCAAATACTTACGAAGCTCAGAAAAGTGGTCAACGAGCTTCCTGTCCAGAATGTTATCTCTTGGAACGCACTCTCTCTCTCTCTCTCTCTCTCTCTCTCTCTCTCTCTCTCAATAAATGTGTTAAGACAGAACTAGAAGTATTAATCTGCTTCAGACTGTCATCTTCGTATGTGCTCCTACGCACTGCACACTACGATGCAGCTAACGACGCATTCTAGTTCTTTATTTGAAAATAATCACATAAAATGCCAACGTCACCTTTTCATGCTTACGTGGAGGGTGGAAGAGGCAATGGGCAAGGGGTCGAAAGAGAAGAGGTATTTTTCTTCCACTAAGCAGCAGTGAAAACACCCGATTGCCTATGCCTGATCTGGACAGCGAGGACCATTGGGCGTGAGCTAATTCCTGCACAACACATCAATTGAAAATTTAGGACCTGGTTGGCTTGGGACGATATACAGTCTTCTAGCTCCCTTTGTCGGTGAAGGAAGCCGATGGCTATAGAGATTAAATGCTTGATGTGACTGAGCAATGAGACAGATCTTGTGCAGCTTCTGGCTCTTCGAGAGGGCCCCAAAAGTCAACTATCCGAGGGGCTGGTTCTTGCTTTAGTTTGAGGGAAAACGATAAGACTGTGGCAGTTTTGAGGCTCTTAACTACCACAATCTAAACTAACATAATATGGCGGAAGGGGGAGCCCTTTACACGTGTCAAAATCTGCAACATGAAGGCTAAACTCCAAAACTAAAAGAAAATCTTGTGCACACGATAAAGAGGGGGAGAGAAAGAGAGAGAGAGCTTTGGCGGCCAGCCGTACTAGTTAGATAGGTGGAGAGAGAAGAGCAGGTGACTCGTGACCGGGCAAAAAGCAAGTTCACTAGTACATGCGACCGGGCTCTTTCCCAGCTCTTAAGGAACGACACGATTTGGCCAAATACATCGTATGAAACATAGGGTGCCCACTGCCCTCTCAATACGGGCACACCAATTTTTCTACGCAGACTTCGAGTGATAGGGACTTGTCAGCTTATGCAAATATGCGCATGCGCTCCACTGCAGCTCGCTCGTTTCCACTACACCACAGACAAACAAAACAAACTCGCTCATACTCTCTTTGCCCCCCACTTCATTGTTTGTACTCACTCTCACAGAAAGGATTCTCTCAGTTACAGCTGTGGCAATTTCGAGCCATTTCTCAAATGTACTTGACAATTTCTCCTTCCATTTGAAGATCTGCACGCTTGCAGAGAAGGCTGCCTTCAGATTCCTTTTCCTTAGGAAAGGAGCGCCATTACCCACCTGTTCAAGTTTCTCCTGACCTGGAGAGTTCTTCACGTAAGCGTGGTCCGCTGAGTGTAACGCAAGCTTTGGGTCTAGTTCCGGCATGAGGGTTTCTCTCAGACCTTGCCCATCTGCTTCCTAGGCTTTTGTGGGCGCTTTTTCATAGCCTCAGAGGAAGCATACCCTGCCTGCATGAAGATACACTCTCCTAGTCCCTTTGCATCTGAGTTTGCACTTGCTTGCAAGGCCTCTCTTTGCCTGCAGCAAGAAGCAGTCCGAGAGTGCAACTTCCCAGGTTATGGCTTATGGAGTTCATGCCTCCAGCATCCGCTTCCGCAAGGTAATGAAAATCTTTACGAAATTTGATGTTAACAGAGATGGGCATCTCAGCAGAGAAGAGATGTCAGCCCTCGTGGTTGCTGTCAACCCAAAAGTAGATTTCAACGATGAACAGATTGCAGCTATTTTAGATGAGGTATTTCGAACGTATGGAGACTACATCGATGGAGATCAAGGCCTCAGCTTTGATGGGTTGCTTCAGACTTATCATGATGGTGCAGGCGATATCGATAGAGATTTCAAGGCTTTGGGACTTGAATTGGACAAAGAAAATGGAGATTATGCCGAAGAGAATGGAGATTCTGCCAAAGATAGTCAGGGTGCGATCACTGCAGATGTTACACCCTTGCCGGATGTATCGCCTAGAAGAAAGGAATCAGTCGGAGCATGGGCTCAGTCGCCTACAAATGGCATTGCGTGTGAAATTACATGGAAATTGGTAGAAGGGTTGGAGATACAAATAAGACAGCTTGAAGCCAAGATGGGTGAAAAGATGCGTGGTAATGAGACAAGCTCTGTTGGATTTGGATGGGCTAGGAATGGCGATTCCACAGATGGGAGTGCCGCTAGTCAAGTAATTATTGCCAGAAGACCTTGGGAAGAACTTGGCCCAGATTACTTAGATTTTCAGACAGCTGTCGCTGAGGTGAGGAAGAAAGCTGATCAAGGACACACACAAGAGGATGCTTTTGATGCACATATGGCCTCTAGCCGCATTCTGTTTGACCACAGATTGTACAAGGAAGCTCTGATGAGCCTCAAGAGAGCCAGAGAGCTTAGACCGGCAGATGTCAGGCCTCATTTCCAGGAGGGAAACACACTCTTTGCTCTTGGTAAAATGCTCGAAGCCAGAGATGCTTACACTTCAGCACTTAATGCAGCTGAGGTAGATGAGGATCTATGGGACAGTCTTCTTCCTCAGATTCATGTCAATCTTGGCATTGCTTTGGAATCGGAAGGTTTGCTCTTTGGAGCAAGCAATCATTACAAGGAAGGGGCAATCAAGGAGCCCAAGCACTATAGAGCATTGAAGCTTTTGGGCAGTGCCCTTTATGGTGTAGGTGAGTATAAAGCAGCAAAAGAGGCTCTTCTCCAGGCTATATCGCTAAGTGCTGGTTTTGCCGATGCTCATTGTGAACTAGGCTCTGTCTTGCATGCATTAGGAGATCATGATCAGGCTATTGCAGAGTTTGAGAAAGCATTGGACTTGAAGACGGATCATATGGAGGCCCTTTACAATCTTGCAACTTTATTGAAAGATATTGGGCAATATAGGAGGGCAGCCACCACATATTCAAAGGTGCTTGCCTGGCAGCCGGATCATTGGCGTGCACAACTTAACAAGGCAGCCTCTTTGCTGGGAGCAGGGGATATTGATGAATCAAAAAGAGCTTTCAAAGTAGCTTACAAAATGACAGGAAGATCTGAACTCTATGACGCAATTATGCATTTGCAACACATGGAGAACAGACCTCAAGGCTTGTCAAGTTTCTTTGGAAGAGATGATGCAAATTTGGGTGCAGTTGGCGATAGTTTAAGAGATAATGATAACTTCATAGTAGTGGAATCTACACGTTTCAGGAGAGTAAACGCAAGAACAACTCCTAGACAATTACTTGCTTTTGCACTTGACATTAGACACCTTCAAAAGTTTTGTAGATTCAATCGCTGTGATGTATCCAATTTGAAGAAAGAGCTCCATCAAATTGGGCTACCTGTGTCCTCGCCGCGCACTGGCATCCCCGAGAAGCTGATACGAAAGGAAGCACTGGAGAAGGTTATACGGAACCTACTTCCATTCCTGAAGCCTGAAGCTTTCCAGGGGGCCATGAAGCTGGTGAATGTGAGACTTTTGTCAGAGCTGGACCCGACAGCTTCAGGAAGAGTAGACGTAGGGATGGTGTTTGCTGTGCTAGCTCTCATTTGTGGGGGCTCATTAGACAGAAGAAAGCGCATGGCATTTGATGCGCTGGTGTTCCGGTCTTCTAGAATCCCTGATGGAGAAATTTCAAAGCAAGATGCTAAGGATTTCTTAAGAGTGCTGAGGGCAGCTTTTTTGCGTACGCGAGAGGAAGGTCAGCCAGGTGTGATGATCAGAACTGAAGATCATGCAAGCCTATCTTTTCCAGAGTTTGTAGACATACTTGATAATCCTGATACTGGCTTCGGAATTTTGAACATCCTTGCAAAACTGGAGACACAGGAAAATGCTCGACATAGGCGGCAACTCTGTTCAGTGTGCTCCTATCCCATCATTGGCCTCGGCTTCAAGGAGACCAAAATCAATTTTAGCCTTTGCGCTTTATGCTACAGCAGCGGCAAGGTGCCTTCTCGTGCCAAAGATGAAGAGTACTATCATTTTAAAGAGATGAATAGTGATCTAGCAGCTAAACTACAGAGTTTCAAATCGCCCTTTACATCTTGCTCAGAAATATAGAGGTAATAAAATGTTCTCAAGGAATGTTTGTTGCTCAGCATGTTCCGGTCAGCAGGGAAAAAGAATCACCTCAGAATGCAAGGTGGTGTTTATAATAGCAGCTTTGCAGTGGGTTTTAGAGTATACAAGGGTGGTGAAACCAAGATGAGGGCAAATAAGGATGGTGAAGATTTACCTATGAATCTCACACATTACTTGAAAAGGGTGTTTGAGAAAGACATTTGCTTTGTCAGCTCAGAGAGAGAGAATTTGTTTTTGCTGGGGAATCATAGATGCATGCATAACCATATAAAGAGACAACAAGATTGAAGAGTCTGGTTGAAAGAAAGCATTGATACAGGCTAAGCTCCCGAATGGTCAATGGATGACACCTTATAAGTTGCAAGTAAATGGGGCATGTGGTGTGGCTAACGGGATTGCAATTCCATCTGGCCCTGCAATGCCAAGGGTAACGTTTCTGGCTTGAATACATGGACAGGCAAAAATGGTGGAAGTTTTCTCGTATGCATGTGCCTTGGGGAGTTTACGATGGCTCTGGCAATGAGGAGACACTTTAAGGAAGAAAGGAGCATTTTGTGAAAGGGTGTGATGGATGAGGAATTCACAGCTCCAAAAGTGTATCTCTGTTTTGCAGAATTAGTTTGGACCTTGTCCCATCGAAGGTTGGCTGATTCTCCCGATTTGAGTTTCTCGAGCTTGCTTAATTTTATTGGTCGTGGTTTTAACCTTTTGGTCTCATGCTCATCGCTGAATGCAATGGCTGGGCTGCCGTTGTGGCATGCAGAATCCATGTCGTACATAGAAAGACATTCATGGTATTCAACCTTGTTATGTGGTGTTGATTTTCCACATTAATGGCTCTTGCGATGGTAATCATAAAAGAACACCTTGATTTGTAGGAATCGGATCAGTGGCATGGCTCATGTGCAACAGCCTCCTGTGTTACACATGAGGCTGACAAGTCCAAAGATGTCTATCGTTGTTCTCAACTTCAAAGAGAAGCTTTTCAAGTACTTGCTTGCCCAACTACCTTGTGAGGTAGTTTGAGTTCATCTAGTTGGCCAGACAACCAGTCAGCCCATTTTGGAGAAGGCTACAAAGGAAGACCACACTGCATGCATCCTCTTCTTTCATTTGAAGCCGGTGAAGGTCTAAGCTCCTTGTTCACGCAATAATAACATGTACTCACACTTGTCCTCTGTCTAGCTGTTTAGATGGTTACTTCATTGGATTTTTGGGTATAGTCTGTGCCTCTATTTCAATGTCTTTTTCATTTCTCTTTCTGAGTGAGATTTACATATGCTAGGAAGAGTGTCTCCATGTCTTTAGACATGTATGGTAATTAGAGGTGATCAAATTTAGTTTTTCGAGTAGCTGTCCTAGATGAGTGATGTGGCACCTTCGCAAAAAGAAGAAACTTCCTTTATATGCAAGCTTATTGTTGTATATGGTCTCTACACCCTTTTTTGGCTCTATGTCTTGTGTTTGATGATGTGTTGCCCCGCCGCCGCCCCCCCACCCCAAGTCCGGTCAACATAGCAGGCAAGAGTTGGGGTGCATGTTTTACTTGTCCATTTTTGGGGTTAGGAACTTCCACATTTACAACTAGCGGAAGTGTGGGAGGTCAGAGAGGCGACAGCCAATGAAGTAGTACAATTGCCTCAATTGTTGGTACTCTTGCCAACCAAAAATAGTGTCAAAGAGCAGATTGTGTCGTAGAATGTTGGCGACTTCGAACAGAGTTTATCACAATCAGTTATTAATGAATGTGTAATGACAAATGCTCCAAGGCAAGACAAGGGAGGATGTTATTTGTCTTACAGATCTGCAAGCCCCACCCCTCTGTACTGCCTCCAACTCCCAAATCTTGCATTCTACCACTCTCCATTCACATTGGCGGTTCTATTGAATTGATTTTTGTGCACTAAACAACCTGTTTTGGTAGTTGGCTAGACTACTCAATGCCTGAAAGACGATTCTATGCTAGCCCTGGAAAAATAAGACACAGTCGTACACGGTAGAATGTAAATCTACGATTGAGAAGTCGGAGCTTGCCACAATGGTGTAGCTATTGTGTGCTTACAGGAAATGCATTGTGGATTTTCCATTGGGATGGAGGCTTAAAGTTATATGCCATATCAGTGATGTTGGATTGAGTTTGAAATGGGCCTTACTATTGTCAAGTTAGTTTGCGTGCCACTTTTCGTTTCTATTTTTCTTAACTTGCCAATTGCTGTGCATGATATGCCTACCTACAACCTCTTCAATATAGCTTTTGAGGAGGAGTAAAAAAGTGGAATGGACAATTTTTGCTTTGCAGACCTGTTTGTTGGTGATATGAAGATGACATATTCAATTTGGTACCTAGTTTTTTGAATAATTCTCTGCAAAAGAGACTTGTCGTACATGGCTCTTTATCTATCAGAGGCAATGGATGAGGCAGCCAATGTATTTTGAAAATGTGTGAGACATAATGTTTAGCCATATGATGAGGTTTAGTAGCATATTGATAGTGTGAAGTGAGTTTGTTGAACTTGTCTGCCCTTGTTAAAATAAATTTGTTCCTATGTAGACTTTGGAAGGCCAACAATGGAATCCATGGGTATACTTTGCCATGGTGCTTGCAACATCCATAAATATAGCAAGAAGCTTGGTTGCTCACCTCTTTCATATTGATCTTTTGTATGCCATACAATGAGAGACATATCCTTTTTCCTTGATGAGAAGAATTTGGATCCGAAGCATATGTATCTATCATATTGGCAAAATGACTATGATAAGCTATGGATATAGCATTTTCCCTAGGTCTACAAGATAATGTTCACATACGAGTTCTTTAGCTATTTGATTTTGGAAGGCATGTGAGCAATGTGAAAATAAAATTGCAAACGGAAAACTTTGAGTATCATCATTTGGGTTAGGAAATGTTCCACTCTTAAGGCCTATTTGTAGTGATGTTTCCACAAAGAGCATCCATCGGAGTGAGAAGTTATAGTTCATAAATTCCAAGGATAACATTCTACCATCCTTGATGATGGTGAAGACTCTGCGAAGCTATAACATGGTCCTCTTGCAAAAAGACATCCTACATAAGCAATCACCATAAGCATTTGTAGTGAACCTCGTTTGGTAACAATAATACATGTGGAGAGATAAGCTTTGGAATGAATATAATAAAATCTTCTTGCTCTCTCTCCATTTACTAATTCTTGACCTTTTTTTGGTCAAGTCATATAATTTTCTAGCTCGTATAGAGAATTCTTCCAAAAAGCTCATATAGGATGACTCTTCTTTAATGAGATTTCTAAGCTCATTGGGTTCATGCTAGTGCTCAATGAGTTGTACTTCTTAGGCTCCATACCTTTGAAATGATATGATCCACATATTGAATTTCTTGAAAGAATACTTTCTTGACAATAATGCAATTACACAAGTTTAAAATCTTTGCTCTTAATTGATCCTTATGCTCTTCAAGAGTCTTGTAGTAGATGTTTATATCATCAAAGAATACACATGCAACATCAATGCCCAGAGAATTTATCCATCATCCCATAAAATAGTGGTTGAAGCATTAGTGAGTCCAAAAGACACACTATACATTTAGTCTTGCATTCAGCAAGACTAAATGTATTCCTACCTATGGTCTTAAAAATATCTTTCCGCACAACATAAACATGGTGATACCCACTTATAAGATCATCTTCTTGATTTAGGAGGACCCTTGTGGGTTGTCAAATCAATTTTCTCTTTGTGGTATTAAAACCTCTTCTTTATAGTGATTTTGTTTAATCTTCAATAGTCCAAAAAAGGACAATATGAACCATCGTCCTTTTGCATTGACAATCCAAAAGCACAACAAGGAGATGAAATAAGGGACCCCTCTTAGCTAAATGAATGCTTGGTTTTGTAATTGAATCATAGTAGATAAATTGTGGGTAAAGCTAGGGTAAAGTAAAATGAACCTCTCTACAAGCACCATTGCCTTGTGCTTGGCTATGGCAACATCCAAGTAAGATGGGGAACTTTGTGACTTTTAAAATTGTAATGGTTGCAACCCTTATTATAGAAAATCCAGATCAAGATGTCCTTATCCAAAAGAAGAAGCTCAAACCATTCTATGCTTGAGGGCTAAGCTACTACCATGCCTGGTTTGGCTTGAGTTAGTAGATGCTTTGGGTGAATCTAGTAATAGATTTCACTTTGGAAGAAACATATTACTTTATTGTCAGTTATGAGAAAACCACCAAATAGCTTTAACAAGAATTATGCAATACATGAGACAGAGGCTCATGCAACACATGAAAAGGAGCCTACTTCCAATAAGTTTCAACTTATGAAGAAGCTTTTTGGTTTGAGAATGAAACAAGATAGCACTCTTACATTGCATTTGAATTAGTTCTGAATTATTTTCAACAAGTTGTAGAATCAAAAGTTGAACTTCGATGTAAAGAAAACCTATATTATGCTTGTTGTGCTCTACTTTTCTCACGAGACACATTTGTTATTGCCATTAGCAATTATGTATATCTTGATGCTTATTTGAACTTGCATACTTGTAGACTCAAAAGTGGAACTTGGATATGTAAATAAAACCTATATTATGCTTGTTGTGCTCTACCTTTCTCACGAGACACATTTGTTATTGCCATTAGCAATTATGTACATCTTGATGCTTATTTGAACTTTCATAATGTAGCTACCAACTTACTTTAAAAGGCCATTAGACAAAAGTATCTTAAACAAGGCAAGAAAAGTGAAGTTCTCACTATCGATATAGGTAGAAAGCAGATTGTCTTGTGAAAGAAGAAGGACAAGTTTAAGAAGAATTCTAGAAATGGAAGGAAGAATAGAAGAAGGTCAAGGGTGAGGGAGCAAAGAAACATGAGAAGGACAAGGCTATGATTTATGAGATTAGTGTAGTCATTAATAATGATGACAATATCTTGTTTGTGTTGGGCTTAAGGCCTATGTGCCTTGACCGGTCGCCCAGGTCATGGGCGCCCGCCCACTGTTACCCTATACTTATAGCGAGTATACTGTATAGGGGGAGCTGCCACTTCACAGTCTCCCCACCCACATCGTGTGTGTGTCTCCTTCTCTCTCTCACTCTCTATCTGTGGTGCTCCCCGATCCCCTTCAATTGGTATCAGAGCGTAGGTGCGGAGGGAGCGCGTGTGTGCACAGTCACGACGACAGCGTAGAGCCAATTTTATTCCCGAAATCGCATCCGCACGCGCGCACTTTCAAGAGTGCAAAAAGGGTTTCGACTTCGGCATCGGCAAATTCAGCTTTCCGAAAGCGCTTCCACTAGGCGTCCTGGCATTTTACCCCCCTTTCGAAGCCATTCGAACCATCAGAAACCTCATTCGAGCTACGGTTGAGGAGCTGCATTTTTCAGCCCTCTTTTGGCAGTTTATGCTGCGTTTTTGGGTCGAAACGGAGGTTTTTGGCATAGCTTTCACACCCGGACTCGGATACATGTGATCCAGGAGTCTACCTTGGGGTTTTGGCATGCTCCGGACGCGCTTGTCATATGAGAATTTTAAAATTTTGAACGCTGAATTTTTTGCAGCAGCAGTTGTTTATTGTGTGTCGAGGATTCCACACATGGTTTGCTCTCAGATGTGAGAGTGATATTTGCTGCAAGTTTTCTCACAGGTGGGAGGATACGATGTATGCCTTATGTGGTTTGATGCTCAAGGAGACTAATGTGATTGCATTTTGAGCTCGGCAATGTATGCCTCGAGCATGTTTTTTGGCAGTCACAGGTAGAGCAGATATTTGTGTACTAGATTTGCAGGTGTTTGCAATGATGTATGCAAAGTGTGGAGATTGGTGCATGCATTTGGAGTGCGGTTTGATGCACTTTGGTTGCTCATGGTTTTGAGCGTGCAATCAGTTTGGTTACTGGTTTTGTGGCCGTTTTACTAACGAAACTCCGGCGAAATTTTCCCAAGAGTTTTATGCGTATCATTTATGCGATCTAGGTAGAGATTGCGGGTTGCACTCAGCATTTGCGTGCGGTGTTCTCTGCAGGTGGGAGATTTGTGCGTGTGTATGCATCGATACCGCACATTGTGGGCTTGGTGATTAGCTCACGGGTTTGACAGGCGTACAGTTATCTTGGCACACTCACAGGAGTGAGTATTGTGATGTATGCTTGTGTGGCTACGAGCTAGGTAGCCGGATTCGAGCACTAATGGCTTGAGGTTTTTCAGCAGGTTTCAGCTACAGGTTTACAAGTTTACAGACAGGTTTGAGGGCTTATTTGGGTGCTGAATTTTCAGCCATTGTTTCCTCTTTGCAGGTGTCCATGTATGGCTCAGTTGTAGGCTGATCTGGGACACGTTTGTGATTTGTTTATGCAACTGTTTAAGAGCTGAATTTTGGGGCTGATTTGCAGCCATATTTTACAGCCATATTTGCAGACTTTTGTTTGATGCGATTCGAGCCAGTTTAGGGCTGATTTGGTTGACATTGCGGGAGCTCTATTTTGGAGTGTGTCTCACAGGTTTTACATTGTGTTTCTGGCCATATTTGTAGACAGTTTCAAGGTGTTGTTGGTGAGGTGGTTTTGCTATCTAGCTTGCTACTTGTGCTCATGGCAGAAACAGGTGATCGATCAGATTGTGACCTCTCACAGATGCGCATGTTTGATGGGTCAGACTTTGCGGCATGGAGAGAGTGTATGCTTGATGCATTGACACAGCGAGGGTTGCATCGACCATTGAGTGGTGATGCAGGTAGACCTTCAAACATGTCTGACGATCAGTGGCAGGAGCTAGAGGAGATGGCACTATCTATGCTCTCTTTGCACCTTGTGGAATCTGTATATGTTCTTGTTATGTATGAGGCTACTTCGAGAGCACTTTGTCGTAGATTACATGATATGTATGATAGATCTGAGTCATCACGGACTCGTGTGAGACATGTACATTCACGAGTATGCCGACAGGTGATATGTTGGTATTGTGGTCATTCTGGACACGTTAGACGGCGTTGTTTTCGTCGTATGCAACATCGTAGGAGACATGGCAGTCTCAGAGATGTATGTAGTGATGCCATGGACTCAGTTGCTTTGACAGTTGAGGCAGATGTAGTGTCGAAGTATACTAGTGACAGGGATGTCACTTTTACCTCGAGCTATATACGAGATGCTATTCATGTGGATAGTGCACTCCCTTCGCAGTGGTTGCTAGACGTAGATGCTATGTTTCATGTCACATCGCATCGTGAATGGTTTTGTAGCTATTCTAGCGGGATGCTTGGCAGTGTACGTTTGACCGATGGATCGGTGCATGCGATAGCAGGTGCAGGAGATGTGAGACTGTCATTACCGAGTGGTGCATCTTACTTGTTACGACATGTGCGCTATGTACCAGATTTGACAGTGAGTTTGATCTCGATTGGTCAGCTTAGAGATTGTGGATGTCAGATTTCGCTACGAGAGCGAGATTTTGTGATGCATTTGGGTTCGCTAGTGATTGCGAGAGGTGCCAGGAGTGGTACAGGTTACTCATTGCATGTGGATCACGGGAGAGACGGTGTTGTCTCTGTGATCATGCAGCCAGGTAGACAGCGAGAGAGCAGGCGAGTCTCTTTTGCTTGTAGATTGTAGGATGCTTTGCATGGAGTGCAGAGCAGTGACCTTGTTGTGCAGGTTGCGTCTACGGATGCACAGGTAGAGCGAGACAGCTCTAGTGAGTCACAACAGGATGAGTCATCAGAGGTGATGACAGAGATGACTCACATGGATGCTGAGATGTCGGCTATTGTGGATTCATTTCTTGATATGCTTATGCCAGAGCTTGATGCAGATTCAGAACGGATGGATACTCTTGGTACACATGTGACATGTGGTGGGCACGAGGAGTCACTCCAGAGCTCGGAGTCAGAGTGCCATGGTCTCTATGATAGGGGACATGATTACCATGAGTTGAGTTCTGAGTTGGAGGTGGCAGAGGTTGCCAGGGTTGCATCAATGTTCGGTGTCCTCATGTACGAGATGCTGATCTCGAGGCCCGACATAGCAGCTGCAGTGGGAGCATTTGCAGCAGGGTTGATTAGTTGTTCGATGACTAATCTCGGCATAGAGCATAGGGGAGGTTTGCAGGTATTGGACCGATACTTGCAGGAGTGCATGAGCTCTTGTAGACTCTTTGCAGAGCTTGGAGCTAGCTCTGTGTGGCTTCCGCAGCGGGATGTTTGTCTATCAGTAGAGCCGGATGCACTAGCTCATCAAGAGTCAGTGGGCATAGGTTGAGAGAATATCTCACCTTCTATTAGTTGTACACTAGTAGATCTTGCTTAAAGGCACATTGGCCTTTAAGTGGGAGGTTGTTGGGGTTAAGGCCTATGTGCCTTGACCGGTCACCCAGGTCATGGGCGCCCGCCCACTGTTACCCTATACTTATAGTGAGTATACTGTATAGGGAGAGCTGCCACTTCACAGTCTCCCCACCCACATCGTGTGTGTGTCTCCTTCTCTCTCTCACTCTCTGTCTGTGGTGCTCCCCGATCCCCTTCAGTTTGCACGTTTCTTGCCAAGCAAAGAAGGCTCAATTATCAAGATTGGATCTTTGATTAGGGTGCATCATTTATGTTACACCTTTCAGGAGTGGTTCTCTATAGAATAGTACTAGATGTGGATTCATTCACTTAGGGTAGTGATTTGCTTGTGATACTTGGTTAGAATATATATATATATATATATATGAGGCTTATCAATGGTTCTTCATTTGTTTCCATAAATGTGAGACATGTACCAAATATCACCAAGAGTTTTAGAATTGGTGGACACTTGAAGGCTTGTGGCTAGCTTACATGCTTTTGCATTGTCCATGGAAGATTCAAAAGAAATCTTTGACAGTCTTGGTTATCAAGATAAATGTAGAGCATTTTATCTTTAACATGTTTGTAGAATTTACGATCATGTTGTAAACATAATCAAGCAGTCAAATTTCTCTTTGTGGCATAGCTGGTTATGCCATTTTAGCCAAAGGAAAAGCCATGTGTCATTTGGTTGTGCTTGTGTTTGATTTTTTTTGTTGTTTGCATTATTTGTATGGCGAGAATTCTAGATAAGCTCGTAAAATGTCAAGGAAGAAAACGCTTTGTACCTACTGCATTTAGATGTGTGTGGGCCTATGCCTAAATGGTGCACCTTATTTTATTTCTATTACCTTGGTAGAGGATGCATCTTGTAGGGTTTCAACAAATGTAGTAAACCATTAGGATGATGCATTTTGTACCTCTCAAAAATGGGTTTGTACATTCAAAATCAATTAGACAAGAAGCTTAAGTGCTTAAGGAATATAATGAAACCTGCATCTTGTCCTTTCCCTCTACCTTTGTTCTTGTAGAAGACACACTCTATATTGAAAAAGGATATTTGAATAATTTTTTAGTTGAAAATTTTAAAATTATGATGCAATAAAAATTGAAATGTCAATTATGATGACATGGTACAATGTTGTTGTAAGCAGATTAGTGAGAGGCTAGGTGCAGGATGTGTTGGCCATGGCTATGAGTATCAATGTAGATAGTGTGCACTAATTAGATTAGGTATATATATGCTGCAAATATAGCCTAAGGATAATTCTTATTTTTTAAAATCCAAAGTGGATTCTACTTGTAAGGATACTTCCTAGTTTCACCTCTTTCGGTAAAATTAGGAATTACCCTTAGACTATATTTATAGCAAAAATATAGCTTTTTTAATTGGTGCACACTATCTGCATTCATATTCGGAGCCATCACCAGCACCTTGTGCACCTAGCTACTCACTAATATGCTAACAACAACATTGTACCATGTGATCATAATTCACATATAAATTTTCATTGCACCATAAATAAAAACAATTCCAAACAAACAATACAAATATATTCAAATGTTCATTTCCATTGCATTTATAAAATCGTTTGTACCTTGTAATGATAATTCTACAAGAATGGTTCTATCTTTATTATCACTATAACACAACATGTAAAATTTGAATCATTCAGTTGAGTATGGATAGAGGTCTTGAACTACTTGTGTGTCTAAACCATCCTGGGGAGTCCACTATGTAAAAATTGCATATAACACGTGCAAACAAGAGGTATTTAAATAATCGCTTACCAGTATGTTTTCAAGTATTCAATGTACCCTTTATGTATGCATTTTTGTAAAAAAACTAGCCCGTACGTATGAAAAATTTTACTTTTTGAATTAAAAAACCCTTTTCGTAAGTACATTTTTATGTAAATGTATCTATTATAAATTCCTTATTTTGTTCACACATGTTATCTTACCTATTTCCTGGTGGACTCCCCAGGTAAACCATGCAAGCAAGAATCCACCTTGTCATCATAATCAAAGTTGACACCAAGAGATGCAAAGGAATTCACATTTTATCTTCAAAGCATAATTGTTAGCTAGCAAACTCTTTTTTGCATTTTATTCAAACTTATTTTTAAAATCAACTTGTTGCCTCCTGGTCGGTCATATCTACTCATACCAGATTTTCCAAACCATCATTGGCATCATGTATGTGTCCAATCCTAGTATCTTGCACACTTACAGACATCCACTAATACACAACCTTTCATGGTCTATTTAAAAGCCTTCACCAATATTAAGGAGCAAGATTCTTCTTGGTCTATGCTCATGCATCTTCATGCTCACCTTCAATGCATTTTTAATATCCTTTTCCCATCAAAAATTGGTCACCCTAGATGGAAGTTACTCTTGTCTAGCTGACAATCATGTTGATTCCATCATTGTTAGACATGTTTGCAAAAAAGTATAAATCTTTACGAAACACATATTTGACCACTAATACAATGTATTCATGCATACTAACACCCAATATGAGGTTTCACACTACTAAAAGATATATTTGATAACCACAACAACAATTGATCCTCCTACATCACCAAAACTGGAGATTTGCAAAAACTCAAACCTCAACATTCTTGCAAGTGAACACACTCTAACTCCAAAACAAAGGGCAAAACATGTTGAAATGGAAATATGGCTACAAAAGTGTATTCTTTTGAATTTCAAACCTTACAATCTCCCATACACATCATTAAAATTGGAGATTGTTTTTGATGACTTTCAAAAATGTCAGGATTGGGCATAGCTCCAACACACGCGGGAGGAGAATGGAGAAACCCTTACTCTCAATCTCTTCTTCCTACAACAACATTATCAGACAAGTTATAGTTTGAGAGAAGATTGGGTAGGCACCATGCCTCTAGCTATGAGATGAGCTAACCTAGAGTTATTAAGACTATGTAAAGATGAGATTACATATAATTTTAAGTATAGTTGATTGAAGATGATAAGGAATCCTTTTGTGTATGAATTAAAGGAGAACCAAATCGATACATCAAATCAATTTGCTCAACTATATACTCAAAATTTTAGCCTGTATACACTTTGAGAATGTCACCCCAAATTGCTATCAAGCTTAAGAAGATTGTCCAACAGTAGAAAACCCTAATCCTATAAACTGTTGATGTTTTTCCCACTTTTCTCTTTGCTCAAAAGAGATCAATAAGATGGAGTGGATCCTATTCAAAGTTTTCTTAATGTAGGAGAAGAAAGAACCCCTTTTTAATGTCATCGAGTCTCAACATGTTGATTAGGTTCTTGACATGCCTCAATTGTTAGATGTACTAGTCCACTTTTGATTTGAGTTCTAAGGTGTTGTTAGCTCTTGATATATGCTATACGCAAAATTGGATTATTGACTCATGTGCCACTTTTCATGTTACTACTCACATGGAGTGGTTCTGTAGTTATGCTTCTACACAAGGTTTTGTTAACCTCGATCATTGGCATCATCCTGAGATATGTGGCATTGGACATGGAAAGTTGTGTATACACAACAATACTAAGTTCATGCTGTGAGGCGTTAGATATGTATCAAAGCTAACTAAGATCTTGGTTTCACCAGGACAACTTGATCTTGGATACACTACAAACTTTGGGAATGGTCCTTAGATCATCAAAAAGGAAACTTGCTCATGCTCAAAGGCCAAAAGTCTGGATCATTATATTCCTTGTATGTCTCTTCTGTGAAAGAGAACTCTATCTATGTAGCCGTGTTGTCTTCTACTAAGTTGTGGCATTGCTCGCTTGGTCATATGAGTCAGAAGGGAATGAAGCAATTACAACATTTTGGCTATATCCCTATGCTAAACTACTCTAATTTTAGTTTGTGTAAGCATTGCATATACGCAAAATAGAATAGGCTTGCGTCATTGCCATTGGATAGAAAGTTAATCCTCTAGATTTGATTCATAGTGATCTATGTGGGCCTATGCCACATAAGTTTTTGGGGGGCATTATATTTTGTGACATTCATAAATGACTCTACTCGAAAGGTGTGGCTCTACCTCTTGAAGAGGAAACACAAAGTCTTTAATGTCTTCCAAAAGTTCTCAGCTAATGGTCAAGAACTAGTCAAGCAAGAAGGTGAAGTCTTTGTGTGCTAACAATGAGGGAGAGCATGTCTCCATTGAGTTTAAGGACTTTTGTAGCAAATGAGGCATTAGGAGGAAATTTACTATGTCGTACACACGTGATCAGAATGGAGTTGCTAAGCAAATGAATATGATTATTCAGGAGAGTGTCACTTCCATGCTATCTATGGCAAATTTAACTCCAGAGTTTTGGGGAGATGTTGTTATGACAATAGTACATATAATCAATAGGTCACCTAGATCACAGTTGAACTACGATATTCCGTAGGAGATATGGACATGCAAGAAGCCTAATTATGAGAGACCACATGTATTTGGGCCCGTGGGGCATTTGAATTCACATGTATCTAAAGGGCTGAGAAAAAGAGTTGAACCCCAAGTCACATGCATGCATCTTCATTGGCTATGGTACATATGGAGAGATGGGTTATCGCCTTTGGCACTCAAAATCTTGAAGAGTTAATTCATAGCCAACAAATGATCTTTAATGAATCAAAGATGAACAGACAACCCGCAAAAGAAGCTACTGCAAAGTGAGATTAGCGGTTGTAGCCTCAAGTCCAATCACAAAAATAGCTCAATCTATTAGCAATGTACCTACCACTTATAGTGCTCTAGAGAGAGCTAGTGATGCTCTTGAGAGAGCAAAGTCCAATAGACACGCAGCAAGGAGATCTACGAGTGTATCTCATGCCCTTGAGAGGTTTTAGCCAGGATTATAATGTCTATTGGTCATTGTTTATAGAGAGCCTACATACTACCAAGAGGCTATTGAGATGGAAGATAGCGTGAAATCAAAACACGCAATGCAATCTAAGTACAACTCTATTGTGGCTAATGAAACTTGGGAATTGAAAGAGTTTCCAGAGGGAAAACAAGCCTTGCCTTGAAAATGGGTGTACAAGAAGTACACAATACAGGGTCTCAAGCCTAAGTATAAGGCTAGATTGGTTGCTAAGAAATTCAACCAGAAGTAAGGCATGGACTTTGATGAGATTTTCTCTCTAGTAGTCAAGATGACTAAAGTGCATCTTGTGCTTGGACTAGCAGCCAATGAGGACATGGAGCTGGTCTAGATGGATGTGAAGACTTTTATTCATGGGGATCTTGATGAGGACGTCTACATGAAACAGCCAAAGGGTTTTAAAATTCAAACCTGAGAAGCCTACAAGGGTAGAATTGGTGCGTAGATTATGTAAGGCATTGTATTGCCTAAAACAAGGCTCAAGGAATTGGTACATGAATTTTGATAAGTATATGCATCCCAAGGGTATGAATGGAGCCAAGAAGATCACTGCTTGTATACTCGAAATTTGAATGATGGTTCACTTATCATCCTAATATTGTATGTCGATGATATGCTCATTGACGAGAAGTCTAAAGATGATATTTCCATCTTGAATAAGGCACTTAGCACACAATTTTCTATGAATAATTTGAGATATGAAAGTCACTTTCTTGGTATATGTATCAAGAGGGATAGGAAACATGGAATACTAGAGTTGTCACAGGAAACATATATCCATAAAGTCTTGCAATGTTTTATATGTAGGGGGGAAGACTAGATTGACTACTCTACCACATGCATATGAAAAACTTAGCAAGAATGATGCTCCCAAGTCTGATGTTGAGAAAGCAAAAATGTTCAAGGTGCCATATTCTTCAAAAGTCAATGGTTTTATGTATGCCATGGTAGACGAGACAAAAAATTGATTTTGTGGTGGAAGTGAGTAGTAGATTTATGGCAAATCCTTCCAAGAATTAGTCAGAAGCAATGAAGCACATCTTGAGATATTTGAAAGGGGCAGCGGACAAGTGCTTATGCTTTGGGAATAGTGATGCATCCATTGTGGGTCACTAATGCAGATTATGTGGGTTGTGCCGATAGTAGAAGATCCACAGCTGGCTATGTTTTTCTATTTGTTGGATCAACAGTGTCATGGAGATCATGTCTCCAAAACTTTACGTCATCTTCCATTACAGATGCAAAGTATGTAGCAATTTATGAGGCTAGCAAGGAAGCTGTGTGGTTAGCTCGCCTAGTGGGAGATCCTGGCATTACTTAGACTCTATTGTTGCATTGTGATAGTCACATTGTGATTGAATTAGCAAAGAGCCCCATATTTCACTCCAAGTCAAAACACATAAAAGTTCGTTATGTGATACACGAATTATTGGGTAGCAAGCACATTGAGCTAGTCAAGGGTCATACTGATGGCAACCGTGCAGATGCTCTCACAAAGAGCCTACACTTGTAGCAGCTTGCACATTGCATGGAGATGATGGGTGTAGGGTGAATCCACTTGAACGATTCATGGTTATAAAGATTGTACATACATATAGCCGGACATACTTCAACTGGGAGATTGTCTGTCTAGACCCTCATCTTACTAACCGTATTAACCTTATCTCTATTCATTGCTAATATAGATCAATAAGGAGTAGTGAGGTATTCCAATCCTCACTAAGAGCTCCACCCAAAACACTCTGTGCTCTCCTTCCTTGCACACCACATCGAGCACGCATGCGTCCGTGCATGCACTCTTCACACAAGAGTCATTAAAAGGCCATAAAGCTTAACATGCTGTCTCTAAACTCTTTGAAAAATGAAATGTTTGTAAATATTTTTTTACCGTATCATGATTCACATTAGGCTAAAGAATCGATCTTCACATAAAGAGAGAATGGATTGTATTCCTCAATCAGCCACCATAGATGGTGGAGCATGCATTTGATTGATCGCTCTAATGTTCTAAATGATGTTGTGATGCAAAGTTCCTTTTGAAAATGGAGAAAATAATTTGCAAACGTGTAATTTCCTAAGATTAGACAAGTTTTTGATGAATGTCAAACTAAATGTGAGGATCTTATTATAGATGTCAGGCATGGTAGCAAATGTCTAAACTTGAGCTGCTAAAATGTGGTTTGGATAAACGTCTTTAATTTTATAAAAACACAAGAAGGAGACACATATATTTGACTCGCATCAAATTTATGAATCCAAATATCTGCTACCACATTAGCTTTATCGAGATTGAGTCAACAAGTGTTTTATTGCTTGTTGATCTATTTTAATTAACATTCTAAATCCATAAGATAGTGTTTACAAATGTCTTGAGAATGAACAATAGCCATTAACTCGTTATCATACATGCCATATTTCACCTTTGATGGTTTCAATTCTTTACTGTTAAAGGCAATTGGATGCTCATTCTCCAAAAGAATTGCTCTATGTTTGAGCCACTAGCATTGGTGATAACTGCAAAGAATGGTTGTGTGAAGCTAGCTAGCTAGAGGATAATGCCATCGGTTGAGAGATCTTTGTGCCAAAAGATTTTTGGTGGTTATTTCACTATAAAAAAGGCACTTGCTTACAAAGCAAGATAATGTGATTTTTTTTTTCAAAAATTTATGCTAAAATCTATCCAATCCCATATTTCAGCCTTCCTGTCTCTCAATTCTCATCAATGTTGAGCTGTTGAAGCTATCTACTCCCCCTGCACTGTGTGTTCTTAATTTCGTCAAGATAGTGAGAGGAAGTGTGAACACCAAAGCTGATGGAAAAGGGGTCCCACTCCTTGCTCTTCCCCTTGATTTTTTTCACCTCAGTTCCCTTTCCCTACTCTTTTTGACCCTTGAACTCTTTTCACAAACACTTGTCTCTTGAACTTGCCTTTGAAGCTCAGAAGTCCTTGAAGCTAGCCTCCTATAAGCCCTGACTATTGCTTGCTCTTGAAAATTTGGTTTTTTCCTTTACTCCCTTGGAAGCTTGGAACCATTTGCTCCCTTAGAAGCTAAGAGGATTTCTCACCCTTAGTTCTTTGTCTTGAAACCTTGCTTACTGCCCAAATACTCTCCCCAATTAGTGTGGACCGCTCTTTAATGGCTCTGAATGCTTTTACTTTCAAATATCACATGGGAATGATCTCCTAGTGACATGGAAGCTCAAAGACCATCCTTTGCCAAATCAAGCATGAGTGGCCCCAAAGTTGCTAGCCCTAGCCTCTCTTTCTTCTTCATCACCAACTCCTTCCCCCTCTCTATAGCGGCCACTTTTTTTCGAAAACTACCCGGGCTATTCTTCCTATGGTATTGTTTGTTCATTTTTCTTATATTAGCTTTGCTTTTTATATTTAACTATGGGTAGCCACACATTCCCTTTGGGCATGCTTGGCCATTATAGCTTATAGGCACCCTCCTAGCCAGACACAGATTTTGGAGACATTTTCGATATAGTATACTTTATTTTTCGAGAACCATGTACATGAGTTGATGCAATTTTGATCCAAGAGCTACAAATTTTTGATTTGTAAAGGTTTCATTATGTATGTTAGGCTCAAAGTAGCCGACTAATGATCATTTTCTTAAAGCCCTAGGTATATAAGAAAATAGCTCTAGTCTGAGAGGGGATACAATTTTTTGGATAAAGAAAGAGCTCTGATAACAAAGAACAATCCCTTGCCTATTACAGATCATGTGATAGAACCAATTGCAAAAAAGGAAGCTTCTAACTTTCTTGACAGCTTTTCAAGCTATAACCATCTTGCCATAAAGCCAGAGGATCTGCATAAGGCAGCTTTTTCTACAGAATGGGGCATATTTGCTTAAAGAGTAATTCCATTTGTCTTAACAAATGCACCTACCACATTACAAAGGTTGATGAGCCATGCTTTTAAGAAGTATCTACGACTATTCTTAGAGATTTACATGGATGACTTATGCACACATTTTCAATTGAGGAATGAACATATAGAACACTTGAAAATATTTTTGAAAATTGTAGAACATATCATATTTGCTTAAATCCATAGAAATGTGTCTTCATGGTAAGACATGGAAAGATTCTAGGGCACATTGTGTCCAAGAACGGCATTTCTATGGATCTTGATAATATTTTATTGATTATCGCTTTACCAAGACCTACAAAAGTTAAGGAGGTACAAATCTTTATGGGCCGTTGCGTATATTATAGACGATTCATCTGTATGTATGTAATTATTGCCAAACCCCTCTACTACTTTATTACAAAATTCTACTAGACCGATGGATGTGAGGAAGCATTCCAAACATTGAAACAGAGATTGATTTTTGCTCCAATCTTGAAGGCTCCTAATTGGACAAAGATTTCTCATGTCCACGTAGATGCATTAGCTTATGCTATATGATGCATTCTAGCACATCTTGGAGAGAACAACATGGACTTTCCTATATGTTACTCGAACAGACGATTGAATAGTGCGGAGGAAAATTATGCAACCATGGAAAGACAAGGATTATGCATGATTTATGTTGTAAAGAAGTTTAGGCACTATCTTCTTGCAAACAAATTTTGTATTGTTTGTGGATCACCATGCACTATTGTACTTGGTGAATAAACCTTGCAATACAGGGCATATTGTTAGATGGTTTATTATACTGCTTGAGTTTGATTTCACATCTGCGGTGAAGAAAGGAACTACTCATCAGAGGGCTAACCATTGATCAAGGTTGACTCATGGGGAAGCACCCATTGGGTTTGATGATGGCTTGCCTGATTCATATCTTTTTAACATTGACATGGTACCAAGGTGGGAGTGAACATGGTATACCTTTTCTCACCATTGGATCATTGCAAGTTGAGAGGTAGCCATCCATCATTGAGGAAACCAGAATGCTTATTCTATTAGAGCTGGAAGGTTATATAAGCAAGGAAATGATGAATGTTAAGGCTATGTATAGAGACAAATGAGAGACATGTGTATTTGAGCAAGGTTCATGTACAAACGATGGGGATTCGCAATGGGAATACACAAACATATGAATCAAGCATATATTGGCCTAAAATGAAAAAAGGTTTCATGAACATATTAATTAATGTAACATTTGTGCAACCAAGGCACCTATAGAACATGTGAAAATGTTCAAAATCATTGTAGCACCTAAATGGAGCTCATACATTGCAAATTACCTAACAATGGGAACCTTGTTGGAAGGGTTGCAAAACTCAAGGATTAAATCCATTCAAATTGATGCAAAGAATTATGTGTTGATTAAAGATCACCTATCTAGGAGAGTACATGAGGATCAACTATGAATATGTGCCACAGAGAGCAAATACATTCTCATTCTCATTCTAGAGCAAGCTCATCCTGGACAAGTAGGTGGACATTTTTCTATCAACAAAACTCCAAAAGTAGTTGTTGTAGAGGGAATCTGGTGACCTGCCTTGTTCTTGCATGCTGAAGCTATTGTAAAAAGATGTGACGAATGCCAAAAAACAAAGGTACCTATGCAAAGAGATGAGATGCCTCTACGACCAATGATGAAGGCAAGAGTATTTTTCCAAATGGAGCATATGTTAGTACATCATAGTGTCCACAAACTATCGGACCAAATGGGTAGAAGCAAAGGTGACACAAAATAATGATGCAAGGATGAAAGCACAATTGTTGTATGAGAATATCTTTACAAGATATGGACTACCAATTGAGATAGTTAGCAATAGTGGGACTCATTTTATAAATAAAGTAGTAGAATTTTGCTAGATGAATTCATGGTAGTTCATTGAAAATCAACACCCTAACACCCTTAAGCTAATGGAAAGGGTGAGAGCATAAAAAATATCTTATGCACAATGGTCACAAAGATATTAAGTGAACCAATAGCAAATTGGGACCAAAATCTACATTTAGCTTATGGGTATACATGGTGGCTTACAAGACATCGATTGGAACAACCCCTTTTAACATGGTGTTTGGTCTTAATGCCACATTTCCCATAGATTTCTTGATTCCAACACTTAGAGTAGCCAAAGACTTAAATTGGACAAGTCATGAGCTATTTGAGGGGTTAGATATTCTTGAGAAACTAGATGAGACACGCTTAAGAGTTGTCGTGGGTATTTATGCTAAAAAGAGACGCATTAAAGATTTTATGATCAACATGTGATTAATAAGGAGTTCCAAAGGGGGAGACTATGTGTTAGTCTACACCTTGAAACAACGTTCTGAGAAATTAAAGAAGCGGGGAAATGGTCCATTTGTGATTCATGACATGTCACCTGGAGCCATAAAGCTTGCTACATTAGAGGAAAAGGAGATTCCCAATTGGATCAATGGATGAAGGTTAAAGAAATATCATTTGGCACTAACCACCAAAATGTTGAAGAAGATCCACGAAGCTATTGAAAGAAAGGATCAAGCCAAGGCTGATAAAGCAAAGTCTCAAAAGGATGCTAGGCCGATAATCTTAAAGGGCAAAGAATGAAGAAAAAACTTGCAAATTCAACCACAACCAAAAATGGCACCTCCTCAATTAGAAGCAATTCATATAGAGCATAATTGGCTTGGAGACATAGATGTACACATCAGAATACAACTTTCAAATGGATCAACAAAATAAGCACTTATGGACACAGGAGCAAGAGTCGATGTAATCAATTATTCTACATACAAGAAGATGACAACAAATGCACCACTATTGACAAATCAAATGGAACTAAAGGCTGCAAACTGAGGGGATCTTGTGAGCTTAGTCAAAATTAATTTGCTACATCAATTTTATGTCATGGTGGATACATATATAAACAAGGCAGGCATCCTAGGTGTTCGTTGGATGCGGACATACAAAGAAGCTCTTGATTGGCAATAGGATGCATTAAAGTTCATAATTAACAACACCTTTTATGTCACTCCACTAGTAGAAGTGATCACTTGTGGGACGTACAATCCATTATTGTAGATCCAAAACAAATGATGACAACTGCATTTGCAGGACATTTCCACGAACAATCAACAAGGCAGGCATGGATAAAGAAATCAATCATGGCCACCAAAAGGTAGGTCAATTTAGACCTCATTTTTCATTTGTGTGTGTGTGTGTGTGTGTGTGTGTGTGAGAGAGAGAGAGAGAGAGAGAGAGAGAGAGAGAGAGGATTACACAATCATGAGAAGAGTTGATTACAAATCTAAGTTTCTTGGCTACTTGAGCATACATACACAGAGTTCTTCTTTCTTGATAAGGCTCCTTTTCGTGCTAACATTATTATCTTTTATACCTAGGGCTTTCAAAATGGCCAGTGGCCAGCTCACATGGAGCTTTACAGATATCATGAAAGAATTACAACTCATAGAATAGATTTTTTGCTCTAGAATGAGGATTTACATAGACTATAGCTACACTCGCTCGCAAAAATAATGGAATATGTTGAAAATGTGGTGTCCGGTTAGGTGGGCACCCGTATGCTAAAATGGCCAAATACTTCCCCTTCCTACATCGTGTCATCCCCTGGCACGACCATGTACAATCTAGTTGTTAGGTTTAACACTAGAATGGTAACCTAACAGGACATAAAAGTGTCCTTTCAGGGTTTTGGGAAAAAATTTCCAAAACCATAGTAGATCCACTCATTTTGAAAAATCCTTTCATAAACTTATAGTTCAATAACTACTACATATGGAAAAAATGAGAAACTTGTCATTTTTCTCATCCCTTGGTCACTACAAGCCTCCAAAGTTGATGGACCAGTGCATTTTGACCAAAATAGCAATTTCTTACGGTTGATTGCATATAAATAAGAGTGGGGATTTTTGTAGGACATAAGATAAAATGCCCCATTAACTTCAATGGGTTGGTGACCAAAACATATGGTTTATTTTACCTCACTATTTTTTTTTGGGCAAAAAAAAAGGTACAAAAAAGTTGCATTTTTGCCATTCTGCGGACCTATCATCAAAGTTTCTATAGTCACACTCAATACAGATACTATATACATGTTTTCTTAGTTCCCTTTGGGCCTTTGGATTCAAAAGGAGCCATGGAGCATTCCAAAAGGATAATGGATCTCTTACAATTGGAACCTTGGGGGCAATGATAAAGTGCTAAATACAGCAAACATGAAAAAAGTGGGTTTAGCATTATGACCTCTAGAAACCCATAGAAACTACTCAATATCTAGACAAGTTTGTAGTCTATGATTAGATATGGTTACTACCTACAACATACACAGAATTGGCCTAAGAAACTAGCAATATTGAGAAAGTTGTACTTGCTACTCTAAAATGTATCGTATTCTTCAGCAATCAAAAAACTCAACCATCATCATATACTATGCTATATAGCATATTAGGTCCCCCAAAACTCAAGGAAGATTAGCTTTATGTTATACATTACACTTACACAATCAAAATTGAATTTGGATATCGAGAAAGCCACCAAAAAAATCATAAAAGTGCTAATTTTGGCCCAAAAACAGGATTATGCAATTCTTGTAAATTGGTCATAACTTTCAATTTTAACACTTAGCTCTCCCTACAAGCATCAAAACATGTTGAGAACTATGAAGGCCTAACCTCTAGCCATCTAAACCTCACAAACATGAAGTTTAGAGTGGTATAGTTGCCAAAAATTGAAAAAAAACCAAAAACAGGACCCGTTTTTTCACACAGTTTAGGTTCAAAAATGTTGTGCAAGAGTAAGGTTAATGGTGAGATCGATACTCCAAAAAAAATGCTAAGTTTTTTTCAGCTCATAAGGCAACTTTGTGGATATATAGCACCTAGAAATTCATTTTCATACTCTTCAAATAATTCAAGCAAAATGGTCACTTAACAGGACACAAAAGTGTCCAAGGACATAAAAGTGTCATGTTACCATTCTAGTGTTAAGAGTGGTCTTTAGCTTTGAAATTGCTTTGTACTTGATGACGCTCTCTCCTTCTTGAGTGATTTATATCTGCTGATATGAGCCAAGTTTCTATTAATGAGGCAACTTTGCAGTTTTTCCTTTTCATTTCCATTTTGGATAGTCAAGGTGGCTATTGGCCTTGCCTATCTTTATAAGAACTAAGCATCTTTGGATAGTTGACTTTATGGTGGATCTTGCCCTCGGGTTCCGCTGTAATGCGAGTTCTCTGCAATATTTCACCATCTTTGAAGCACTATGTGAGCTCTTTATGATTATTGTTATAGCTCTCTTGGTGAATATTTCATTGCTTGTTAGTTGTTTTTGTATGTCATTATTTTACTTGCCATTGTCTAAGGGATCTTTGTTTGCCCTCGAAGATAAGATTTGTTTGCCCTCGAAGATAAGATTTTCTCCTGAAAAGCGTGTAGAGACTTACAATTGTTACTTTAATTCCTTGACAATTGATATGGCTAGCAATTCCCTTGTAGAAGGAACATATACAAGAGGATAGTGATAAGTGTTTCTAGATTAGGGTCTAAAGTGTGGATGACCAAATGGAAAAAACCCGATGAGAAAAAATTGCCTTTGGTATACACTCTTATTGGAGTTGAGCAATTGGACTTTAAGTACCTGTTCATGCAAGGTGAGTGCTTGGGACATACAAAGGAAGAGTTTCTAATGCAAGTGTCAATTATGGGACACTCTAGATGCATACAAGAAATTTGTCAAACAAAAGCATGCGATGTGAAAGATGGAGTTGATGAGTGCTTCAAGGACAAATGTAGCATATATGACATCAAAGGATGTCGCAATAGTTTCCATGTTTCCAAGAAAATTTTTTGATGTAGAAGATTTTCCACTCATGCGTGAGTGTCTTTTGGACTTCCTCCTTTACTTCTCTAGACTCAAAATACATGGTCTTTGACACTTATGCTCACCTATACAAGCATGAGAAACACAACATAAACATGGTCAACTCTTCCAGCTTGAGCATTACCTAGAATAGCTAAGACTCTTAGACCACTGAGAATATTACTTACAGCTTTGGGACTAATGCCTTGCTCATTTAGTGGCTTAGCTATCCGACTTTGACTCTTATGCCATGTATTTTTAATGGCAACTTGGACATACCTGTTCCAAGCCAGAAACCCAATTTCGTAGGTTCTTGAGATTCAGGCCTCTTACATTGTTTTGGTCTTTGAATCCACCATTTTGTCCAATAGGTTGGCATACTTTTTCTCCTCTTGAGTTATTTGTCGTATGTCCATAGTGATTTGTAAAGTAGGTTCTATGGTTGTAGTAGGGACTGATTGAGCCTTTGCTTTATCTCCCATGAGAAGCAGTTCTAGATGTTTGTGGGTTCTTATAGAGTGAGTTTCCAATAGCAATTTTGGGACCCTCCTTGTTTTTGGTTGCCGTGTGACCGTCTTTTGCATTTTCTCATTTTGCTCTATGGCTTGTTGTTGGACAATAGGCTTTGGTATCCACATCTTATTATTACCATTGAGTAGCCTTGCTTCTGTAGTAGAAGATGAGGTATCCATCTGGAGATTGTATCACCCTTTGTTGTGATTGGAATTTGTTGGCTCTTGTCTGTTCTTGCTTAACTGATCTTAGTTGTTCCAGGTTGCGCTACTACTTTTGGTAGCCATATTTGGGTGTTACCTTCATAAAATCCTTGTACTTTGAGTAGCTTGACTATAACCATCTATTGCTTCACATGTCTTTGTTGGGTAGCTTGGTAGAAGTCTGAGTTTGATACCCGTACTTGTCACATTGCTTGTTTCATTGAAGATATTGAGGCGGTCCGGGGCGGGCAATAAGAAGAGTGGCCTCTAAGCACCCTTCTAGGCTCCCGTGCTGCTCAATTGGGTTGGGGTTGGAAAAAACAACAAACACACACACAAACCCACAACCTAACCCTACACAAATTTGGGGAACCACCTAGTTTTGGATACGAACTAGGACGCGTAAAGGGAGAGAGAGATAGTGCTCGGGCTGCTTTGAAATGTTTCGGCAATGATCAAGCAAACACAATTATATATGTAAGAAAGAGAGAGAAGAGGGAGGGGGTGCTTGTTGCATTAATACCTTCTTACAAATCTGTCATGACCAATCAAAGTGAGATTAGTATTTGTTCAACATAGCTTGAGTAAATTACACCCCAACACATCACAAGAAAAGCCAACCCAATCATTGTCTTAAGGCCAGGGGAGTCCTCTCCACCCTGTTGCCCTCTTACAGTATGTGGGATTTATGGCTAAATTGATGACAACACCCAGAGACAAGCTATCAAGAAATTTTAAAAAAACACCAAGACACTTACACATCATTGTTGTCCATTACGTCACGTTGGAAGAGAGACACAGTATCCAAGCTTAGTCCAAATCCACCCTCCTTGATTCAACAAATGTTGGGCTTACACTAGTAGGAGAAATGATAGATTTCCTTCTCTCAATTGAATGATCACTCTCTCTCTTACAATGGCATAGAGTTTCCTTGCTAATCACCTCTATTACAACACATGCACATGCATAAGACAATGAGCTTCCATAAGACAATGAGGTTGAGCTTGACTTCTCAAGCTATAGCATAGTGTTCTTGCTTATGGCTCCCCCCTTTGTGCTAGCTACACCCTCCTTTTATAGCAATTTTGAAGGCTAGGGTTACTCTTCTAACCATGGTTGGGTTAGATTTTCAGCACTTATCTAATTTCTTTTGCTTGGAATTATCAAGAAGTTAGTGTGGATAGATGAAGAAGAGAGAGAGAGAGAGGAGAGAAGTGGAGGTGATAGGACTTTTCATAGTAGGTTAGTGTTAGTAAATTAGTAGAGTTAGTATTTTTATTGATTTACAAATGGAATTGGATATTTACAATGGGAGTATCCATGTAGGATACAAATAAGGAAGAAAAAACTCTTAATAGGTAAAAAAACATGGATTTCTTACAATGTTGATGCACCAAGTGTCTTGAGTAGGGTCAATTTTGACGCTTGTTGACGGTCCACTAGCTTTGACGGTACGTTTTTTCTCCACCCTTGACCTTCCTTGGAAGCCAAGGTAAGTGAACATGAGTAATCAATCACCATGATGTTGTCTTTCAAGAGAAGAGGCTGAATTTTGTGGTTTTTTTTATAGATATGGGTAATATGGATGAGGAAAAATGAGACTAGGTGGTCAATTTTGGAATGGAAGTGTGTGTAGGAGACATGAGTTCACCATGGTTTCTCTTATTCTTCAAGGTTGAGAAGAAGGTGAGTAGGGTGCAGAGAGGAGTGGTGAGAGAGGCGGGGATGATGAGTGGAGAAGTGTGTGTGAAAGAGGAAAATGATAAAGTGGAAGAGGGAGTGTGGCTGCATAGCACGGGCAAACTGGGGTCCACCAATAAAATCATAGCTCACAGCTCGTAGCTCAAAAAAATATGAAAAAATTTGAGGTAAAAGTTCAGCCCACGATTGTATCACCTTTTCAAATTCGGGGAGCATGTGATCTTTAAAAATTCAGCAAAACCGACTTTTTTTTTCCACTGCACAAAGTCCTTGTGAGCTCCTTCTTTGGATGATTCTTTTGAATACCTCCAAGAGTGAGCCCGCCATGGTGCATGCATGCATTCCACATACCCTTGACCTTATTTGGTAGGTTTATAATTGAAGATATTGTTGAGATCATGATATAAGTGAATAATACAACTAAGAAAATCAAATATTGAGGGGTCTAAAAAAATATGTACATGTCAAATATAAATAATATAGGTGGAAAAAATATAAAGGGGTCAAAATAAATCTCTCTCATTATAAGTCTACCATAAAAATATGAATATTTTTGGTGGTCTAATTTATGAGAGTAATAGAGAATAGATGTAGGAAGGAAAAAATGACAATAGTGAAAAAATATACACATAAATAAACTAGTTTTTTTGGATTTTTGTTGGGGATGGAGTTACACCAAAAATAAGAGAAGCTTGCATGAAATTATTTTTATATGGAATAAAGAGTACGCAAAATGGTAAGAAAAAATATGGTAATGTTGAGTCAATGTACATAGCATAAATAACACACCATAGGTAGAAATATTTAAATAAATACCAAAATAATTATGAAAAGTCCTTTTATTTAGGCCCTATATACAATGAAATATTTACACACAAATGGGCCATAATATACTTATATTTTTTATTTTTATTATTTTTTGGCTCAACTAGCCCAGTGAGTAGCTAATTAAGGGTTTTTAAGAAGATATGGGAAAAGTCCCCTAACTCACACACACCTATATACAATGAAATGGTAGGGATAGCCACAGTGTTTGGATGATTTTGGTAGGGTGGGTTAACTCACTATGGCAATTACGGAGAGCCGAAAAACGGCTATCATTAGCCCTCCCCCAGGATGATGGTATATTCATGTACCATCATAGAGCATCTTCTCCAAAGAGAGTGCTTCAGAGTCCTTGACGAGATCTTCATTGTTTGGCCCCTCAGAATTTTGGCTGGAGTTACACTCATGCTTCATGTAACAATACTTACATGAGACAACGGCCTTTTGACAGATCTTTGGTAGATCCTTTGGTAGAAGGCGACTCAAATAGGGCTTCAAGCGATACCCGTTTACCTTCCTAGAGTGCTCTTTACCATTCAAGTCCATAAGCTGATAGTAACTTGAATTGAAAGCCTTCTTGACTATGTATGGCCCTTGCCATCTAGTTTCAAACTTGGCATCAAAACGATTGTCAAGTCGATTGTCATACCTTAGCACAAGCTCTCCTTCCTTGATGCCTTTGTCCTTCAGTTTCTTGTCGTGCTTTGCTTTCGCTTATGTGGCTTTCCTCTTGTAGCACTCGTAAGCTGCTTCTCTTTTCCACTCAAGCTCCACTAACGTAAGAAGTCAATCCATCCATGCTTCTTGATCATCTTTTGCTGCTTTGCCATGAAGTCGCATTGTTGGAATGTTGAGCTCAATTGGTTGTAAAGCCTCTTGAGCATAGACCAAGTGAAATGGTGTAAACTCCGTGGCTTCCCTATATGTGGTTTGATACGCCCACAAGGCACCATCCAAGAAGTCATCCCACAACTTTGTCTTGTTTTTCACCATCTTTCTAATGATGCCTACAATGACACCATTAGCTTTTTCTACCATACCATTGGATTGGGGATAGTAGGGTGTACTATGACGATGTAGAATGTGAAGTTCTTCACAGACCTCTGTGAGCAAGCCCTTTCTAAACCTTGGACCATTATCATAAACAATCTCCAAAGGTGTGCCAAATCTACAACAAATGTGAGTGTAGACAAATTTGCTCATTGTCCTCTCATTTACTCTTGCCACACTTTGAGCTTCTACCCATCTTGTCATGTAGTCTATGGCCACCAAGATATACGATTTCCCATTTTTAGTCCTAGGCAATGGACCCATAGCATTAATGCCCCATTTTTCAAATGGACCATTTGCAAGGACTAACTGATGTGGACCATGTAACAGACGCTTGTTTCCATTAATCTGACAATTGTGACAGCTTTTACACCAATGTTGAACATCAATGTGCAAGCTTGGCCAAACATATCCGGCAAGCAAAATCTTTTTTTCAGTGAGTTCCTGTGCAAAATGACCACCATAGGCTTCCTCATGCAAACCTTTTAGAATGGCTGGGATTTCCTCAATAGTTGGTACTCTTCTGCACACTTGATCCTTCCCTCTTTGGTAGAGGGATCCTTCTAGGAAGAGATACGTGCTTGCCTTCTTCACGAGTCTCCTCTTCTGAGCCTTCGTGAAGTCTTGTGGAAACTCACCCTCCAAAATGTAGCTAATAATGGGAGTCAATGACTCCAATCCCTGGTATCTCGGTTGCTTGACAGTTGTTGCCACCATGATGACCTGCACTTCTTTCTCAACACATGTAACTACTTGCTGTGCAAGTAAATCGGCATCTTCATTCTGTTTCCTAGGAATATGATATAGTTGCACTTCTTCAAATTGATTAAACAATCTACGAATGGCATGAACTTTTGTCCTTAGTCTTTCATTCTTGCATGCCCAAATGCCTAAAATTTGCTTCACAATGAGAAGTGCATCCCCTTTTACCATGAGACGTTGTATACCTTGGCCAATGCATATCTTTAAACCATGAAGTAGTGTGTCGTATTCTGCTTCATTGTTGCTAGTTGAACCTGGTAGATTGACCTTCTCTTTCATGACCACCTCTCCACTTGGGTTGAGCAACACTAGCCCTCCCCGTGCTTTTCCTGTGGCTCGTCGAAAAGCTCCATCAAAGAACAAGGTAAAAGCATTAGGAATACTTTTAGGTGGTGGCAATGGTAGGGTCTTTACTTCAGGCACCTTAATTTCCTTCTCATGTACCTTATAAGTGAGAATCCCTACCAATTGTGCACGCACACTATCTTCTACCTTGAAAGAGTATTGGAGCTCTTGCAACTCCATAATCCACTTAGAGATCCTAGAACTAAGATTCATTTGAGATGACACCCAAGGGAACAAATTTTCTACAGTGAGAATTACAAAAGGTTTTGGTAGCAAGTAGGATCTAAACTTTCTCACCGCAAACATGAGAGAAAGCATCATGAGTTCTGCCTCCATGTAGCCTCTCTCCAAAGCATTCATGACCCTACTAGCAAAGTAGATGGGTCGCATCCTGGTACTGTGGGGATCTTGTTGTAGCAAAACAGCACCAATTGTTTCTTTCCCAACACTAGAGCTAACAAAGAATATGTACTCCCAACAAGGAGGCATAAGTGTTGGTAGCTCCGACAGAATAACTTTGATGTTACAAAAATATTCTTCAAGCTCATCAGACCAAACAAACTCGACTTGTTGTGTCAACTTTTGCAAAGGGTGAAGTAACTCCGAGGCTAAGTGAATGAAGTGTGACATATACTTCACCTTTTGAATGAATGAGATGACCTCTTTGAGATTTTTGGGTGATGGGAGCTCAATAAGAGCCTTTGCCTTTGAAGGATCCACCTCAATGCCTTTATTACAGGAAACCTTGTGACCAAGCAAGATCACTTCATCCTCACCTATGTGACACTTGTCGGGGTTGAGGTCGGGGTTGAGCTAACCTCCCATGTCGTAGAGCTTCTTTAAAACTTCTTCTACCCTTTGTAGATGCAATGATTTTGAGCTATAAATGCAAAAATCATCAATAAAAACCCTAATGGACTTTCCAAAGAATGATTGAAACACCATGTTCATGAAGCGTTGGAAAGTTGCAAGAGCATTTGTCAGGCCAAATGGCATGACTCTAAAAGCATAACAACCCCAAGGAGTGATGAAGGTTGTTTTCAATTGGTCCTCCAATGCAATCCCTATTTGAAAGTAACCTGAGTAGCCATCACACACAGTGTACTTCTCATGACCAGCTACCTCATTCAGTATCTCATCCTGAAATGGGAGGGGAAAGTGATCTCTTTTTGTTGCGTCATTGAGCGGACGGTAATCCACACACACCCTCCACTTGCCGTTCTTCTTGGGAGTGACAACAACGGGAGAGACCCACTCTGAATTCTCCACTGGATAAATGAAACCTGCTGCTAGAATCTTTCTTACCTCCTTGAGTAGAGCCTGCTCCTTAATGACTCCTAGCCTTCGTAGCTTTTGAGCCTTAGGTGTGGCCTCTGGCTTCAACTCTGGCTTCAACTCAATCTTGTGTTGAACAATATCTACTCCACGCACATCGGTGTAGTCTTTAGCAAAAAGCCTCGGAAATTTCCTTAGCACACATTTGAACTCCTCTCGTTCGTCCTTTGTAAGTGTTGTAGACAACATACCTTCTAACATTCCTTCATCTTGCACATTTTGGTTCTCTTGAGTACCTACCTCTTCCAAACCTCGAGAAGAGGTCTCCTGGTTGTTTGGCTTAAACCTTACCCCCATGACTTCGATGGAAGACTCCTCTTCAGTAATGCTGCTGCTACTTTCTTCTTCTGAAGTGTTATCAGTTCAATCTTCTTCCGTCTCACTTTGAGATGATTCTTCATGGAGCTCCTCTTGGCGTTGCTCCTTCATGTCAAAGACAACCTTCTTATGATTGTCATTCCTGCAAATTAGCTTTTCACTCTCCCAATCCTGCAAAGCTCGCATTTTCATTAGCCATGGTCTTCCTAGGATAAATGGGTAACCATTTCCTTTGGTAGACATGACATAGAAATCTACTGCCTTCTTAATGCCAAAGGCCTCCACAAAAACATTTTTACAAATGCCTATGCACCTAGCCTTGCTATTGTTTTCCATCTTGACTTTAATTTCAGGTGTCTCATGGATGTGCATGCCTAGTCTTTGCATGAGCCCCTTTGTCATGATGCAAATTTGTGCACCCCCATCCACTAGACCTTTCCTAACCAATCTTCCTTTGATGTAACAATCTAGCATAGGTGTAATATCCTCGTTCATTTCAGCATTATTGATTCTTTAGGTATGTCAATGATGACATAATCTTGTGGTTGCTTTTTTTTCCTTTGTGCTTTTGCATCATGATTTATGACATTGTTGTTTGTCTCACATTTTTTGCTTTCATATTCACAATTTTCATTAGCTTCTTGCAACACCTTTATCATAAAACAAGAATCTAACTCATAGACTTCCTCATCAAAAAACGTTGTAGGCGTTGTTTCATTTTTCACACATCTAGAGTAGCCAAGATTTAGTTCCATTCAAATGGCTCAAATAAATCCTCAAGAAATGGTTCTAGGATGGACTCTTTGTCTTCTATTGGTCTCTCTAAGATTGCAATCTTCTCTTACCAAACTCTCATACTCAGAAGCTCCACACATCTAAAGATGTGCTTTAGTCTGCAACCATGCTAGGACTTCTCATTTGTCTATAGTTGTTGAATCAAAATCCTCAACACGTGTCTTTGTGAAACCTCTATAGCTATGGTTGTTTATGTTCACCCTTGTGGTTGTCTCTTCATGTCTCAGCTAGATATGGTCATAATACCAATCTTGAACCATTTTGAGTTGTCTCATGAATGGATGTCCCAAAATGGCATCAAATTTTTTGCTCTTTCCAAAATCTACTATTGCTAAGGTATGTTCATACTCTATCCCACAAGGAACGGTTACAACTATTTGTTCCAGCATACCCATAGGTCTCTCTACATAACCATCTGTGAGCTACAATTTCATTCTTGTTTTCCTAAGAGCTGGTTTTCCCCATTTCTCCCATATCTCTTTTGTGACAATGGCTACTCCAACCCCCCACTATCAAGTATGGCCTTTTGTTTTACTCCTTTGAGCTCCAATGTTAAGGTGGTGCTCCCTTCTTCCTCTTCACAATAATCACCCACCTTGTTTACGGACCCATTTGCTCATCTAAGGGAATATCCTGAAGAGAAATTTTTAATCCCATCTTCTATAGATTTTGGTCCACTTCTCCCCATAGATGTGGTTTGATTTTTGACAACTTTGAGAGAGTAATTAAGCATTGTATAGGTAGAGACATCAATTCATGCAAGCTTTTAGTATCCATCATTTTTGTTGTAGCTTTCTACTAAGATGGTATCACTCTAGCCTCACATTTGGTTTCATATTCTCCTGTATATGATGGTAGGATCTGTAGAGAGTATGGTTTTATCTCTTTAGATGCTATAGACCTCACGTCACCATAAAGTGATTATATGTCCCCTGGGTAGAACTTGTGATCTATGTTGATTTCAGTGATAGGTGTAGACTAGAAAGTTGCAGTATCATCCTTCTCATTCCTTATTGTTCCCCATAAGGCTTGTGGTCATGGTTCATCCACTTCAGGAATTGGCATCATCACTTGTGACTTTGATGACTTCAAGTCATGTGTGATATTAGCCACTACTCTATTGTCCAATGGCGTTTCTATCTCAAGCTTCAGTTTATCATTTGTTTTGTCTTTTTTGTGCTCAATTTCTCGGTCTCTTTTGTGGATACTTCCTATTTATGGATGGTTAGTTTCTCTAGCTCCACTAGAGCTTGAGGCTGTCTCTATGAGCCTTTTGTACATTTCTAATCTCTATTTGTCAACCTTAGGATGCTAATAGGTCAACGATCTCTGTTCTAGTGTCTGGTTGGTTTTTAATCTAGCCTCATCAGCTTGTAATAGAGCCTCTAAAGGTTCTTTAACTTTATCCACCAGAAATGAACCTCTTGATGATATCTTGGATGACACTGCTCTTCCTTTTGATTCTTGTTTTTCTTTTTTATTTTTAACTGTTTCCTGGCTTGTCACTTCAGCTTTGTTTCTAAGGTAGTTTTCTCTTTTAGCCTCTTTGTTTTCATTTTGTCTTGTTTAGCTTTTCACAATTTTCTTTGAGTCCTCATTGCTATGATCTCAATTTCCATTTCATCAGGTAGCTTGTTTTTCTCCTCAACATGCTTTTGAGGGCATGTTCTTGGCGGCTTCTTGAGCTTGAGCTATTGTCACCATATTTATAGGAATTATGGGTTCTACCTCAATTTTGCTTGAAGAAGGTAACATTTTTGCAGCATTCATTGTTGCTTTTCCCTTATTGTTCGGGTGTTTTGGACTTTAGGAATGATGTGTGTATCACCACATATTAAACAATATCCAAATTCTATGTTCTTTGCCTGTCAAGGAAAATCTCTTGCCCAACAATTACCTCCACATTCATAGCATGATCCTACCTGTTGGGATGCTTGTGGAGCACACAATGGCTATCCTGACCTGGTAAGAATGATCTTTGATCCATACTCTTGATTGGATATGAACATTAAGGTATTCTCATCCATCATATAATGATTTCTCATGGGTTGTGGCACATATGATGGTTGTGCAATCAATTATAAAATCTTCCAGGAAGGATAGGTATCTTTAGGATAAGAGCTTGGCATCATTTTGTAGGTATTTCTAGGCTTTTGATAATACTAAGAAGTCATCACCAATGCTTGGATCTCATGTGGTTCAGCTAGTTGAGTGCAGCTGACTACCGGCTTAGAAGAGGTGGTTGTTGCTCTAGCATATGTTGCTGTCTTAGGTGAGTGTTGCACCATGGGGTGGGATGATTCTCTCCATAAGTGTTGCATCTTCTCATTTGTTGTTTTTTTACATTCAAGTTCTACCTATAGCCTTGGTTCATTCTCCTTACAACTTCTTCAGCCAACTAATAATGTTTGGCATGGTAGGATCTTGAACGTTCCGCTTGGTCGTGGATTCACTCATTGAAAAAGAGGCACCGTTAGTCTTATTATTTGCATCTTCTATCCTCTCCATAGGTCTTACAACTGTTAACTAGATATAATGCTTCTCTAGTGACTTGCTCAAAGGTGGTACATCGTTTTAAGTGTAGATCTTTTTTGATAGTTTCATTTTTTAAGCCTTCTATAAAGAGAACTGGCAATCTTTTCTCCAATGGCAACTCTCGTGTGGGACATGTCTCAAGGTATTATTTAAATTGAAGCAATGCTTCCTTCATCTTTTTGTTCTCTTTTTGTTTGGAAGCGTAGATTTGGGACACAATTACTGTGCTCGATTCTCCTTTTAGAGAATTCTTCACATGATCCATCATTTTTGGGCAAAATCAACTTTTGAAAGTTGGTTTTGGATCATTTGAGCAAGCACAAAGCATGCGGCTACATGTAGGCATACTGCTTGAGCTTTGGGCGAAAGCAATAAGTACGTATGTGTACTTGATCAACTAGTCACCCTCAACGACACTTGATGGAGGAGTTCTACAAGAGGCATGGACAAGTAAACCAATGAATTATACATTTTTAAAATGTTTGGATGTGATATTTTTATGCACATAGATAGAATCCTAAGGTCAAAGCTAAATGCAAAGTCTAAAAAGTGTTTCTTCATTGGCTATAGAGAAGCGGACTTGGGGTATTACCTATGGAATCCTTAGGATGGTATAATCTTTAGGAGTAGGGATGTAGTTTTGAACGAAAAAAATATGTACAAAGATTACTTGGAAAGAAAACAAAAAAAAGTACAGGTGATGAGTATATAAAGCTTGAGGATGGTAAAGAATCAAGGAGTGCAAGTGTCACAACTTGCAACAATATCAACCAGATGAGGATACTCAACCTATGCACTACAACATGTCACATGGATACCAACGACCGTACTGATGAAAATAAACTAGTTATAAAAATTGCATGCATCGGTATAAGCATTGGTATAGATGCATCAAAATGTCCATGGCGGTATAGCGGACATCTATATACACATTGGAATATAAAAGTGCATACCGATGTGCATATTGACGGGCATACTGATGCCTATTTGGATGCTCATACCAACACCAA
This sequence comes from Adiantum capillus-veneris, assembly GCF_014529385.1. Lineage (NCBI taxonomy): Eukaryota > Viridiplantae > Streptophyta > Polypodiopsida > Polypodiales > Pteridaceae > Adiantum > Adiantum capillus-veneris. Next base: position 118,597,235 of record NC_140933.1, read on the forward strand.
AACCTATCACAAAACATTTGAGCAAAGAAGTTTGGAAACATCCCTCTTGGCTCAAAAGAGAGAGTGCAAAAGCAACCGAACTCCACCTTCATTTTTCGTGAAAATTCCACAGATGTGTGAGTACATATTGACCATGATAAGATCAACAAAACATAACCATAACAATACTCACAAACCATAATCATTGTCTAAATCACAAAACATATCCATAACCAAATTCTAAAACCATACCCATAACCAAATTTTGAAACCATAATCATAACCTCAAACCAGAACCATAACAAATTTTGAAACCATAACCATAACTAAATTCTAAAACCATAACTATAATTATCATGTAAATCTCAAAAGATAACCATAATTGAATTTTGAAACCATAATTATAACCAACTATTGAACCCATAACCATAACCATAACCAAATTTTGAAATCATAACCATAACCTCAAATTATAACCATAACCGAATTTTGAAACCATAACCATAACAAAACTCTGAAACATAACCATAACCATCGTGTAAATCGCAAAACATAACCATAACCAAATTTTGAAACCATAATTATAACTTTAAATATAACCATATCCAAAACGTACATAACCATAAATATAACAGCTACCGTCTAAAAGTATATATGAACCAAAACATAACTAGCTATACATCAACATATACAAATAAAAATATTTATACATCACCCATACTGATCAAGGCAAGGCCTCCCAGTCAACGGACTCTCCCTCATCCTAAAGCTGCAAAAGAAGAGCTGATAGTCCATGCTTGAATCCATATTTCTCCTCTCCACCCGTCGAAGGACGCGTCATGGTAAGCTCCTGTAATATAAACACTTAACCATCATATAAACAATAGAAAAACATATCTACATACTCTAATTAAATAGTGTATGACACTTCCAAACTCATATCAAAGAGTCTCGTAGCCTCCACTCCCAAGAGGAGAAGATCCTATAGGCTCCATGTATGCTCTAGCTACATCTCGCTGCTGTTGAATCCTATTTGGATGCTTCTACCGATCTCGAGAAATCCCTGTCCACTCCTTTGCATCCAATCATGCTGGCTTTGGCTCACTGGCTTTGTATTTGTCTCGTGCTTTAGATCGACAATGTGACATTGTTGCAATAGCTACACCCATGATCCAATTATTGGAGATTGGATCGTATTTCTTTGTTGGCCTATACTCTCTGTGAATGGCAGCAATGATGTAATTCTTTCTCTCCGTATCATGAGCATATTAATGCTCCATCACAAAGTGTCCAAACTGCATTGTACAAAGCTAGCAAACCCTTTGATGCATGGCCTTTTTGGACTTATCCATAACTAGTGCCCCATCCTTGGCCTTATACACCTTGGTTTTATACTCATGTGATCCCCAAGGTGTATGTGGTGTACCCTTCGGTGTACTATCTACTAAAGAGAGAGGTGGATGGTCTCTCAGAGGTGTGGATGCATCAATAGTGCCACTATCACAATAGCCACATGAACAACGAGATCTGCATCGTCTCAAAGAGGAACAAGCAAATGCAGTCTCCAGTGTAGCTGGACCAATCAATGTAAATGGGATGCTTGTCTAAGGTGTGACTGGAATGTTGGTCTAAGGGTTTTGAGTAGCTATAGATGGTCTAGAAGGACCTGTTATCCAAAATTTATGTGCGTATGCACACTGTTCTAGTCAAAACTCTGAGAAGAAAGTATGCATCTGCTCCAATGACATGTTGGTTGGAGTAATAGGAAAATTGAAACTTGATGAGTTTGACTCCTCGCCATCTATCATGGCTGCAAAAACTAATTCAAAAACATACATACAATACGTTAGTTCACTTAACCACAAATAAACATCTCAAGCAACACAAAGAAGCCAGAAATCACTAGGAATTCACTGTTGGACAATAATTAATATCCATTAATCAAAATTAGACATTACAAGGGAGTTCTTAACAAAAGTCACTAGTGAATCTTTCATCTTCTATGAGAGCTGATGCATCAAAGACATCTATCTCTATGTGAACTTCTGCATCTTCATCATCAAACTCCACGACTCCATCCATCTTTGCATCTACCACAGTATCTTATTGCTCATGTTTAGGTTCACGCGTCAGCTCTAGAAGAGCACCAACTTCAAGCTCAGGCTCCTCATTTCGATTATCAACAACCCGTGCATGCTCCTCAAGTGGAACTTCGTTCTCAACCTCTAATCCTTCATAGACTTGTTTACTTCTTGGAGCAATTTGGATGACAAAGAGCCAACGCAGTTTACTCAAATCCTCTTCATCTTTTTCCTTCCATGGTGGATCTATAATAAACACAACCTTTTTACAATGCTACGAAAGAACAAATGTATCCCAATCATCCGTCCACACCTGCCTAGAGTTGACTTGAATCAGTCCACTCCTATCCTTGTGCACATTTGCATACTAGTAATAACCTTGAACCACTTCACCTCAAAATTTCTGAAGCTAATTTTCAAGATGTCTTGGATATAGACAAAGTATTCAAGTTGGTCATCCCTGGCACTACTCCGACTTTCTTGAACAAAGCTTTCCCTGACACCAGTGTCAAAGGTGACCCTTTGTTTGTCTATTTGTTGCACTCTTAAGTGTCACCCATGTGACCACACAGCTCCCTATTTGTGGTTTCTAGTGGCACATGAAACAATTTTAGAATCACATGCATATATTTTCATGTGATTAAACAAAAACTAGGTACAATAGATACATGCCAATCGCATCCCTTTGGCATCTCCTCTTCCTCTTTAGAGATCAATACTCCATATCGCTTTGCCTCCAAGATTGTTACATCAAGCCAACATCCAATAGGAAAGTCTGGCATTTTTTGAAGGTGATCTAGAAAGGGAAGATTTCTTGTGATACGATTGCACTTGAATCGCAACCGGATTTGACAAACGTTCTTGCTTTTCCACTTCATATTTCTCAATCCACTTTTGCATGACTTCTGAGTTGAGAAGAAAAAATCTCATAAACTTTGCATGCATTTTGACATCCATCTTCATCATGATTCCCTATCTATGTGGCTCCTCCCTAGTTACCTTAGCGTTTGTCTCAAACGTCCACAATTGGGACATCCATGGGTCAATTGAACCCAAGAACACATTGATGAAAACAAGAGACTCTTGCACAAGCCATCCTTCAGCTTTGCTACCCTCAGGGCGAGCCCTTTGACGACGAACCCTTTTAACATCTTCATGAATCGCTCCAAGAAGAACATCCACATGTAATGGACTGTTCTAGCTACTGCAAATTCATCAACCACATGCACAAGTAAATGCATTTGGATAGTAAGAATTTTGGTTGAAAAATAATTCTCCACCATACACACTGCTTCTATAGCATTTATGTGAGCTACATCTATGTTGTCTCTCTTGATCTCTTTTGATGAGATCCAACAACCTGATGCCTATATTCATGGGTGAGACATAAGTACACACCTATGTCTACATGAAAATCCATGTAGATCAAGGACAAACCCTAATACATAATAGTCTAAGCAGACTAAAACGCTTATCGGTCAAACTAAGCCTCATATCCTTAACTAAAACCTAAGTGGCTAGCCCTAAGCGGCCAAACACGTCTCAGGCTTAGTTTCAGTCTCAATCCCAGTAGGCTGTAGAGGACCCACCACCACTCCCTAAGATAGGCACACTCCTTGAGCCAAGCACACTCCCTTATGCTAATAAATATTACTACTATAATCGCTATACCACATCATTTATCAAGCCCATCATACACACTTATCCTCGTCCTTACACACATAGTGCATGCACTTGTAGTGTTTGTGCCCCTTAATACACCCATGTCTTCTACTATCATAACCCTTACTCTCACCAAGATACACCATCTCTTGGATCTTGCTCCATTATGTAATAGAGAGATTTGAAAAGCTTTACACTTCCTCTCATGTCTCTAGTTGCTTAAGTTTGTAAAGTTCTTCGTCACAATAAGGTCAATTATGCACTCAATTCTCTTGACTCTCTTGCCCTCCGGATCACCCTAGTACACAATCGTTCTTATCTATATTGTATGCTTGATCTCCACATCATTTCATAGAGCTTTCGATACATTGTCATCCAATTTTGAGAAAGTTTGATAACAATTTTCTAGTAATTAAAGAAGGTTTAAGTATGATGCTCATGGCAATGAAATTTTATATATTTTGTTTGTTATCACCTTTTACTTTGAATCTTGGTATCTTCAAGCAAAGGAATTAACAATGGGAAGCAGAGCCAACCCTAAGCGCCTTTACAAGGCCAACTCCAATTGGCTAAAGCAAATGTCACACTCGTCCTAAGTAGATAACCCTAAACAGACTGAAACATAAGCGACTTTATGTAGCCACTAACCCTAAGCCGCTAATTCCAAGCGTCTAGCCTTAAGCAGACTAAAATGGCCAAACGCTACCCTAACCTAAGTGGCTTTACATAGCCTACCCTAACCATCCGAACACGGCCATCTGTTAGCGGTAGAACCCTCGGGACATCCACCAGGAAATATGTAAGATAGCACATGTGAACAAAACAAGGAATTTATAATTAGGTACATTCACATCAAAATTTACTTACGTAAAGAGTATTTTAATTAAAAACGTAAAAAATTTTCATATGTGAGGGCTAGTTTTTTTACAAAAATGCATACATAGGGGATACATACAATACTTGAAAATATACCGATAAGGGGTTATTCAAATACCTCTTGTTCGCACGTGCTATATGTACAATCTTTACATAGTGGACTCCTCGGGGTTCAAACCCTAAGCCCCTAACCCTAATCAACTAGCCCTAAGCAGATTGAAATGGCCAAATGCTACCCTAACACAGTTTGAGCAGCCAAACCTAAGCGGCTTTACACGACCTACCCTAACCATCCAAACAAGGCCATCTACTAGCGGCCAGACCAAAAGACGCTAACCCTAAGCGGTTAGCCTTAAGCTAATTGAAATGGCCAAATGCTATCCTAACCCAATTTAGAGCGGTCTAACCTAAGCGGCTTTACACAACCTACCCTAATCGTCCGAGCAAACCCATCTATTAGCAACCAAACCAGAAATCGCTAACCCTAAGCAGACTGAAATGGCCAAACGCTACCTTAACCCGATTTGGAGCAACCAAACCTAAGCGGCTTCATGTGACCTACCCTAACTGCCCAAACACGGCCATCAATTAGAGGCCAAACTTGAAGCCGCTAACCCTAAGCGGCTAGCTCTAAGCAGAGTGAAACGGCGCTAAACGGCCAAACACTAAGTTTAAGCTGATTGAAACATGCAACTTGCCAATCCTAAGTGACAAGTTCTAAACCAATAAAATGCCAAACCCTAACACTTTAACCTAAGTGTTAGGTCTAAACAGTCTAAAATGAACAAAGTAACGTGTTTTTTCAAAGTATAAATTGATCTAAACAAAATCAAAATAACTCAATGATTCTTTTTCAAACTTATTCTTATTAGCAAATTTTATTATGTTTGATTGTGAATGATAATATTAATCAAAATTTACCTTCATTATTTAATATAATTTTCTTAAAACTTGTGTGTGTGTGTGTGCATGTGTGTACTGTGTTAAATTATGTGTAAATTTATGTACATCTCATATTTATTTATGTGTTTGTGTGTGTGTGTGTGTGTGTGTGTGTGTGTGTGTGTGTGTGTGTGTGTAAGAAAAGAAAGGGATAGTGCACTCACAAGCGGCCTAAGTGAGCACAAAACGCTTGAGAGGATGCCCAAAATTTGCAAAAGACTAAACACACACACACACACTATGTCACACACACAAACCAAAAAATCTACCATAAATCTACGAAATAATCTCATCTCCTTGTTGCCAGCGAGTGTATGAGTGGAGATCTGAAGCTCGGTAAGTCCCACAGCAGCAGATCTGAAGAAAGGGAGAACAGGAGAGCAAGAGAGTTTTGAAAAAATGGGACAAAATAGGAGAAGAGAACCTGCGATTCTATTTTTACAGGTGGCATCGGTGTAGGTGTCTGTATGCCCATTTGTATACATGTTGGTATGTGCATCAAAAAGTGTGTCGGTATACCCATCGATAAGTGTGTTGGTATAAGCATTGGTAATTCAAAATTTATTTTTAAGAAAAATTGGATCTACCTCCAGGTTTAGCAATGCATATACCAACATCCACCAACGACATCGATAATTTGGCATCGATAATGAAGCCATCTCTTGTAGTGATGCCCAAAAGATCTATGAGAGAAAGTAGACCTCCGGAGAGGTTTATTCCTTCCTCAACCATCTCTTGGTCTCAGATTCTGAAGAACCAGAGTCATACGAAGAAGCAATGCAACACAAACCCAAAGAAGAATGGACAAAGAGAATGCAAGCAGAGATGGATTCATTATTTCACAACCAAATGTGGGAGTTGGTTGATTTGCCTAAAGGCAAGTACGCACTGCAAAAGAAATGGGTATAGCTATCGGGCACTAACATAATGTCAATACTCAAGGAAGTGACTAGGATGGGGCACAAAGACTCTTTGATATCATCAATCTAAAGAAGTGAACCTTAACAAGCAAACACATCAACTCAACAAGCAAACCAACACTCAATTTCAAAGAAATCTACCTATGTCCTTTCTCACAACTCTAGGTCATCACGCCATTTCGGCACTCGTGATGGACTCAAAATGCAATGAAACTTTAGGAGGAGGTCTAAGACACCTAGGGGCACAATCCTACCAAGTCTGGTTGCAATCCGACAAGGTACCAAAATCACGATCCATCATGAAAAAGGTCCTAAAAACTACAACAAAACTATCCAGAAAGGTTGCCCTATGGTCTAGGAACACTCTTCTATGGTCAAAACGTCATAAAATAGTGATTTAAGCACTCAAATTTGTAATTAAGTTTCATAAACACGTAGTCACAAACCACAACAAAATTGACAATTCTTACACTTAAATGAAAGAGCAAAGAGAGAGGAACACAATGCAAGTTTCAAAATTGAAAACCGATTACCCATTGTTGATGGCTAGGTCAACAACACGACATAACTCAACAAAGCCTTATTCTTTGAGAGTTATGGAATGCTACGGATTATGGTCATAAACATCATTTGTAATAAGTAGGTAGTCTAGTAGCAGAAGCCGGGATGCAATGGCACTTCCAGATTGTAAATACCAAGCCATTTGACCCCTCAAACCGTATTTTAGGTTTAACCTAAGGTGACCTTAGTATATAAGGTACCTAGGTCATTTTGTTAAAAAAAAAAATTTCATAATCAAGTTTTAAGCTGCCGTCAACTCTGTATGAGAGAGGAAGAGAGAGAGCGTGAGCTTCCTTCTGACGCTACTCCGCAATCATTCATCACATTGGAGATCCGACTACACCATCGTGTTAGCCTCAGCAAGAGCTACATGACAACGCCAAGCATTCCTTGTGGAACGGAGCATACGCGCTCGCGCATCTACGAGCTACTCGTGGTCGTAAGTATATCAAACAATGTCTATTTTGTGCCTACAAGTAGTTGTTAGAATCGTAGCGACATAAGCTATGCATAGGTACTCATAGATTTCAGTTTCGAGCACTTTCAAAATTCAACTCTGTCTTTATTCGCATTTTTTGCAGATGGGTTTAGAGCTAGGGTTTTGGGTGTAGAGGCTTAGGGACAGGTGTATCCTAGTGAGGGGATGGTGTTCCTTAAGTTTTGTACGATTCTGGTATGATTTGATGAGTTTCCTTCTGTTTGTGTGTATGTGGCTAGGTGGTGTAGTTGAGAGTAGTGAGATTCTAGGTTGTGGTTTAGTTGCCCTTCCAGAGTGTTGTATGTGAAGGATGGTCTCAGCCTAACAAGCTAAAGAGGTTTCCTCCATGTGCCTATCGTGTCATCTGTGTCCTTGATAAACATTATGTTGATCTAGGTTGTGTTACATGCACTTTATGGGTGGTGTGATTCGCTCCCGCAACATTGGCGCCACTACTACCGGGGATACAAGGACTTAGGTAGGTATTCCTACTAACACTCGTGTGATGGTTGCTTGCTTTAGTTTTGACTAAAGAAAGCATTTTTCTTAAGTGGATCCGGAAAAGGTTATTCCGAGATCAAGTGGATAGCCAGGAAGTGTGTGTCTTACCGAGGGTCTGCGACTAGGTAGATTTCGCTAGGATTTGTAGATTAGAGTAGTTGTTATGGTGGTTGAGATCTTTCTGAGGTGATAAAAGTGTTTGCCAGTCCTTGTGTGGCATTGAAGCGTTTTTCTACTCATAAATGCAAAACCCTATATGATTTGTAGGAGTAGCTTTAGGTAAGTGATCTGATTTTGATCTAGAGCTATTCATCATTGATTTATTTACTGAAGTGCTAGTTTGCATTTAGAATCTCTGAAAAGACTACTTTTGAGGAAAAAATGCACTAAATAGCTTTCTGTTGATAATTTTCCATGACTGATTGATGATGAGCATATAAGAGGGCATGTGCAAGGGTTCTATGTTGAAAAACTGTAATTATGTAAACTTAGACTTTATACGCGTAGAAAGTCTCAAGGGGCATTTGGGGACCAAATTTCAAAATTTTGACTGCACCAGTGTGTTCAGAAGGGGGGGTTTTATCCCAAATATACATTGAAACTAGAGTTTTGACCAACTTTTGACACCCAAAAGGCAAAAGACGAAGTGTCTGAAACGGAAAATAGAAAAACTTGTAATTCTGAGCACATTTTTGCATGAAAATTGGTAGAAGTGCTTGAAAACCAGTGCTAGACACTTGGGGATGCTTGTGAATGAATTCTGTCCAAAAAATCATCAGTAGACATCATACGCGTATGATGTCTCAAGGGTGATTCTGGCAGTAATTTTGAACTTTTGACATTATACCCATCTTCTGCATGTTGTGTTGAGTACATACACCAAGTTTCATGTCATTTGGACATATAGATTGAGAGTTAAGGGGATGTGACTCTTTCAAAGGATCTCCCTGTGAAAACTGATCATTTTGTGCAATTTTGACATACAAATTTGCTGTGAGCACGTATTCTTGTTCTGCACACTAAGGGGCACCTCTGGTAGAAATAGAACTAAAATGTGAGCAAAAGACTTCATACACATATGATGTCATAAAGACCAGATCTCGGGTCAAAAGTTACATCTGAGTGTACCCTTGTGATATACAACATTTAGAAAGCATCTAGACCAAATTTCATCAAATTTGGATCATTTTTGGGCATGCAAAGACCATAAGATGCATCTAGGTAAGTGAATGCTTGTATTGGTCATAACTTGAACAAAAAGTGTTCAAATTCAAATCTGAAACTTGATGTGAGTTGCCAGTGTAGTGAGGAACCTCCTTGATTCTGACCAAGTAGACTTTATACACATATGAAGTCTAAAAGACACTTTTAGAGACCAAAATTGAGATCTGAGCATACCATGTTCTAAAGCACAACAAGGAGAGCTCAGATACCAAATTTTGTCAAAATCTGAGCAAAATACTTTATACACGTTGTCAGGAGTTTTTTGGAGCAAGGGATTGCGCATATGTACATATACATGCATGGTGCATCAAATGAAGAATTGCCCATTTTCCAGAGCCAGGTGGTTACGTGGGGCCCACATGTGTACAGGTAGGACAGCATGTACATAGTGCATCAATTTTCACCGATACTAGTACCAGTGTGTTTTTCTACAATAAAGTGAAGTTGGTAGCGCGTAAAACTTCTCGAGGAAGCTATCCGCGGGCCGACGACGTGAGGTCAGCAGGTGCGTCAGATGGCATCTAGTGGCGTCAGGAGGGCGAACGAGGTCAATATTTGCACGCGGATGAGGACCGACACAACGTGGGTGTTTTCTGGTGAGAGTTATGCAGAAAGGTCATCATTAGGACCACTTTTTGGGGCCACTTCACGTGGTGGCGAGATGCATTATTGGAAAAAAGCTGAGTGCCAGGTGTGCGAATGATGCAAAAAGGTGACAACTATGCACTGCGAGGTCAGTTTTTGGCCTGTTCGGGGTCCGTTTGAGGTCATCTAAAAGGCCAATGGTGCCCAAGTAATAAAGCTAAGTGTGGGAACTAAAAAAACAGAGAGAAGACCAGAAAAAACGTGGAGAAGAGAGGAGGAACAGCCGCAGGTGTGTTTTTGCTCATTTTGGAGCCTGTTTTGGCCGTAAACTGCTCATTCGATGTTGGATTTGAGCACTTTGACATTGTAGACTGGGGTTTTGGGCCGTTCCGGACGCGATGGCGCTGTCCATTTTGCCAAATTCCTCACTCTTTTTCTGCTGTTTTTCTGTGTAATCTTCTCCGGTGAGTGAAGCTTCTTCTCCAATTTGTGATTGTATCTGGTATCTTTTACCCATATTGTGTGAGCTGTTTGCCCCATTGGTGTTGGCCCAAGCTCATTTGTATCTAAACATCAGAAATTCTCCTCTTTTGAGCTGAGTTTTTTGGGTGTGTGTGTGTGTCTGTGTGGAGTGGACAAGTGGATAGTTTCTCTCCTCTCACTCCAGAGGTGTGTTCCCTGTCTCGGCCAGGTGTGTTGTCTAAGCCGAGTGGTGCCCCATAGTGTGTGTGTGTATCTTCCCAAGAGTGTGTATCGGGTCGTTATAGAGGCGCTGTGTGTGTTTTCATCCCGCTCACATTCTTTTGGCGCCCCCACAGAGGATCTTCTTCGAGTACCTTCTGCTTCGAGCTTCGAGCTTCGAGCTTCGGGATTACAGGTTGCAGATTACAGGTTACAGGTTACAGGGACAGGTACAGGTACAGGTGATTCACATAGGTACAGGTAGCTGGAGTACAGTGATATACTAGCAGTGATGTCACTTGCAGTTGTTGTGGGTATGCATCACTTGGCGCCTGTTTAAGCGCATTGTCTGCTGGATTGTACGTTACTTGTGGAAACTGCCATTGTACGCATTTGTGGAGCCATACTTGGTTGTATTTGGCAGTCCCAGCCATTTCTGAGACTTGGTCTGGAAGATAGTCATTTCTGAGACTTGACTATATGCGATTTGCATTAGCCTTCGTGTGAGGGTCGATAGCGTGAGGTTTTTATTGAGTTGGGGGATTCTCAAATGTGGAGATCCTTTCGGTGATACAGGTAGCTGGAGCACCCTTTTTGTGACCTCGCCATAGGCTATGTACTAGTGAGTCCTACTTGATGCTCGGGTTCTATTGTTGACAGTTTATGCATACATAGACAGTCTATATTTTGGATTCCTACTGCTGGGGAAACTCTGTCAAAATTTTTCCAAGTTATGATGGCTGGTGTTTTGGTCTTTTGAGCCATTTTATGTTGTTATGCTGCTGAAATTTGGGAAAAAATCAGAGGATAAGTCAGGTGTGCCTTCTTGGGAGCTTCATGGTTGGCTTTAATGGATGATCAAAATGGCCCTCATTTCACTCCTTTTCATTTAACTCAAAGAATTCAGATTAATGTTCATGTGTCCAGGAAGATCTTTTTCCAGCAGCGCATAGTCTTTATGTTTGGGCCAAGAAGATTGAGAGAGATCCTGGAATGTCCTTTGCCTCTTGTCATTCCGATGATCAACTATGAAAACTCATTTGATGTGCATGTGTTTGTCCTTATCTAAAGCTGAGCTCCATTGAAGTTTCTGGGGATTGGGTAGTGAAAAGTTTTGGGTTCTTGCACGTGTGTTCGAAGGGGTTCTCAAAGCATCATAATTTGGGTAGCCATGGCTTTCTCTTATCCCGAGTTTCATGGAAGAAGTGATGAAGATGTGGAAGAATTTTTGGAAAAGATGGAGGTTGCCTGCATTAGCAACCAGATTCATGACCCTACGCAAATGTTACGCCTTCTCCAAATTTGTTTGAAGAGTGATGCACGAGTTTGGTCTAAAGCATTTGAAGAGGAGTTGCGTGTGGCTGATCCACCTGAAAGGTTGAGTTGGGACAATCTACGACATGGGTTGGAAGTGGAGTTTGTGAAGATAGAAGATCCTGACAAGGTGTGGCAAGAAGTACAGGCTTTGGTGCAAAAGGAAGGTGAGCCAGTAGATGCGTACATACGTAAGTTTTCATTGGCATGGGAGCGAATGTGCAAGGCTTTAGCACCACAGGTACCCCCGCCTGACATGATGAAGAAGGACAGGTTCTTGGCTGGTCTTTGGGAGAATATACGTTGGAGAGTGGAGCTAAAGAAGCCTAGGACATATGAGGATGCACTAGAGGTAGCAAGGAACAAAGAGTGGAAGCTGAGGAAAATGAGCCAGTTAGGGGTGGAGTCTTTGCCAATGAGGTCTGAATTTCAGCCTATAGAGTCTTTACAAGGTCGCATGTCAGGGGTTCATCACGAACCAGTGGTTCCTATTACTACTCAGGTTATGCCAGCAGTGGTCACTACAGCAGTGCAAGATGATGGCCTAAGGCAAGACATGAGGCAAGTGGTTGATTTGATGAAGAATCTAACCCTAAACATGCTAGGTCAAGTGGGAAATAATCGAGGTCGAGGGCGGTTTGCAAATCAGCCAGGAGGTGAAGAAAGGCCTAGGAATGGTGTTGGACAAAGCAATGGTAGGTTTTGGAGGCAGACGCCCACATGTTATAATTGTGGAGAGTTGGGTCACATCAGCCCGCAATGTGATAAGCCACCAAGGATGGGGGGAGACATGTATCCATTGCCAAGACAAGTGCTAACTAGGTCAAATGATTATGGCATCGAAATTAAGGGAGACGAAGGAACCAGCGGACTGACCCAGGAGGAAAAAGGGAAGACAAAAGTGCTAAGTGTAGTCACCTTGGAGAAGGCATCAAAGCTAGAGGATACATTAGTGATGCCTATTGGGAAGAGGACGACAGAGGAAAAGGAAGGAAGAAGTGTCCCAGGTCCTAGCAAGAAGAAGGGAAAGAGCCATGAAGGCGAGGATGTCAAGGCCAAGAGGAAAAGGAGAGCTCGTCGAAAGTTTCATGTTTCAGATTTTCCACTAGGGGATGGGCAATTAAGCTATGACTTGAGGGAGGATCTGACGAGCAGGAAGGCAGATGTTACTTTTGGGCAGCTTATAGAGATGGTGCCTAAGCTAAAGCGACAGTGGAAGAGGATGGTTAACCCAATGGAGAAAGAGCCAGAGAGAGGTTCAGTAAAGGTGTTGGCAATGGACGAGCTACCAGACATTTGTCCAATAGTAGATGTGTGGCATAAAAGGAAAAATTTGGGACAAGGTTATGTGGATGGCGGAGCCCAAATATGCGTCATAACACACTCATGCGTTGAGAAGATGGGTCTCACAGTGGCTGGGGTGTCAGGGTTTCAAATCAGATTGGCAAACCATCAAAAAGTAAAATGCTTGGGTGTTGTAAAGAGCTTAGAAGTGGAGGCATATGATGCAAAGGCAGTGGTTGATTTTCATGTGATGCCAGCAGGGTTGGGAGCATATCCTATTATACTGGGTAGACCATGGTTACGTGCAGTGGGAGCTATTCAAGATTGGCGACATGGTACGATTAGCCTCTATGGAAAGACAGGTACCAAGAAGCTTTATAATATGGACACAAGGAAACGATTAGAGGAGCTTTATGAAGATGAGGATGAGTCTAGTGATGAAGACTCTTCCACGGTGACAGATGAGGACAGTGATAGCACTACCAGCAGGGATGAGGATGCTGATGTTGCATTTCTTTTGATGGACAAAGAAATCCAGGAGATTGGCTTAGTTGCATTTGCGAATGAGGTTGAAGATGAAAGTGAAGGGCCTTATGAAGTGATTGAAGGGCTGATGCAAACCAAGGTTGACTTGTCAAAGAAGCAGGAATTAATGACACAAATGATCAGTGGAGACCTCTCAGCTATGGAGAAGGATATATATTTGCACATGCTGGCTAGTTTTCCTGATTTGTTCATTACTTCATATGAAGAGATCAGAGGGTTCAAGGGTGAAGAGATGCATATAGAGCTGAAAGAAGGTGCTAAGCCAGTGCGGCAAAGGCTAAGAAGGATGGGTCAAGAGCAAATGGAAGCCTTGCGGGTAGAGGTGGACAAGTTATTGAAGACAGGGTTCATAGTTCCAGTGGAGACCACAGAATGGGTGAGTCCAGTTGTAGTCAGTCCAAAGAAGGATGGGAAGTGGAGAATTTGTGTGGATTTTAAACCCTTAAACGCAGCCACTAAGAAGAACCCATATCCTCTTCCATTCATCGATCAGATCTTGGATTCAGTGGCAGGTTATGAGAGGTACAGTGTGTGTGATGGTTTTTCAGGCTATTTTCAATTGAAGATTGCTCTTAAAGACCGCACAAAGACAACTTTTATTACGCCATGGGGCTGCTATTGCTACACAGCATTGCCATTTGGGTTGTCAAATGGACCTTCCTTCTATCAAGAGAGAGCAAATTGGGTGTTGGAACCATTCATTGGTAGTTGTGTTAAAGCTTTTATGGATGACTTCTGTGTTTATAGCAGTAGGGTTGAACACCATGAGAAGCTGCAGATGGTATTGGCTCGATATTATGAATGTGGAGGACAACTAAATCCAAAGAAATGTCATCTAGCACAGCCAAGGGTGAAGTTATTGGGCCATATGGTGTCAGAAAATGGCATTGAGGCTGATCCAGATAAGGTGAAGTCTATTATTCTTCTTCCATCACCTATGAGTACGAAGCAATTGGCAACCTTTATACACAAAGTGAAGTACATGGCACGGTTTATTCCATTGTCTTCGCAGCTTCTCTATCCATTACAGCAAGTGGCAAAGCATGATCCATTGCAATGGGATGACAAGTGTGAAGAAGTGTTTCAAGAGGTGAAAGAGGTGTTAGGGGGTTTGTCAGCCATGCAGGCTCCTGATTGGGAAAAAGTTTTTTATGTAAATCCCTCAGTAGGGGATGATGCCATTGGAGCCATGCTATTGCAAAAGGGGAAGGGCAGCCATTATATGAGGCCAGTGTATTGTGCAAGCCGAGTGAAGTTGGTAGCGGAGAGAAAGTTATCGGAAGTAGAGCTAGTGATGGCCAGTGTAATATTTGCTTGTCGACGATTTCGTCATTACTTGCTACCACGGCCTTTTGTTTTCTTGACGAGTTATGCCTTTTTGCCACAGTTAATTAATGGTATTAACATGTCAAATGTGGTGAAGAAATGGGTAATTGAGCTGCAAGAGTTTGAGTTCTCTTTTCTAGTGGAAGATAGTACAAGGGCTACCCTAGCTGATTTGTTGACCTACAAGGAGAATCCCCTTATTGTTAAGGAAGAGGTGGTGAGAAAGGTAGTTGAAGAAGTGCCACAGATCAGCAATGCACATGTGTTGTTCTTTGATGGTTCGTACAAAAAGAGCCATGATGCAGCTTCAGGGGGTATAGCACTTTATGATCCAGAGGGGAAGCTAGTATGCAAGAGAGGGTTCAAATTGGATGCTCATAGTAACAATGAGGCTGAATATGCTACATTGGAAGCCGGATTACACATTTGTTTGAAGCATGGGGTTCGAAGGTTGAGCATAAAAGGTGATGCCTTGTTAGTGGTGAAGCAAGTGCTGGGTGTGTGGAAGAGCAAGAACACCTCATTGAAGGAAATGTGCTTCAGAATTAAAGGCCTGTTAAAAAAGTTTGAAGCATGGAGCATCAGACACATTGAACGTGCTCTAAATGGAGAGGCACATGAAGCAGCTCAAGGCATGATTGGGGAGCTATTTGTGTTGAGGACCAATTTACCTCTTTATCATGGCCGGGAAAGTTTGGCTCAAGAAGAGGAGTTTTTGCTAACAGGAATCATTCCAAAGGAGATTCAGAAGTCTAAGAAGTATGGCTTTGTGCGTAGAGCATACAGGTACAAATTGATTGGTGATGTCTTATACATGAAAGGGGCTGATCTCGTGTTGAGACGTGTACCTTGGCGGGAGGAGCTTTACAGAGTGTTGGAAGAGAATCATGAAGGCGCATGTGGTGGCCATTTTGCTCTAAAGATCACCTTGCATAAGATCTTGCAAGAAGGGTATGTA
Source organism: Adiantum capillus-veneris (assembly GCF_014529385.1). NCBI lineage: Eukaryota > Viridiplantae > Streptophyta > Polypodiopsida > Polypodiales > Pteridaceae > Adiantum > Adiantum capillus-veneris. The sequence goes on from NC_140933.1 coordinate 118,613,153, forward strand.
TGGCCAGGTCTGCACAAGGATGTTCACCATTGGTGTAGGTCTTGCAATAGATGTCAAACATTTGGGAAGAGAGTGTTGAAGCCAGAGCTACGAAAAACCATTATGGCGTTTGATGTGTTTGAAAAGTGGGGGATTGATGCAATAGGCCCGTTACCTATCACAAGCAGGGGCAAAAGCTATATTTTGACGGCAGTGGACTATCTTTCTAGATGGGCAGAGGCTATAGCAGTAAAACAGATCACTGCAAAGGATGTGGCAAAATTTGTGTATGATGAAATATGTTGCAAGTTTGGGGTGCCATTAGAGCTACTTTCAGATAAGGGGCCAGGATTTAGAGCTAAACTGCTAGACTTCTTATGCACAAAGATGAAGATTAGGCACCAGCATACCACTCCTTATTACCCACAGTGTAATGGCTTAAATGAAACATTCAATGGTGAGTTGGTACAAATTCTTTCTAAAGTGACAGAGCACCAAGGAAAGAATTGGGATTTGGAATTGCCTAGTGCATTATGGGCTTACCGTACTTCGGTGAAGACAGGCACAGGGTTTACTCCATTTCATTTGGTGTATGGAAAGGAAGCACTATTGCCTGTGGAGGTAGAGTTGCCTGCGGTCAAGATGTTAGAAAAGTTGCTTGGGTCGCCTAGTGATGCATTCAAAGAGAGGCTCTTGCAGTTACAAGAGGTCCAGTTGGATAGGATGAGCGCATTGGAGCATTATGGGCAGATGCAGGATAAGGCTTTGGCAAAGATAAATGAAAAGTTCAAAAGTAAGGGTATCAAGAAACATGACTTGGTTTTGCGCTACAACAGTAAGCTGGACAACACATTCCAAAAGAAGTTTCAAATTAAGTGGGAAGGCCCTTTCAAGGTAGTGGAGTGTTTTCCAAATGGCACATATCAGCTGGCTAACCTAGATGGTGTTCTACATAAGTCAAGGGTAAATGGATTGCGTCTTAAATTGTATCATGCTAGATTGATGATGGTGGAGCAAGATGAGCTGTCTGTGGAGCAAGCAATGTTGGTGAAGGATGAGGAGACCTGTGATGCGGCGAGTCTCATATCTCTTTTTGCTGCTGCTGATCATGAATGATCTAGCAGGCTAGGGGATGGACAAATTATGTCAGGAGTTTTTTGGAGCAAGGGATTGCGCATATGTACATATACATGCATGGTGCATCAAATGAAGAATTGCCCATTTTCCAGAGCCAGGTGGTTACGTGGGGCCCACATGTGTACAGGTAGGACAGCATGTACATAGTGCATCGATTTTCACCGATACTAGTACCAGTGTGTTTTTCTACAATAAAGTGAAGTTGGTAGCGCGTAAAACTTCTCGAGGAAGCTATCCGCGGGCCGACGACGTGAGGTCAGCAGGTGCGTCAGATGGCATCTAGTGGCGTCAGGAGGGCGAACGAGGTCAATATTTGCACGCGGATGAGGACCGACACAACGTGGGTGTTTTCTGGTGAGAGTTATGCAGAAAGGTCATCATTAGGACCACTTTTTGGGGCCACTTCACATGGTGGCGAGATGCATTATTGGAAAAAAGCTGAGTGCCAGGTGTGCGAATGATGCAAAAAGGTGACAACTATGCACTGCGAGGTCAGTTTTTGGCCTGTTCGGGGTCCGTTTGAGGTCATCTAAAAGGCCAAGGGTGCCCAAGTAATAAAGCTAAGTGTGGGAACTAAAAAAACGGAGAGAAGACCAGAAAAAACGTGGAGAAGAGAGGAGGAACAGCCGCAGGTGTGTTTTTGCTCATTTTGGAGCCTGTTTTGGCCGTAAACTGCTCATCCGATGTTGGATTTGAGCACTTTGACATTGTAGACTGGGGTTTTGGGCCGTTCCGGACACGATGGCGCTGTCCATTTTGGCAAATTCCTCACTATTTTTCTACTATTTTTCTGTGTAATCTTCTCCGGTGAGTGAAGCTTCTTCTCCAATTTGTGATTGTATCTGGTATCTTTTACCCATATTGTGTGAGCTGTTTGCCCCATTGGTGTTGGCCCAAGCTCATTTGTATCTAAACATCAGAAATTCTCCTCTTTTGAGCTGAGTTTTTTGGGTGTGTGTGTGTGTGTGTGTGTGTGTGTGTGTGTGTGTGTGTGTGTGTGGAGTGGACAAGTGGATAGTTTCTCTCCTCTCACTCCAGAGGTGTGTTCCCTGTCTCGGCCAGGTGTGTTGTCTAAGCCGAGTGGTGCCCCATAGTGTGTGTGTGTATCTTCCCAAGAGTGTGTGCCGGGTCGTTATAGAGGCGCTGTGTGTGTTTTCATCCCGCTCACAACGTATGATGTCTCAAGGCCACATATGAAAGTCAAATTTCACTTTTGACCACATAAGGGGTTGGAAAATGATGTGCTAAGGTTGCTTGCAAAATTTGATCTCATTTGGACACCTACTTTTGCATGTACAAAGACTTTGCAAATACAAGACTAAAAAGGTGAAAAAGAGTGATTTTGAGCAATTTTGATATCCAAAATTTGTTGTAATCACATATTCTTGTTGTATGCATCAAGAAGTACCTTGGGTAGAAATATAAGTGAATTCTAAGCCAGTAGACTTTATACGCATATAAAGTCTCATATGCTAGATTTGGGTCAAAATCAGACATTTGAGTATACCTCAATGTCCTAGAGCATAAAAGAAGTCCCTAGCCAAAATTTCATTGAATTTGGAGCTAATTTGGGCTTGCAAAGAGCAAAAGACAGAAAACTGCAGATTCAGGCTTGTATTGGGCTTAACTGCTCAAAAAATCTCCAAATTGAATTTTGAAACTTGCTGAGAGTTGCTTGAGTGATAAGGAATCAGTGGAACAAAAGTCACCTCATTCTACCATAAAAGACTTTATACGCGTATAATGTCTCAAGTCTCAAAATAAAGGTCAAATTTACAAACTGAAACTTGCAGTGGATAGAGGACATCAAGGAGAGCTCACATACCAAATTTTGTCAAATTCTGAGCACATAGATTTTATACGCGTATGATGTCTCAAGTGCCAAAGTAGAGGTCAAAAGTTACATATGAGCTCACATGCCAGCATAAAAGAAGCCTCGTGACCAAGTTTCAACAAATTTGGGTCACATTTGGTCAAGATACAAGCAAAAATCCTTGATCCTAAAAACTGTTTAGAGTGTTGTTTCAAGTGCAGTTCACCAAAACTGCTCTAACTTTTAATAGAAAACTCCAAATTGATCCAGGTATAGCCATGAGAAAAGCTTACGGGCAATAGGACACAATATCTAGTAACTTTTGCGGGCAAGTTTTGGTTTTAGAGCTGAATTTTCCCAGGTTTCCTAATTCCAAACTTTTAGGGTACCTAAAACCAGTATCCAGAGACCAAAAGAGTCACAAACTCCTGACATTTGAGAGACCTCATCAAGGGAAAAAAGGGATAAGTTGCACTAAGACAAGGTGGGGTTATTAAGGACTATCTTGAGAATATTGAGTGGACCTAACATTAAGAAAGCTAAGATCATCAGGATGGAAATCCATTCTACCAATCCTCTTGTAGATATGACCAAAGGTATGGCAAGCCAAGCTAGAAGTGTTGAAATGCCAATCCATTTAGATTTTGACACAAACCATACAATGCACTAGAAAGAGGTGGACATTTGGTCAATGAAGGACCACAAATATCTCCACCAAGCACGAGATTTCCAAATAGGGAGCCACCTGGATTCCCTTCTAGAGCGATAAACGAGAGATGAAATGATCACAGAGGTGGCAGACATGCCTCCTCAAGTGAATCTTCCTAATGGACCATGGCTGTACCCAGATGCAACCATAGAACATGACTTTAATAGAGGTGGAATTACAGTCACAACAGGACCATATGTACCATCACCACCCCCTATAACTTACTTCTATCCAAATCAGAGCAGAACCTTGAGAATATATGATACTAAGAGTGAGAGTGACACATCTTCTCAGAGGAGTGATTCACCAAGCATCCAACCCACATTAAAGCCAGAGGTATCTAGTGAGAAAATGAAGCTTATAGAAGGATTAGCTCAGAGACTTGCTCCTCTAGTCAAATCTGAAATTCAAGAACCTCTATGGTGCACAATTGAGAGAAAATGGACAAACCATACGAGAGAAGAGGGTTACAATGGCATGGAATATGCTAAGGAGAGGTATGTACAACATGTTCCAGTAGCACCTACTCCACCTAGATACGCTATGGGAAATGCACCAGGACCAGTAGGAGTTGTAAGGCCACAGCCTGTTTTAGGACAACAACCTCTACTGCCAGGTGCTAGATTGCCTATTGACATAAGACATACGCAGATGATGGAAGCATCTCATAAACAAGTGCTAGTACCAGCTACAATGTATTATGACAACCAAAGCAGGTACTTCCCTTCAAAGCAACATAAGATGAGAGAAACACATGGAGTGATGAGGCCGGTACAACCTCCATCTCTTGCATTTCGACCTGAAGAAAGAAGATACGAGATGGAAGAAAGGACATTGCGGTTCATTGCAAATAGAGGCTTAGCAAGGTCAAAGCCTATTTACAGCCAAGAGGAATTGGAAGAAGCTCCTCAACCAGAGGGAGATTGTCACAAAAGTCGTGGCAACCACTTGATCAAACAATGTCCTCAGACAACAGAGATCACATAGGTAAATGCCTATTTTCGTGATTGTGGTGTCATTCACTTCATCCCCGACTGTCCAAAAAATTCCAAACCGAGTCAGAAAGATCGTGACAACAGCTTGCGCTCTTGTAACTACTTGAACTGGTATGACGTTTTCATTTTTCGAGCTACTGGGTAGCTAAAAAAGAAAGCTGTTGAGAACCTAGAGACAGAGAAAACAAAAACTGACATGAGTCCAGAGACAGGTGAGCCAAAGACCGATGCACCTAGTCAAAAAACCAAGAGAAAACGGAACAGCTAGAAAGCTATAAAGGCTAGGATGAAAGCACGTAGGGAACGAAAGCAGAAATCCCTAGCCAAGAAGCTTACCCACGCTGAAGAGAAGATAAGACGAAATGAGGAAAGGGTTGCATCTTCTCTTGCAGAGGCATCTCAACCCCCAACAGAACCATCAACGAAAAGTGAGCCAAAAAGTGCTAGTTCAAGAGGATCAGTGTTAGTCAAAAAGGTTAATGAGCATTTAGACGACCTCCTAAAAGTCTATGAAACACGGCTCAAAAGCAACCAAGCCCAAGAATAGAGATGGATGACATATCCATATGCGGAACTAGAAAAGGACAGGCTTGAAATGTGCAAGAAAATGATTCAAAAATCCCAAGCCTTACTAGAACCACCAGTTGTTGAAAAACCTAAGTGTGTCATCCCTGTCCCACCTACACCAATAATCCCACCAAACCAGGAATGGAAAGAGCCAAATTTCAGTCACGAGCATGGACAAAAGCTCAAGAACTCAACATTAGAGCCCATGATAGTATTGAATACCACGGATAACTCTTCCAAGGGATTTCACATAACTATACGTGAGAGTTGTAAAGACATAGATGGTCTTGACGAATTGTGGAAACAAGTCATAGAGCCCAATGAAGCAAGTGGGCTAAGTAGACGAGTAAACCGGATGAGTGATGGAAGAGGAGTGTCTCTTCCACCAATAGAGGAGTTTGAGGCTGGATCTCAAATAAATCTAGAAATGGAATCGTATTGGGGAGACAAAGGATATGTACAGTCTATGGACAGTCAACCCCATTAACTAAGAACACTACCATCCTATACGAGAGAGCATGAGGCCAAGTCAGAGGTTGTTGCAGTCCCATCACAGAGACTGTCTCCCAACAAGGTCATAGATTCAAAAGGGTTGATAGAAATTGTGTCGACACCAGTCACTTGTATGATAACGTTAGCCGAGTTGCTCAGAATACAACCAAACATGTGGGCTACCAAGGGAAAATTCCTAGAGAAATTTGGTGTTAAGAAACTAATGACTCAAATCGAGGAAGGGATCAAAGAGCTATAAATGCCTCAGCTAAATACTATACCTGTGCTGTTAAACAAGGTTGGAGAGTATTATGAGGGAAATATGGGAACACCACTCTTCCTGTGAAATTTCAAGGTGTAAAAACCATGGCAATCCTTGACAGTGGAGCCGGTGTTTCCATCTCAACAAAAGAGGTCTGGAAAAAGTGGGGAAAACCAGCAGTGAGGGCTACAAGGATGAAATTGCAGCTTGCAGACGGACACATGGAAAGGCCCATAGGAGTGCTAGAAAAGGTAATTGTAACTTCATGTGGAATTGAATATGAGCAAACCTTTGCTATTGTTGACTTTGGCAAGAAGAATAATTATGATATCATTCTAGGAAGACCATTCATGCGACAATTGAAAATGGTCCAAGATTGGGGCTATGACTATATCTACTTGAGAAATATGGAAACGATGACAAAGATAAACTTGAAGGACCATAGTTACAGGGATGTGACAAGAACACCTATGGAGGAGTTTGATTCAGCTATTGTAGCAGGATCAGAACTTCCAACATGGTTGGGTAAGCCTAAAGAATTGTGAATGTGTGGAGCTTCGCAATGCAAAAGTTTAAAGCGAGAGGAAGGCATCTTAGAAAGGGTAATTGATGATATGGATTACATCCCAGAACCCTTTCTTGAGGAAGAGCTAGAGCCACTTGAATGGGAACACATCTTGGCCACTCTTCATGTGTGCGCTATTCAAGATGATCCAACAACAAAATTTTGTGATGAAAATGGCTATGATGCTGTTTCTTATTGTGCAGTGAGTGTGATCCAGGAAAAACAACATGAAAAAGAAGACTAGTTCTACAACTCTATAGAACACTTCGAGCTTCAAGAAGATGCAAACAACGGAAATCCAGACGACACAGCAGGTGACATAAACAAAACTTTAACTAATGCGTGGTTTTATGATTGTCCAGATCAAAAGCCCAGGAGCCAATTTCATCGATACAAGAATAAAGTGCATCAAAAATGGATTCCAAAATCCTCGATGGAAACGCAATTGCAACAAGCATCTTCATACGTGAATCTCATACATGAAGAAAAGACTCAACCAAGAAGTGCAGAGCCATGTAAAGGAGCTACCAATGCGCTAATCAAGTGGATACCTAAGTCATCCCAGAAACAACAACCCAAGGGAAAGCAAACAGTAACTTTCCATAACCAAGCAAACCACAAAGGGAAAGTGCTAGAATGTAAACTTATTGAGGATAGTAGCAACAGTGATGATTCATATGACATCCCCTATCAGAAACTCGAATCATCACCATCACTAGTAACATCCGTAACAACCAAAGAAGGCCGAAAGCAACGAAAAACAAGTCAGAACCAAAAAGTTTGACAAATCTGGATACCAAAGAGCCAGATTGGCCAAAAGCAAGTATGGGTCAAGAAAACTAAGATCTTTAATGAAAAATCACAAGATCCAACACCAAAAGGAAAACAGTCAAAGTCTGCAAGAGCATCTAGGAAAAACACAAAGTCACAAGCTTCCATAACTCAGATTTGGGTTCCAAAGAAGTTGACTTAAGCACAAAGAGGTCGGAGGTCATTTGGATTTTAAAACGGTTAGATTGTCAACTTCCAAAGTCTGAACCTCGTCCTCAACCAAGAGTGCAAGAGCTGAAGAAAAGATGGCCGCTGACTCACACAAAGACAAGGTGGATCACAAAGAAGTCTCTTCAAACACAAACAAAGCAGGGACAAGTATGTGTTCCCAAATGAGCAACGCCAACAAAACAACCAGTAATCACGAAGAAGCGGGTCCAAAAGGAAATCAATAAAACTGATGTCACTGCACCGCCGCTTGAATTCTTCCAATTCCTCCTACGGTTACAGTACAGTTAGAAGAGGATCCACTCTAAGGAACAATGCCAAATACAAAAACCAACCACAAGGCTAAACTGGATTCCAAAGAAACAGATAAGTAAGCCTTCAAAAAATCTCTACAACCTTCAATCAAGCAAATGACACAGGAGCTTCAAAAAACATCACATTGCTTAGGATAGGAAGCTTCGACATCAAATGCCAATAAGCAAAGTGCTTATACCCGCATCTTGCACAACATAAATCTTTTCCATGCATTGACTGTGTATGCATAATAGGGCTACATTACAAGGCCTGCATAGGCACATTTTTTGATTGCCCAAGCACAACACATACCCTTGGTGATACCCTATCATCAAGGAGGACTCCAAATAGGAGGGGGGGGGCATTCTAAATGCGGACCTAATATATGAATATTAGAGGGCAATGTTTTGTGAGTTGTATTGAATTTTTGTGTTTGATTGTGACATTTTTTGAAAAAAATCAGAGTATATGCCCTCATAATAGCATTACAAGAGGAGTATGGGGACAAAAGCCATAAATGAGCCCCTAGGGACATTGTACAGTGTACATAGAGTTTAGAATTCTATTAGCTTGATTTTGCTTTTTGAGTTGAGTTGATTTTTGGTTTTATTTTGTTATTTTTGAGATTTTAAAAGAACGGCAAGAAAAATCCATAATCCAGATGAAGAAAAGACTGAAGAGATGTCGATCCATACAAAACAAAGAAGGTCCAAGAAAATGATGACACTTCACGAAGCATGTGTCAAAAGCTATATGCACCGTGGGTAATGTTAGAGGTAAGAAAGAATGTTGATCTTCCTTCAACAACAACGTGAGGCCAAACATGATTGATAATTGTCATCAAACTCCGGGATGGACTAAAGGACAAAGAAATTTGGTGATATGATTAAACAAAAGCAGCCATCAAGTGAAAAGTTTCTATCAGACATTTCGTGCGACTACAAGGCCGTATACAGGAAGTAGATCTTTATACTGTAAATCTTCTATCTTGTATGTGACTTAATGAAGCCTAGAAAACAAAAGGGAATAACCATACTGACAAGAAAAAAAAGGGGCAAAAATAACAATTCAGTCATCTATCGTGATAGATGCCTGCAGGAGCAACCAAGGATCAAGCCAAATTTTGGTCATCGTCATTGTTTCTACATGTGTTTGCTAGCCAGAAGATGCCAGAGATGCTCATAAATCATCTTCGAGACTGACACACAGAAAAGTGGCAAATACAAGTCCAAATCAAGCCAAACTTTGTCAAGAGGCTACAAATAGAGAGTACAAGCTAAGGGTTTCAAAAAAAAAAAAAAAAGGTCAAAACCCTAGCCAAAGATGCACTTTTTTCAAAATTAAAGCCATGATAGCCATCTACATACTTTGTCCATCATGTATATGAGATTTACGGACAAATGGACCATGATAGCTCATCGATGGTCATCTATCGCGAATGATGTCGGATAAAGCCCTTTTGAATCAAGTTACTAACTTGGGGATTAATTGGGGTTTGTCAAGCTTTAATTAAGTCATGTATCAAGTAGAAGCAATATAACAATTTACACAGCAAACTAAAGCTAACAATGGCAAATGCGGCTTTGATCACCTTGATGCAGGAACAAAGGAGTCACCAATGAGGAAGAGCACACACAGTAGTAATCAAAGGATCTCAAAAGATTGTCCTTGATGAGATGGATCGAATGCTGAACATGGGTTGGGAACCTCAAATCAAAAAAATTATCTCCCAGGTGCTTCGGCTTGACAGGTAGACTTTGCATTGAAGTGCAACTTGACCTAAAGAAGTTGAAGGTTTATACAGATTGTAGAAGATATTTCTGCAAATGAGAAGACACAAAATTGGAAAATGTTCGTCATCAATTATGATTTTCCTGAATCATGTGAAGACTATGTACATCGGATCGGACGAACATGATGAGCTCATGCAAAGGCTACACCCTATATTTTCTTCATGACAGCAAAGCAACAACAAAGACCACACTGACATCGACAACTAGGTAAATGTCAGGGACGACTGAATTAGGAGGGGGGGAGTGTTGACGACTAGGACAACAACATGACATAACTCAACAAAGCCTTATTCTCTGAGGGTTATGGAATGTTGCGGATTATGGTTATAAACATCATTTGTAATAATTAGGTAATCTAGTAGCAGAAGATGGGGTGCAATGACACTTCCAGATTGTAAATACTAAGCCATTTGACCCCTCAAACTTTATTTTAAGTTTAACCTAAGGTGACCTTAGTATATAAAGTACCTAGGTCATTTTGTAAAAAAAACTTTTATCATAATCAAGGTTTAAGCTATCGTCGACTGTGTGTGAGAGAGGAAGAGAGAGAGAGCATCAGCTCAACAACCACTCGTTAGAAAAGTTGGATAGGGACAAATAACCAATGTGGGCTTACATGATGCAACATCCCCTCTCTTTGTGGATTGATCATGCACTCAAGGCATAGCACTTCCCTATACATTATGTGCCAACTCTTGCTCATCGCATCACTCCCAGGGGGGATTGGTTACCATATACATGTGGTAGTGATGTGTGTGAGATGCACTACATGCAGACTTTTGAAGAGACTTTCATAACATTTTTCTTTGAAATGGATTCAAACATATTTAATCCATTGACAAAGGAGCTTCAAGCAAGGCATGTGGCTTATCAAAGTACCCTGCTCAAAAACTCTGTTTAAGATCTCTCCTTTAAAGTGGACATAATGGCAGGGGCAACCAATAAATTACGCACTTCAAAAATTACAAATAGATCTTTTGTAGCATGCACAAGGACGTGAATCGGCTAGGAAGGAGGGAGTGTTTGTCCATTATAGCTTATGGGGACCCTCCTAGCCGGACACATATTTTAGAGCCATTTTTGAGACATTGTACTTTTTTTTTTGAGAACCATGTACATGAGCTGATATAATTTTGATCCTAGAGCTACTGATTTCTGAGTTGTAAATGTCTCATTATGTATGTATGGCCCAAAGCAGATGGCCAATAGCCATTTTTTCAAAGCCCTAGGTATATAAGACAATAGTTCTAGTTTGAGAGGGGACACATTTATTTGGATAAAGAAAGATCTATGTTGTACACGTTGTCAAGCTGCTTCTACTCTCAAGTGTAAGCACTTCAAGTTCTCTCGTGGTTTGTGACTAAGTGTCTGAGAGACTTATCTTCAGTTTTGAGTGCTTAAAACTTGGTTTTATGTCATTATGACTATAGGAGAGTGCTATATTAGACCTTAGGGTGACCTATTTGGATAGTTCTATTGCAATTTTGATGACTTGGTTTATGATGGATTGTGATTTTTGTACCTTGTTGGAATGCTACCAGATTTTGTAGACTTGTCTCTTTAGACCTAGTATAGCTTCCCTAAAGTTTCATGGTTATATAAACCCCTTTAGTCATTGAAATAGCGTGATGACCAAGAGCGGTAAGATAGGACATAAATTTTTTTAATGGTTTTTGAGTTGTTGATTAGCTTATAGAGATTGACATTTGTGCTTGTTAGGTTCACATCTTGAGTTTGACACCCTCAAAGGGTCTCCGTTTCCCATCCGAGTCACTTTCTTGAGTATTGACAAGAGTATGCTAGTACCATAAGGCTATGCTATGGACATCCGTCATGGTAACACGCTAACAAGGCGGCCATAGACCACCACATTTGACTTACAAATTGTTCAAATCATTGCTAAAGCACAACCTTTGCCAACAGGCCCGACCAACAACATTCTCGTTAATCCTCTCACCAATGTCAATGGCTTTGTAAGGCCACTTGCCTTCAAGGTGAAAGCATAGGTGAATGCATTGGACAAAATCCTTCCCTTCGCATCAGACTAAAGTATGTCAAAGCTTCCCTGCCACACCTTGTGTTGGTCATATACTACTATCAATGCGTTCAAGGTGATGACATTCCAAAGAGAGTGCCCATTAAGAACTTTTTGTTCTTTTGTAAGAGCACCACATTTAGCTTAAATATAGGCCAAATTATTGCTAAACATAACATCTCTCCTCAAGACCCTTGAAGCTAGCCGCACGTTTGGCACAATAATTAGCATTCAAATCAATCAAAGCATTTCCATTCACAATATTGGGCATGCATTTCAAACAAAGCATCGACAATCAAGACATTCTCCACAAATAGCCTACACTCAAGTAGGTAATAGATGCCAATAATCAACTTGAGTGACGATACTACCCAAAAATTGACATCCTCTTTGAATTTCTCCTTGTGGACATGGAGCGTCACAATATCTAAACTTGCACACCCTCTGACACATTAGGGATAATTTGGACTCTCAAAGGGGCCTTGTAAGGAGGTTTGACTTTGCCTCTCTTGTCCAAAGTGGGCAACCGGGTGAAGTACATACACACTTTGTCAAAATCCTATCAACCAACATATCATTGGAAGATCTTGGAAAGTAGGTTCTAAGTCCCCAAACTCTGACAAATTTGTAGTTGATTTATAGAAGTTATGATCTCTCCATTGAAGCTGAAATGTGGGGAGAGATTCCATTTATAAGACGGAATTGTCACATCAAAAAATGGAATCTTCTAGAATATAAGGAATCTAATGGCATGCTATATACCAGTGGATAGATCTCGATAAGTACATTCTAAATCCAAAAGGTCCGACAAGTTTTGATTTCCTTTATAAAAATTTTACCGTGCACCCGTAGTGAATAAGAGGGAGAAAGTCAAAGTCCTTATAGGGCCCATTTGAGAGTCCAAAATTTCCCTAATGTGTGACAACCGTCTTTAGAAAGTGCAAGTATAAAATCTGCTCTCATCCAACCACTCTTCCAGTGTGAGCATGATAACAAAAATATCCCAAACTTCAATTTCATGTAACCATAAACCTCCAAGATCGTAGCAATAAAGCAAGCTTCTATAGATGCTAGAGCATACGTGCCCTAAACCCAATGAGTCCCCTACATTATGAAACATATACATAATCTACCCCAAGCCATAGACATCATAACACCCTTCTGGATGAAATAAAATAAGAAGAGATTTACAAACACTAGAGCTTCATAGAATCCACATGACCATACATTATCTATCTCTATCAACATCAAATAACTTTGGTGCAAGATTGCTATTCTTGGATCAAGTAGTAAACAAAGACACTATGCATTCAAAAGAACCCAACCATTTTGAACCTGCTTCTTAAGATCCTTAGAATTTCTTAGATCAAATACCATTGAGAGCACATAGCATCTATGACCCCCACAATAAAGTAGAGCTTCCCCTAAACCATAATGCAACACCCACATCCCATAAAAATTTGGCCCCTTTTCCTCATTAACAGTAAGCATATAAAAGCATCGACTCCCTTGTACTGGCATCCTCAACATCATTAACATAAGCATCGGTAGAAAGAGCATCCAAACCCAACCATTGCCGATGCATTGTCCAAGAAAATGAACAAAATTGTGCATCCCTTGTAATAACCATAATGGTTAGCATCATCACCCCCCTTTTACTTTATAACCATCATGAATCTTTGAAAACCCCGTACCTAGGTTGGTGGAAGTTTTTGAGAGTTGTTGCACTCCTATCTGCACAAATAGAAAAAATAAATTAGGTTATTTTTAGATAAAGGTAGCTTGAGCATGTAAATCTTCATCCACAACACCCTCATAAAAACCTGAATTTGGTAGATCAACCCTTGGACCGGTAGATCCTTGAAAAAACTTCATTGCCTGTTAAAGAACTATAAATTTCTTCCTCTTGCTACTCATGATAAATTGTGTGATAGGATGCATGTAAATTTGGTGGTAGCCAAATTTTGAGATCAATTTTACTAAGAAAAATTGCACCTCTCAATCTATCAAGAAAGTCATCAACATGGGGTATGGGTTAATGGTTTTTGACCATCATTAAATAGAATATTGATCCTTTGGTGAGAGGGATCGCACTTTATGCTCAACTATTGTGACATAAATGCTTTATCATCTTCCCTTAGTGCATTAACTGCTGGTGTATGTGAGATGAGAGAAAACATTTCAAGAAATGCATTTCTAGAAAGAAGATATCTTGATCCTTAAATGTGAAGCTCATTATGTGTGTATTATAATCAATGTATGGATTGTGCTAGTGTCTAAATGGAATTCCCAAGATGATGTATATAGATTGTAGTGGTGCATTAAAAAGTTCACTTTTGTCAAGGTAGGCACCAAGTCAAATGAATTAATTTCACTTGTACCATTTTATTTGGTTCCTTGGAAAGTACACTTCACTTTATATGATGACAATCGTCTTTCTTTTTTCCAAAAAAAAATCAAATATGAAATCATGTGAACTACCATCATCATGCAATATAGACACACCAGAATTATTAATTTTTCCTTTTTGGTAATAGAAAACATGAACGGAAATGTACTTATTTGGATCTAGCTACGGGATCTTGTGGTGGCAGTTCATTCGTTCGATCCAAAGCAAATTCAATGGGTTTTAAGTCCTCTTCAATATTTAGCACTCATGCCATGTCAGTCAAGTGCACGGGGAGGTCACCTTAGAAAAATGTAACCTATCATATGAGTTCAACACTAGGGTATTTAAAGTTCTTGAAAGTTATATCTATAAACAGAAGGATACTATTTTTTCAAACTTGAAAAATACTGACACGTTTTAAAAGAAAAGGAGAAAAAAGGGCATATTATATTTCTAAAAAATTCACGAATAAGGGGTTTTACAAACATGTCTTGAATGCACGTGATATGGTAGTTTTACACATAGTGAACCCCCCGAGGTCGGGTGATGGTTGTTGTTGGAGGGACAATTGGCTTGTGTATGCCCATAGTTCCAACACTTATGACACAATACAATTTCTTTTTTATGATGGAAGAGAGTTGGTGTGCATGTTTTGGAGATGGGGTGTGGGGTGTGTGGGTGAAGGTCATGGATTCTGTTATGGTAGATTATTGTTGTGATTTCCATATGGGGAAGGAGTTGGGAGTGATTGTGCAAAAGTGTTAGTGAGAGGGGTAGGGGTGTACCTATCAAAGTTTATAACCACTATGCTTGCCCCAAGGAGGACTTTGTACGCATCTCTTGAGCAGAAGATGTTTCCAAAGGCAATCAATATAGCAATTGAAATGGTGTCTATGAATTTTGTTCCCAAGAGCCACAAACATCAAGGCTAAACTATGGTGAAAAAAAAGAATCTTTAGCCTGTTGCTAAAAGCTTTCCTAGGTTGTGGGTCATTTTGTACTTATACAAAGGTCACTCCACTAGAGTGAATCTTGACCAAAGAGGTGATTAGTAGCACACTTTATTTTTATCTTATTCAGTAAAATATTATTTGGCAAAGTAATCATCAAATTGTGTAATCCATGACAACACTAGATTTCCAATCTTGCAACCTTCGAACTTGAAGAAAGGAAATGATTTTAACTTACCTTGCCCTCTTTATGGTTCTATTGAGCTTCAAGAGAAGCCTTCATGAGCTTGATGATGTCATGATCTTTAATGTCGTCATTGAAAGCCCTCTTGTTATCACATTCATTGAGGCACTATTGTGCATCCTCCAAGCTTTATTGTACCATAATAACCTATTTCTCAAAGGTTAGTCCTGACAAGGGGGAGTTGTTTCCCATTTTCAGTGAAGATTTTTTATCAGTGTCATTGTGAGTTCAGAGATTGATCACATAGTTTATGTTATGCAAGTCACATTTCAAGGTAGAAGTCTTCTGGAGGATAAATTCATCAAAGAACCAGTCCCATCCCCACAACGAGAAGAAAAGGCTATACACCAATGTCCATTTGTTGTAGATTTTCTAGTCTTGAATCACGAAGAACACTTCTTGTAGATTTTCTGGGCTTGGAGCACCAAAATGATGTTCTTGGTATATTTTTGGGCATGGTGGCTTGGTTGTCGAAGATGTAGTCAAAAAATAGTGGAGGGTTCGTTGTGGATTTTGCACACTAGCAAGTTTGTGTGGATGCAAAAATACACTTGTATGCAATGAAGGCATGTAGTTGCACAAAGAGCAAGAGAGTGGTGAGCGAGAGTGGTTGTTCATGCGTGAGAGAGTAAGAAAGCAAGTGAGAGGATCTTGGCAAGTCCATGTGTGTCGATGGTGATGCTTCCTACACCAAAAGAAAAAGCCCAATATTTTGTTTTGCGCTTGCCAAAAAAACATCATCGAAGAAGTCGTACTCCTTTTTCTTGGAGGGCGTGGCTGAACATCTTGACTCTCAAGGGGTAAAGATGAGGCTTTGAAAATCTTGGAAGCATAAAATCCATAACAATTCTTGTAGGAATTTTCAAAGGAGATCTCTAAAAGGGGGATCAAAAACAACACTGAGGTTGCGAGGATCCTATATTAGGGGAAAAGTGAGCATTGTGCACCAACTATGTTGGGCAAGGTGTGTGGCTTATGAACCCCTTGGAAGGAAACCTTTGATGTGCTATTTTGCCGCTTGATATAGCTGATGTGCTAACTCACTACATTATTGACTTTTGGGTGTGACATTAAATGCCCGATGGAATGATTGTCATTGTGTGGTTGTAAGCTATTATGAGTGGTTTTGCAGCTCTTGGGTTGGTCGATGTGTTGATGCTATTGAGGTGGCTATACGATAATGTTGTTGCCATTGTTGCATTTGTCAAATGTCTCATGTGAAGATGAAACACATTGCTTTGAAGTAGCACTTCATTTGCAAGGTACTTGAGGACAAACACATCGAGCTTGTCAAGATTCACATAGATGGAAACCTTGCAAATGTTCTTACGAAAGGTGTACCCTCCAAGAAGTTTTCACATTGTCAAGTGGTTATGGGCATCGAGTAAAGATTTACTCTACACATCTTATATGTGTGTCCATAGCTTGCTTAAAGGCACATTGGCCTATTATTAGGAGGTTGTTATCTAATTCTTTATCTTGTATCAAGTGAATAAGGAGATACATGTGTGTTGTTGCGATAGTACGTGTTACAACTCAACCATTGTGTGTTCTCTCTTTGTCTCTTTTTGCACACATCGCTTCCAACAGAATGCTCAATCACAAGCTTCTGCATGAGCTCAACACACACACACACACACACACACACACACACACACACACACACACACACACACAACCTCACACATGACACTTTAAAACCTTATGAGAACAAGGATTACTAGCTTGATAGAAAATTACTTGCACAATCACCTAATCATACATGCACATGCACAATGGCAAACTCGTTCATCCACTCATGGCATCACACAAAATCACATAAACATGCAAGAGCTCAATCGTAGCTTTATTAATAAAGTTTTATGAGAGTCATTAATAAGGAGCCTCATGAAAAAATCACAAACGAAATTGTACATATAATGTGATGAAGAACAATCAGTGCTCGATAGCAAACATTCTTCATGCATTCACAAAGCCACAAGCACAAACATACAAACATCTTCTAAGGTGTTCAATAGTAACTTGATTTTTGCACTTTGCAAAACTAGCTTGATGAAACATAGGCATTCTAAAACAAAGAAAGGAAAAGGAGTCAAGTGAGGTCTAAATGAAATGACCATGTTAGAAGAAAGTTTGGTATTCTAAAGCAAAGCCAGGACAACAAAGTCAATGAGACCTTGAATGGAAGCACCCATTTACATTTAAAAGTGAAAGGAAGGCATACAAAAATTTGTACGCCTTTCTCCTTCTCCTCCAAGGCATGTTTTAGCATGCCAAAAATCTTCCATGCAATGTCAGGCATGAAAATTCTCAATCCCAAATGCCCAATCGTGTTCATGAACTGACCACACATAGAGGCGACTTGCAAGCACTCAATTGCAAACTAAGGGTATTTACACACTGCCTATGGCATGGGCCTGCACATGGTGGGAAAGAATCTGGCTATGCAAGTTGCACAATGCCAAACGAGGGTGTTGCATAGTTGGAATCTTTGGAGCACCATAATGAGTGAAACAGGTCATAGCAACGTCCACTAAGACTGGGTTAACGAGGCTCTACTATATACGAGCAACCTTGTGGTGTCGTACAAAACCCTCATGGATTGAAATGCGCATTGGTTGCCAAGTAGGATATGGTGATGAGCTGCAAAACTGACAATGTGTAATGTGCGGTAGGCACCCAAGTCGATGTGCTGAGCAGCTATTGGCTTTGGATCAACAAATAGCAGGCGCTAGGTGAATGTGTAGCCGGCCTAAAATAGTTTGTGCACCATTTGCCACAGTTCTCAGCATTTTGTAGCTTCCTCACTGATCTTTAATGATACTTAAAGTCCATGTCGTTGTAAAGTTGGCATCACCTTTTCACGCGACATTTTGCCCCATACACTAATTGACATTTTTGTCAAATTGGGACTGCGCAGAAGTGGGGGAGTGTAAGGCTGCGCAAAGCTGGAAAGTGGAAAGCGGACACCCATTTTGGGTTTGTTTGTCTGCTTCAATCAAATTCATTAAATAGGACCGCCCATCAAGTTCTCTCTCTCTCTCTCTCTCTCTCTCTCTCTCTCTCTCTCTCTCTCTCTGGCGTAAGCCTTGAGGCATGCGTACACTCAAGTCAAAAGATATAAAAGCCACTCTGATACATGCATGAAGATACTTGATAACAACAACCACCTCTTCATATCTTCGAAGAGAAAAAAATGTAGAGAGAATCATGAAAGAAAAACTTAGCTCCATTGTTTGTTCTGCATAAAGATCTCCATTGTCACGATCCATGTACCGCTAGGAGCAACAATTATTTGTGCTTTGATACCACTCCTACAGTGTAGGCTACGACGAACATGCAAAAATACCATGTGAGAGAGAGAGAGAGAGAGAGAGAGAGAGGGAGGGAGGGAGGCATGTGAGTATGCAAACATAGGTGAGTGCATGTGTCGAGACAAAGACATAAAGAAGGAACACAATTATCGGGTGCAATCTCATCCCATGCAAGAGTGAGCATGTCCATCTTGCATTTATTTGATTTGTAGGTCAAGTTTATTCTCAAAATAGCTACAATAATCATAAAGTAGGCTTCGCTTATGAAGAGTCACAAAAAAAAAAATTGTCTAGAAAAAAATGCTAAATAACCTAATGGCATAACATGTTTGAGAGGTGTGCTTGCCAATGTCATCTCAAAATGAGGTTGCACAATTAAAAAGTAGAATTTATCACAATTGAGTCTTGCACCTAGCCAACTCATTGATCAACTAGCCACAACACCATACAACGTGATAATAAAATTCATATCAATCCTTATCCACCAACAATAAAATCAAATCCAAATAAAAATATTCACATATTTATATTTTTTCTATTCTTGCTTGTTGTTGCTCCTAAAGCCTTAGGCACAACCACACTATGATACCATGTGTAGGATTTTCATCTTCTTCCTTAGTGCTTGGCTATGGAATTTAATGTGTGTGTGTGTGTGTGTGTGTGTGAGAGAGAGAGAGAGAGAGAGAGAGAGAGAGAGAGAGAGAGAGATGTACATGATTGAATCATGAGTCTGCATCAAGTTTGAAAAGGATGATATTGACGGTTGTGTGTGTGTGTGTGCAATTGGAAGTGTAGGGACAATTTCTCTCTTCCCTCGGTCAACAAGTTTGGTAGAAGCAAGCCATATTCTTGGCATGCACATCATGTGGTAGGTTGAAGAAGGTCCTTTTCTTGTCACAAAAAGATTACATTTGTTGTGTAATGGGACGTTTCAATATGAGGGGCGAAGGGGGGGGGTGGGGGGGGGGTGTTAATTCCTACTCCATTGCCTCCATATGCAAGACTTAACAAAGAGGACTGTGTCTAATCAAATGCAGCAAGGGCTAAGAGATAAAAGATCTGTCTGCTTGTTGGTTGTTTATGAATGCCAATTTTGGGAATGTAGACATTGCATTAGTAGAAGATTTGTAGCGATTCTTGGATTGGGAGGTAATAAAAGGCATGGTTAGATTTTTGAATGGTACAGAAGAATTGTAGATTTTCTTTGGAGGTAAAGATGCATGTGTAGTTAGCTAAAAAAATCCAAATGATGTAGGGAATGTGGACAAGAGAAGGTTAGTTTCATGACGATCTTGTTTACATCTCAGTCTACGACACAAGCTAATATATGATGCTACAACATATACTAGCAAGAAAGCTGTATAGCTTATTCATCTATTGAAAGATTTTGGCATTAATGAAAAAGTCCTTGTTTTGCATTGTGATAGTCAAAGTGATATATAGCTAGTGTGGATTCCAATGTCTCATGTGAAGATGAAACACATTGAAGTGACATAGCACTTCATTTGCAAGGTACTTGAGGACAAACACATCGAGCTTGTCAAGATTCACATGTACCCTCCAAGAAGTTTTCAAGTGTATGCATGTCCATAGCTTGCTTAAAGGCACATTGTCCTAATATTAGGAGGTTGTTATCTGATTCTTTATCTTGTATCAAGTGAATAAGGAGATACATCTGTGTTGCTACGATAGTAGGTGTTACAACTCAACCATTGTGTGTTCTTTCTTTGTCTCTGTTTGCACACATCGCTTCCAACAGAATCCTCACTCACAAGCTTTTGCATGGGCTCAAAACACACACACACACACACACACACACACACACACACACACACACACACACGCACACAACCTCACACATGACACTTTAAAACCTTATGAGAACAAGGATTACTTGCTTGATGAAAAATAACTTGCACAATCACCTAATTACTTGATGAAAAATTACTTGCCATAATCACCTAATCATACATGCACATGCACAATGGCAAACTCGTTCATGCACTCATGGCATCACACAAAATCACATACAAATTCAAGAGCTCAATCATAGCCTTATTAATAACGTTTGATGAGAGTCATTAATAAGTAGCCTCATGGAAAAATCACAAACGAGATTGTATATATAATGAAAAACAATCAATGCTAGATAGCAAACATTCTTCATGCATTCACAAAGCCACAAGTACAAACGTACAAACATCTTCTAAGGTGTTCAATAGTAACTTGTTTTTTGCACTTTGCAAAACTAGCTTAATGAAACATTAAAAAGAAAGGAAAAGGAGTCAAGTGAGGTCTAAATGAAATGACCAAGTTAGAAGAAAGTTTGGCATTCTAAAGCAAAGCAAGGACAACAAAGTCAATGAGACCTTGAAAGGAAGGACCCATCTATACTATATATTAAGGATCTATACTATATATTAAGGAGACTGGTTTTCCAGTGCCACGTGTCGCAATTTTCTTTATCTGACTACAGTGAGGACAGTGCGTACGCAGGGGGGGAGAGAGAAAAAGAGAGAGGCGGCCGAAGGCCGTCGGCCACACTAGTTTACATATAAAAGTGAAAGGAAGGCATACAGAAATTTGTACTCCTTTCTCCTTCTCCTCTAAGGCATGCTTTAGCATGCCGAAAATCTTCTTTGCAACGTCAGGCATGAGAATACTCAATCCCAAATGCCCAATCTCATTCATGAACTGACCACACATAGAGGCGACTTGAAAGCACTCAATTGCAAACTAAAGGTGTTTACACACTGCCTATGACGTGGACTTGCACATGGTGCGCAAGAATCTGGGTACGCAAGTTGCACAATGCCAAAAGAGGGCGTTGCATAGTTGGAAGCTTTTGAGCACCATAATGAGTGAAACAAGTCAGAGAAACACCCGCTGACTAGGTTAACAAGGCTCAACTATATATGGGCAACCTTGTGGTGTTGTTCAAAACCCTCATGGATTTGAACGCGCATTGGCTATCGAGTACGATATGGCGTTGAGCTGCAACTGACAATATGTAATGTGCGATAGGCACCCAAGTTGATGTGCTGAGCAGCTATTGGCTTTGGAATCAACAAATAGCCGGGGCTAGCTGAATGTGTGACCAGCCTAAAATAGTTTGTGCACCATGTGCCACGGTTCTCAGCATTTTGTAACTTCCTCGCTGATCCTCAGTGATACTTAAAGCCCATGTCGTTGTAAAGTTGGCATCACCGTTTCACGCGACATATTGCACATTGACATTTTTGTCAAATTGGGACTGCGCAGAAGTGGGGGAGTGTAAGGCTTCGCAAAGCTGGAAAGCGGACACCCATTTCGGTTTCGTTTGTCTGCTTCGATCAAATTCATTATAGAGGACCGCCCATCAGGTTCTCTCTCTCTCTCTCTCTCTCTCTCTCTCACACACACACACACACACGCACGCACGCACGCATCATTGGCATTTGATTGCGCCGTACAAATCCTTTAGGGATTCTTTGCGCATTCTTGATGTGTCCAAGTCTACGTGTAATCATCATACGTTGTGCCCATCTATGTTTCTCCAAGACATTCCGTAGCCATCATAGCATATCTGCATAGCACATGTCTATGATTTCTCTTCAAGGGGAATCTGTAATCAGGAATGGGATTATTGGGGCAGACCTTCAAGCGAATTAGCAGGTTGCATTTTTCTTTATGCCATGCCTTTATCCAACGCATTCACCTATGTGAGAAAACTTTCATACCGGGCGGCGATGATCCCATCAGACCGTGTGTGGCAAAAGCTCACAGTCTAGGCACAATGGTGAAATTATCAGGGGCGCTGAGCTAATAGCCCATGTCGTTTTCAAATGCAGATGGTATACCAGAATTTTTGCCTGCTATCACCTCCTTTTTGAAAAGATGTAGATTCTCTCTTTTGCTCCAAAGATTTTGTAAAGAACTTTGTTGAAGTCAAGAGTGTCCCTATCTTTGTGTTGTTTTGGAGACCGTATGAGATA
Source organism: Adiantum capillus-veneris (assembly GCF_014529385.1). NCBI lineage: Eukaryota > Viridiplantae > Streptophyta > Polypodiopsida > Polypodiales > Pteridaceae > Adiantum > Adiantum capillus-veneris. The sequence continues at coordinate 118,635,664 of NC_140933.1, forward strand.
GCTAAGTAGAAAAGATCTGACAATGTGGGTTACCATATAGATTGGAAGAAGAACCATTAGTTATTGTAGGACAACAACAGCAGAGATTGGAGACCGAAAACATGCGTCTACTTAGACGAGCATTATTGCTAGCTCTCTCACTTCTTTTTTTGGCTGCTCTTGCACAGACCAGTGCTGAGCATGAACAGCTCCATAGATCAGATTTTCCCAAAAAATTTCTTTTCGGTGCTGCATCTTCGGCGTACCAGGTTGCAATCCTTTGTTTCACCACGTCTTTTTTAGAATCATCACCATCATGAATACATTGTGTGTAGGTTTATCATGAGAATATTAAGGTGCATGTATATATAAAGTCTATTACCAATATACTTGTGAATTGCATTGTCTTAATACTCTTTGCTTCAATTACTCGATAAAACAGTATGAAGGTGCAGCCGATGAAGATGGTAGGGGTCCAAGCATATGGGATACTTTCACAAAGAACAAAAGTTAGTATTTTTATAATACGTAAAGGTTTATTAATTATGTAGAATGTGTGTGTGTGTGTGTGTGTGTGTGTGAGAGAGAGAGAGAGAGAGAGAGAGAGAGAGAGAGAGAGAGAGAGAAGAAGAAGAAGAAGAAGAAGAAGAGAAAATTTAAACGTCGTAGGAAACTATCCCAAGAGATCGGTTTCTCAGTTGAGAGACAATGTTCTGGAATATATGACTGCAGCGGAGCCATATTTGATGAGGCACAGTTCTATACTGCGTCCCTTCAACACATTTCCCATGAGAAACCCAGAATGCAAGAGATTGCATCAAACAAAATGGTCATGCATGTGCTGGGTCTCAACTAATAGCAGCACGGGCCTTTCATCTTCGTTGGAATAGCCTTTGCTTTTTTATCATACCTGTAGTTTGTTGCCACATAATGTATTGCACATGCTCAACTCAAATGGTCTAGAATTAAGTTTTTTTTTTTTTGATATGGAAATTGGCGATGAACGTCTCTGGCTTATGATTGAATGGCATTTAAAAAATAGAGTTAAAAGCCTTCCAAATGTGAATGATAAGATTCGTCATCCTTTACAATATTAGTATGTAGAAAATATCTGTGCCGAGATTTTAACAAAAATGCAGCCAAAACAGGTCTTTAAGACTCAAAATCAAGGCGGTAAGGTATGTAGTGTTCGGTGCGTGTTCTATGCGTCATGTACATAATATTGAATGGATTGAGTAAAGGTATGTAAAATTTGTATGCTATTTTAAAAACGCTTAATAACTACAATACTTTAATAGGTTCATGATATATTCATAAGTATGACTACAAAAAAGCTTAAAACTACAAACCAAGACTACCATGTGGCATAAACTATAAACTTTGAGGCATTCGTACGAGTTAGAAACTGTTAGAATTGAACAATTGGTCAGAAATGAACACTTAAATTACCTGTTGAGACCCAAATATACATAAATGGTGCAACAACAAAACACGTTACAAACTTCAAATTAGTCCTTATCCAAGGCATGACAATCATAACTCGATACAATCACTATGAATGAATGTTGAAAGTTTGAAACTACAGAAAACATTAACAATGAGACATGAGACAACGATAATAGTCTCATCAATGATCAAAATACCAAGGTCAAATACATCCAGTGATCCAAAACCAAAAAACCAAGTTATGACTCAAAAAATAAATGAAGCATATTGCATGAGATACTCTTATCTCCTCATCTGAATCTAAAGAAGACGCATCCGAGGAGGCCATGTCTCCATTTGTCAAGACATGGCCCTCCTTATCAAACTTTGGCTTTACAATGGTGGTCCCTATTGACGGACTTGCATCCCCTGTAACAGACTTGGACACTCCAAGTCAAGAATCAACCGCGACAGCACCAAATAACCACTTCAAAACAATTCACAGATCACAATAGATTTGCACTGGCCCGGCGGAGTTCCGTGCCTAGAGATATTGGCCCCAAAGACCGGCGCCCCTTTCGGTATTTCTTTTTATATTAATCAATCATCAAAGTACAAGAGAGCGGTTAGGGTTTCACTCTCAGACTCTGCGTCCAGATGCTCTGAGAAGTGAGGCCCTCATCACTAATTTAAAGGTTACAAGGGATGCCCAAAAGTAGAGCCCCAAAAGCTTTTAAAATCAAAAGCATCAGTTCTCTCTCTCTCTTAGAGAGTCTTTTCTCTTTTTAAAAAAAAAAAAAAAAAGCAAAAGCATAATTCGCGTCGCTCATCATTTTCAAAAAAAAAAAAAAAAAATAATTTTTTTTAAAAAAATAATCCGCCTCCGCGATTTCCGGAAATTAGGGTTTCTGGCAAAAATTAGGGTTTGAAGGAATTTTAGGGTTTCTGGCAGAAATTAGGGTTTCTGCTGTCCGCCACGTCATCACTTTGTGACATACCCCCCTCTTGAAAGCATTGTAATCGACCGCGATTACGCCTGCAAAACCGACAAAAGCCATAAACCGTCTTAGCAGACACTGACTGTTAGTACCTACGTACTAGGAACGCACATCTAGCACATGTACAAAATCGACAATCACATCACACGACATCACAGGACATCACCAGACATCACAGGACATCACATGACATTCAATATTCATTCGGATCTTAGACCATGATTTATCGGTAATGTAGCTAGCAATCACATCTAGGTCCAATCGGGACCTCATCGATGTCCGATTGACTAACCCCTATTGCAACCATGTCCATTCGAGATCAATCAGACCAAAATGCTGCAGTCATTTCGGCTATCAGTTCCTGCACTCACAAGAAGTCAAGAACAAATCAGTATCATAATCAGGAATTCCATTTCAAAAAGTCATCCAGCAGAATACTGTCAGCTCTCAGTATCCCTGAAGCTCCAAGAGACATTAGTGACTTTAGTATCAAAATCGAGGCATCTGTTGACAAAGGAGCGGAGTAACTCCCCTCTTGTGCATCCCACTGCACCAGATCTTCGGCCAAGCTGAGTTTCTGGGTTCGTTTGGAGTAGACTATGCTAAACCAAAACATCGAGGTAAAGTTTCACAATCCGAGGAGTATCTGCTAGGTCCTCCTCCTCCATCCACTTCGCATCAAATGCAGGAAAGTTCTTGAACTTAACCAAGAACCGCCTTCAGACTTTACCTTTCTTCGTATCATTATGTGCCAAAATTTGTTCAGGAACAAGGATCTCCTCGTTTTCTTCCACTTTGGGTTGCTCATCAGGCTCCCCATCATCAGGCACATCACCCTTAACAGGGTTCAAGAGACTCACATGCAATGCATTGTGAATCCTCCAAGTATCTGGCAGTTTCAATCGGAAGGAGACATCATTTATCTTGTCAGTAATCTGGAAAGGTCCGTAGTATCACATACTAAGCTTTGGAAAAAGCCTCTCCTTTCCCTGTTTCTTTTTTAGGCGTGCCTTCTCAAAAGTAAGAGCACCCAATCATCCTCCTTCAGTTTCCAGTCGCGACGATGGCGATCCGCTGCCTTTTTCTGTCGTTCTTGAGACTCCTGCAAAGTCTCGCGAACCTTGGCAAAATCCGTATCCAAATCTCGCGAATATTCATCCGCTTCAAATTTCTAATCTTTTGTGCTCAGGAAGGATGGAACCTTCGCAGCAGTTTCAACAATCTCACATGGCATCTTCCCCGTCGAAGAGTGTATCGTGTTATTGTAGGCAAATTCCACCAAAGGTAAGTTCTTTTCCCATTGAGTCTTCTGATGCGAGATACAAGACTTCAATAAATCTAAAATCATTGAATTGGCAATCTCAGATTGCCCGTCAGTCTGCAAGTGGAACGATGACGAGAAGTGCAACCGCGTGCCAATGTTCTCCCAAATTGCCTTCCAAAACAAACTCATAAATCTGGGGTCTCTGTCGGAGACAATCGTCTCAGGCGTGCCATGTAATCGGAAAATCATCGTGATCATTCTGTATTCTCGGGAGATCAAAAAAATGAAATCCATTTCAATATTTTCCGAGGGGCGGGTGGGTATGGGTAAAGGCTGTAACAATCCCTGTGCCTTATGCATGTCAAACTTGACCTTCTGGCATACCAAGCAACTGCGCACAAACTCTTCCACATCCTTCTTCAGTCTCCGCCAAAAGAAATCTCTCTCTACCCCTTTCATGGTGGTAGCAATGCCGCGGTGACCCGTAAAAGGTGGACAGTGGCAATCAATCATAACCTTTTCCCTCAACGGCTGTGTAACGCACAACATAGTCTTTTTCATCAAGTAGCCTTCCCGAAGGGAGTATCGAGCTATTGTCTCCCCATCCCGTATCCGTGTGAAAATATCTGCAAAATCTGTATCTGTGGCACACTGATCGACCATATCCTCGAAGCTCCTATGATGTATCGCGGAAATAGCTAGAACCAACGGTTTTCGAGACAAAGCATCTGCCACCACATTCTTCTGTCCCTGCACATGGACAATCTGGAAGTGGAACTATGACAAGATGTTCGCCCACCGCATCTGCTTTTCTGAAAGCTGCGTCTGTGACAAGAAGTAGCGCAAACTCTGATGGTCTGTAAAGACAGTAAAATCCGCTCCGAGTAGGTAATGCCGCCACTGAGTAAGAGCGTGGATAACCGCCAAAAGCTCTTTCCCATAGATCTGTGCTGTCATCTGCGGCCTAGAGAACAAACGGCTCTCGTAAGCTATGACATGGCCTTCTTGCATCAAGACCGCACCCAGACTACGACCACAAGCATCACAATATACTTCAAATGACTTCTGCAAGTCCGGCAAAGTCAAAATAGGTCCCGTAGTCAATTTCTCTTTCAACGTCTGAAAGGCAGTCACCTCTGGGGGTCCCCACGAAAAAGGTACTCCTTTCTGTGTCAAGATATGCAAAGGGGAAGCAACCTCTGCAAACTTTCGTATGAACCGCCTGTAGTACGAACACAGTCCCAAGAAGCTTCTAACTTCATGGACATTCCTCAAATCGGGCCAATCACGGATAGTCTCTATCTTGGCCGGGTCCATTCGCACTCCTGCTGCTGACACAATGTGTCCCAAAAAGTGTATCTCTAGTAGGAAAAATTCACTTTTCTTTGCATTAATCACTAACGTGTGATCTCGTAATGCCTGAAAGACTTGAAGCAGATGATCTCTGTGTTCTGCCTCATTCTTGGAGAAAACAATGATGTCGTCAAAGAAAGTGCCAACAAATAGCCTGCACTCTCGAAAAATCCTGTCCATCATCCGGTTAAATGTCGCAGGAGCATTGGTTAAGCCAAAAGGCATCACCAAAAACTCAAATAACCCAAAAGTCGTCCGAAAAGCTGTCTTGTAGACATCTCCTGGCGCTATCCTGATCTGATGATATCCACTCTTCAAGTCAATCCTGCTAAAGCACGAGGATCCCTGTAACCTGTCGAGTATATCATCGATCCTAGGAATCGGAAATCTGTTCTTGATGGTGATTTCGTTGAGAGTGCTATAATCGATGCACATTCTCCAAGATCCGTCTTTCTTCAAAACCAACAACACTGGAGAGCAATACGGTGAAGTACTAGGCTGGACAAGACCCTTTTCCAAGAGGTCTTTCACTGAGTTCATAATCTTTTCATTCTGTACTCGGCTCACACGATAAGGTGGCCGATTCGGTGGCGTGCTTCCAGATTTCAGATCAATGGTATGATCTTCAGGCCCTCTCAAAAGCAATCGGCATGAGCGTGGAGAAAAATCTTGGCGTTCTTTTCTTCAGGTCAAAACATATTCAACCTTTATCCATCGTTCAGTTCTCCCAAAAGAATGAGTAAGAAAACTGAAGTTCATCAAGTACAATCTCTAAGCCCTTCATTTATCAAAGTCGCTTTCTCGGCCCGGTAGTCAACCACGGCGTAGTTCTTGTGGTACCAAGGGATCCCGAGTAGAACGTCATTCACGTGCCCTGAACACCCCTGTCATTGCAAACAAAGTTTGCCAATGCTCGGTGTAATGGCAACATTCCATCCGGGTGCCAGTCGAACTACCTCCGCCTGTGGCGTCAGTCTGTCGGGCGTAGTTCCAAATCGAGCCGCCAATTCCAAGTGAAAAGAAGTTGGCCTTGGCTCCTTCAAAAGAGCTTCCTGATCCTTCGCTTTGCCCCGAAAGCGGCAAAGTTTGTACTTTCATTCCTTAGATTCGGTGCAGGTTCCACGCCATGTGGTACCAGTTCTGCTTTTCTATCTGCCTTTTTTGCCACATTCCTCAGCTGCTCTCGAACTCTCAGACCTTGTCGTCGTCTTTATCATTCTGTTCTTTCTGTGCCTTATCAGGGCACTTCGCGGAAATATGTCCATGTTCCCCGCATCCAAAGCACTTCCCCTCTCTGATGAAGCGAGCTCTCTCCTCAGGAGTAAGCTTGGGTCGTGCATCCTTTTTTTTTTTTCTCTGGGTTGCTCTTTTTCATTCTTTTTTCATTCCCAGAAGTCTGTTCGGCTCGTTGTGTCATGGCCTCATCTGTGGGGTAGGTCAGACTGCCAGAGTGAATGGCAAAGCCCCGCTTTGCATGACTCATCAACTCTTGAATAGAAGCTGACTTCTGTTCCAAGCAGTGATCTCGGATCTCTGTAGGTAGACCCAAGGTAAACCGCTCTATCTGTTCTCTGAACGAGATCTTCTTGAATGAAGAGGCGGGTAGAAAAGAGTTCCAAAATCTTTCACAATAAGCATTGATTGTATCTTTCTTGGTCATCCGAAGATGGTTCCAAGTAGCTCGTACATCTCGTTCATATTCTTGCGTCAACCAAGAAGAAATAAAAAGCTTCTTAAATTTCAGCCATTTAACTGGCGCAGTCTTGTTTAAAAGAAGCGTGGACCACCAAGTACGAGCATTCCTCTTAAAGTAAGAGGCAGCTCTCTGAATCTTGGAGTGCTCTGAAAAGCGTTCTCCCGCGAAAGCGATGTCAAACTGCTGAATAAAAGACAAAGCCTTCGAAGCATCTGAGTATCCTGAAAAGTATCAAACTTGATCAAGTGGCCACCTTCCTTAAACTCTCGGACTTTCTTGCTTTTATCTTCGAGAAAGTCATACTGGTTGGCTTTGTAAAAATTCTTCTTGTTCGCATAAAACTTTCCGTCATCGGAATCTGAGCTGTCTGTAGACGAGTCCTCAGTAGAACTGTCAGTCTCTGGGCGAGATGTAGCCTTCTTTGCCTTTTTCTTGCCCTTTCCGAAGCTTTGTGTCTTGCTTCGTTTTTTTGCTTTTTTCTGTCTTCTTCGCTCGAATCCGAGGAGCTAGAAGAACTGGCAGAAGAAGAAGAAGAAGAACTGGGTAGGTCTTCAAACTTGACGCGCTTCTTCAATTTCTTTGCCTTGTCAAATGTCGACCGACGACCCAAATATCCCGGGAAGTCAGTGCCTTTCGTCTGCTTTTTGCCGTGCTTTTTGGCTTTCTTTTGCGTGTCAAAAAGCTGAGCAATCCGTGCATCAACCACGTTCTCCGGTTCCTTCTACGTATATTTCTTGGAGGCAGAAGGTTTCTTGAGAGCGGGTTTCGGGAGTGGTGTTGTGGTTCTCTGCCACTCCATCTGTACCTCTTTCAAAGAGGTCTGGTTCATATATTTTTCCATCTTCGGGTCCTTGGCAAAATTGAGCATCATCATTGTTGCATCGCTGATCAACTGGCGACGCTCTATCTCTCGCCGCTCCGCCTAAGTAGGCCAAGGCGGGCCATACTCTCTGTCTGAATCTTCGTTGTGATCCCAGCCCGCATCTCCAGATGCAGAGGGAGTCGACTGATCATTGCCTGAAGCCATAGGTGCCGCGGAAAAAAAATTCGGAGATCGGATTTCCTGTAGAAGAGAAATCGGCCGTGCTCTGATACCACTGTAACAGACTTGGACACTCCAAGTCAAGAATCAACCGCGACAGCACCAAATAACCACTTCAAAACAATTCACAAATCACAATAGATTTGCACTGGCCCGGCGGAGTTCCGTGCCTAGAGATATTGGCCCCAAAGACTGGCGCCCCTTTCGGTATTTCTTTTTATATTAATCAATCATCTAAGTACAAGAGAGCGATTAGGGTTTCACTCTCAGACTCTGCGTCCAGATGCTCTGAGAAGTGAGGCCCTCACCACTAATTTAAAGGCTACAAGGGATGCCCAAAAGTAGAGCCCCAAAAGCTTTTAAAATCAAAAGCATCAGTTCTCTCTCTCTCTTAGAGAGTCTTCTCTTTTAAAAAAAAAAAAAAAAAAGCAAAAGCATAATTCGCGTCGCTCATCATTTTCAAAAAAATAAATAAATAAATAAATTTTTTTATAAAAATAATCCGCCTCCGCGATTTCCGGAAATTAGGGTTTCTGGCAAAAATTAGGGTTTGCAGGAATTTTAGGGTTTCTGGCAGAAATTAGGGTTTCTGCTGTCCGCCACGTCATCACTTTGTGACATCCCCCTCATCTGGGTCATCCTGCTTTGAAGACTGAATAAGGTGTGCCACCTTGTTTGCACGAGCCCAACTAGCACGCACAGGCAATTTCCCTTGTCATATGCTCTACTATAGTGCTCTCTCTGGCTTTGCAACCTCCTGGCAAAGAGGAACGCTCAAAGTACGTTCTCGTAACCTAGTCACCCGCCCGTCCATGCTCTTGAGCTCTCTATGAATCTCCCATAGAATCTCCTCTTGCTGATCTCTAATATGACAGTCTATCTCCTCTACGGTAGGGTCAATAACCATCTTCTCTCGAGTCGGATCTACCTACTCAAGAGTCAAGTAAAAACCTTTAATTCAAATCGTATTCTAGTATCTCCAAAATAAGAATAGGACGTCTATTTTATGGCTTACCTGCTTGGGTATCCCCAAAGCATGAAAACTACGCACAAGCTTCATGTTTGTTCGACAATAAACCAGCTTCTTCAGTGCTCAAGCAGTTTCTTATCTTGGTGTGTATGAGCAAGGAGGCACTCCCATTGCGCTCACAAGCTCAAGTTAAGCAATTCTATACTCATCAAGATCCAACACCAAACATAATGACTATTAACAAATAAAAGCACCTTTAAACCCAACTATCAAAAAATTTCAGTGTAGTTCAAGAATCAAGTCTAAGTACTTGCGAGAGAAGGCGAAGTGCAAGCTGGCAATGCACCAAGTCAGAGGAAGCTTGGTAGCTCCCTGCCTCTAGGAAACACTCCTGGACCCAAGTTGTTTATATAGCTGCTCAGTCTACTGGCATCTGCTCATCCTCAAGGTACATGCTGCTCATCCTTAGCGTACATGATGTCAAGGTACTACGATTGCAAGTTCAACAAAGTGGTCCTTTCAAAAAATTCCGTTGTCTTGTAGAGAGGATGAAGTAAAGCCACCATCCCATGAATGGGACGACGCATCTACGTCCATCGGCTCTCTACAATAGCCAGGATGTCTGTCCTGCAACTCAATACTTAGTACGCACAAGCCAAGAAAACTAAGAACAAACGATTGGAGATTACTTCAGAGGGTGACTTATCACTCCTGTGTCAATAGGTGCATGCGGCAATGTGCCACCTGATCTGCATGAACAAATGGTACACAAGCCCTAGAATAGATCCCTCCATGTTTGTCACACGCATAGAGAGGCTGAAGAGCCACTACCGAAGAATGCACCTCCTGCCAAAAGCTCTTGTCAAGGCACGTTCCTCTGTATGTACTTAGTAGCTTCGGTCTGCGCATGGTGCATCAACCTCCACTTTGGGTCCACAACTATCTATAATAGTGGATCCCTCAACTTGTAGAGCCTCTATAAGACTAGATACATGTATGCAAATCTAGTCTTTGTTGGCCGCATCATATCTAGTGCACTATGACTCATGAAAATAGCAAGAGCCTGATGTTTCTTGCAAAAGAAAGTCATCATTTTGGTCGCATAAAAAACAGTAGACTACACCCAAAGCCATTTGGCTATATCCTCCATGAGCAAGTCGAGGCAATGCACAACACATGGAGTTCAAACGATGCGAGGGAATTTCGTTTCCACCATCTCCCCCATAGCCTTGTAGTTGCACGCATTGTGTGTGATAACTGCTAAACCATACATATTACGCCCATAAATATATAACTACTAAATAGATGAAGAGAACAAAGGTTTGAAAGAGCCATAAGGAATGTGGAGCTACCTGCACCACATTATCCACCCTGACCTCAAGGATGGCCTTCCAAATATGACCAAATGTGAACTTCGTAGAAATACGCCCGCTTGCCTTTCCTACATCCAGGGCTCATAGAAAGTATGTACCCAAGTAGGAAGACACGAGGATGTTGATCATATGGTGCATGTTGTTGCTAAATGGACTATTTTCTTATTTTCTCGAGTAATTTCTTTTGATTGAAATTAGGATATTTAAATGTGTGCACTTGAACCGTAAGGTTAGGAATTGTAGATCTATTGGAATTATTTAAAGCCAGCAGGAACGAACAACTCTGATGCGTCATATGATGGGTGACATTAAGCATAGCAAAGGGGTTGTACCGTTAGTTCGGTAGGAGAGATCGGGAAACGGGTATTCCTGATGCGTCACGCGATGAGTGACGGGAGCATCAGAAAGGGAATATTCTGTTGGTTTGGCAGGAAACCCGAACTGGAAAAAGGATTACGTGTAAAGAGGCAAGCACAAGAATAAAGATGGGTTCTGAGAAGCTTTTTCTAAAAAGCGGAATATTTTAAGTGTTTTCCGAGAAAAGTAGACACTTGCCCGTAAGGAATCTGTGTTTGCATTGCATATGTGCTTGAGAATTGTATCCGGGGGCGCCTTGAAAGTGATTGTGTAGCATCAATTTTCAGCTCACTGAGTTTTATGGAGTTTTGTCCAGATTCACTTTTTTTTATAATAAAAAGTGACCAACTGCCCACTTAATAAGTGGTCAGCCCATTAAAAATAAAGCAAGAGCTCATTTAAAAAAGAAAAGCAAAGCACCAGCGATCTCTGTTTGGGCAGCAAAAAAAAGAAGAAGCCAGCGTTGAGTTTCTCTCTCCTCTCTCTAGTTGCTAGTGCCAGCCCCACTCTCTCTCCTCTCTAATTACTGGCCATCGGCCCTTCATCTTGCACTGCTGTAGTGACCACTGCTGGCATAACTTGAGGAGTAATAGAAACCACTGGTTCATGATGAACCCCTGGTATGCGACCTTGTAAAGAGTCCATAGACTGAAACTCAGGTCTCCTGGGTGAAGACTCCACCCCTAGCTGGCTCATTTTCCTCAACTTCCACTCTTTGTTCGTTGCTACCTGTAGTGCATCTTCATATGTCCTATGCTTCTTTAGCTCTACTCTCCAACGTATATTCTCCCAAAGACCAGCCAAGAACCTGTCCTTCTTCATCATGTCAGGTGGGGGTAGCTTTGGTGCTAAGGCCTTGCACATCCGCTTCCATGCCAATGAAAACTTACGTATGTACGCATCTACTGGCTCACCTTCCCTTTGCACCAAACCTTATACTTCTTGCCACACTTTGTCAGGATCTTCTGTCTTCACAAACTCCACTTCCAATCCATGCCTTAGATTGTCCCAACTCAATCTTACAGGTGGATCAGCCACATGCAACTCCTCTTAAAATGCTTTGGACCAAACTCGTGCATCACTCTTCAAACAAATCTGGAGAAGACGTAACATCTGCGCCGGGTCATGAATCTGGTTGCTAATGCAGGCAACCTCCATCTTTTCCAAAAAGTCTTCCACATCTTCATCACTTCTTCCATGAAATTCCGGATAAGAGAAAGCCATGGCTACCCAAGTTACGATGTTTTGAGAACCCCTTCGAACACACGTGCAAGAACCCAAACTTTTGACTGACTCAATCCCTAGAAACTTCAATGGAGCTTGTCTTTAGATAAGGACAAACACATGCACATCAAGTGAGTTTTCATAGATAATCATCGGAATTACAACAGGCAAAGGGCATTCCAATATCTCTCTTAATCTTCTTGGCCCGAACATAAAGACTATGCGTTGCTGGAAAAAAATCTTCCTGGACACATGAACATTTATCTGAATTCTTCGTGTTAAATGAAAAGGAGTGAATTGAGGTCCGTTTTGATCATCCATTAAAGCCAACCATGCAGCTCCCAAGAAGGCACATCTGACTTATCCTCTGATTTTTGCCAAAATTTCAGCAGCATAACAGCATAAATGGCTCAAAAGACCAAAAAACCAGCCATCACAACTTGGAAAAATTTTGGCAGAGTTTCCCTAGAAATAGAGCAGTAAGAACCCAAAATATAAACTGTATATGTATGCATAACCTGCCACCAACAATAGAACCCGAGCATCAAGTAGGAGTCACTAGTACATAGCCTATGGCGAGGTCACGAAACGGTGCTCCAACCACTTGAATCACCGAAAGGATCTCACATTTGAGAATCCCCTAGCTCAATAAAACCTCACGCTATCGACCCTCTCACGAAAGCTTATGCAAACCTCGTATAGTCAAGTCTCAGAAATGACTATCTTCCAGACCAAGTCTCAGAAATGGGTGGGACTGCCAAATAAAACCAAGTATGGCTCCACTAAGCGTACAATGGCAGTATCCGCAAGTAACGTACAATACAAGACAATGTGCTCAAACAGACGCCAATTTATGCATACCCACGGCAACTGCAAGTGACTCCCACTTGTCAGTGTATACTCTACTCCAGCTACCTGTACCTGTGTGAATCACCTGTACCTGTACCTATCCTTGTAACCTGTAACCTGTAACCTATAATCTGCAACCTATAATCCCGAAGCTCGAAGCAGAAGGTACTCGAAGAAGATCCTCTGTGGGGGCGCCAAAAGAATGTGAGTGGGATGGAAACACACAACGCCTCTATAATGACCCGACACACACTCTTGAGATGATACACACGCACACTATGGGACGCCACTCGGCTTACACAACCCACCTGGCCGAGACAAGGAACACACCGATGGAGTGAGAGGAGAGAGACTATCCATTTGCCCACTTCACACAGAGAGAGACACACACACACCCAAAAAACTCAGCTCAAAAGAGAAAAATTTATGATGTTTAGATACAATTGAGCTTGGGCCAACACTAATGGGGCAAATAGCTCACACAATATGGGTAAAATATGTCAAATACAATCACAAATTGGAGCAGAAGCTTTGCTCATAGGAGAAACTTACACAGCCAAAAGAGCAGAAAAACAACGAGGAATTTGGCAAAATGGATAGCGCCATCGCGTCCGGAATGGCCCAAAACCCCAGTTTACAATGTCAAAGTGCTCAAATCCGACCTCGGATGAGCAGTTTATGGCCAAAACAAGCTCCAAAAACAGCAAAAACACAATTGCGGTTGTTCCTCCTCTTCTCTCCACGTTTTTTCTGGTCTTCTCTCAGGTTTTTCAGTTCCCACACTTAGCTTTATTACTTGGGCACCTTTGGCCTTTTAGTTGACCTCAAACGGACCCCGAACAGGCCTAAAAGTGGCCTCGCAGTGCATAGTTGTCACCCTGCAGCATCCATCCGCACACCTGGCACTCAACTTTTTCCAATAATGCATCCCGCAACCACGTGAAGTGGCCCCTAAATATAGTCCTCATGATGACCTTTTTGCATAATTATCACAAGAAAACAGCCACGTTGTGTCCGTACTTATCCACGTGGAAGTATTGACCCCATTCAACCTCTTGACGCCACGAGATGCCATCTGACGCACCTACTTACCTCATGTCGTTGGCCCGCGGATAGCTTCCTCGAGAAGTTTCACGTGCTACCAAGTCCTCATTATTATAGAAAAAACACACTGGTGTTGGTGATAGTGAAAATCGATGCACTATGTACACCCTATCCTACCTATACACATGTGGACCCCACGTAACCACCTGGCTCTGGAAAATGGGCAATTCTTTATTTGATGCACCATGCATGTGTATGTACATATGCGTAATCACTTCTTCCAAAAAACTCCTAACACCCCTTATGGTTCGGTTTCCTAACCACTCCCAACTTATAAAGTTATTGGTGACTTGCCGGTAACCCAAATTCCATTTAGGCGCACATATGCTTCTTTACTCATTAGAATTCAATGCGAACTGGCCCGAACAGTCACCGACTAATCGACCTAGATTCTCGATGTGAGAAACCCGTTTGGTTACAGACGTTTCACATTGGCCATGCAATGTCCACTTGCACCTTTTTAAGAATTGCAAGGGAAAACAAGCAAAAATAAAATAAATAAAAATATGTAATAATTACGTAGAGAAGGCAATAAGAAAAATACACCTCCTAGTGACAACAACAATGTTTATAATTCGACGAGAAGGCACGAGTTGAGATTGTCGAGGGTGGCCAAAAGGTTCCTCCTATTTTGTGCATCAAGGACAATTTTTTCAGGTAGATCACTTTGTATAGGATTTGGAGACTGTTTGTGCCAAGGTTAAGGAAGCTTTGTAGAAGTCTCAAGAACGGCACTTGAAGGAAGGAGATTGAGTGCTTCTTCGGTCTAAGAAGGCACACCTTAGAAAAATCAAGGGTAAGGAGAAGCTTTTTCCAAAGCTAGTATGAGATATTATGGGCCCTTCAAGATTTCTAAAAAGGTCAATGATGTATCCTTTCGACTTGATTTTCCGGATAGGGAAGATTCACAATGCATTCCATGTGAGTGTATTGAGGCCTTTCTAGGGATAATTGCTAGAGGACAGGGAGCCAGAGGAGCAACTAGAGGTAGAAGAAACGGAGGAGATTCTTATACCTGAGCAGGTCCTAGCACACAAGGAAAGGAAACTGAATGGTTAGCTGGTTTGCAGATATATGGTCAAGTTCAGAAATTACTTTGCTCTTGATGCAAAGTGAATGGAGAAGGAGGAACTTGGAGATACTAGAGGCTTTTGGTTAAGCTCGAACTATTAAAAAATGCACGTCGAATTAACGAGTTGAATCTAGTCCGGTGCGTGTTGCACGAGAGGGGAGCCGCTTCACTCCTTTGTCACAGATTGCCCATAGGAGAATAGAGTCAACCAACTTGCTGGTAGGTTGATAGTATTCAGGTGAGTCACTTTATGATATATACATAAAAGTTACCATAAGCTTTGGGCTGGCAATTTGAAATTTCTTTAAGAATTAAATGAATCATGTACTCTTTCAGTTGTTATTTTTGTTTGAGTATGTGTAAAAAATTAAATGACTGCTACATTTCGTCATGTTGATATGAATCCGGAGCGACGAGATTTAGTGCATGAACACAGTGTGCATGAAGACATCCGTGAGAGATCAATGCGGTCTAAATGTGATGCCCAAATAAGTCATTATGATCACTGTTCATGTCTTAGATCCCCATGGGAATAGTGATGTGAATGTGATTATGGTTGTTTAGGGACTTGTTTCTTTGTGCCAGTGCATATCTTCAATTAATCAAATATGTATCTAAGCATAGAGTCAGTGTCTACTAAGCTATTCTCTGTCCACTGGCTATTTTGTAGGCGTAATCAAGGGTGATTGATCTTCTTTTAAGGGGTATATGTCACAAAATTGATGACATGGCCTAATCCGTGACAAAATGTAGAGGAGAGTAGAAAAACTCAAAGCAAATGATGGTGTGGCAGCCCATATTGCTAGCGTGGATAGTTTTTGATGCTAAAGGGCTTTTGGAGCTACTGTTTTTAGGAGTTGTTGCTTTTGGTGGCGCTCAACATTTGGGTTTGTAGCTTTTTGGCCAAGGGCCTTTAAATATGAGCCTTAGGTCATCTCTGATACATCAATGCATGGTTGCACAATTGGAGAACGACTCCCTTGTAGTGGTACTTGGTGATTTTTAATATAAAAGGAAGCACCGAGAGGGCAACAGATGTTATGGGATGGGCACCACGTGCCAAAAAAGATAAGCACTTCAAATAACAATTGAACTGAAAGAGATGCATGACACACGAGACGAGGAGTGGCGGAGTTCCACCCCAAGAGAGCACTTGCCCCAAACGTTGACGCCTGTCAGGTGCAGCGGAATGAATGTTTGTGCTTTGCTCAAGATGAGTGCTCCGATCTGTGCTCAAGGTTCCTTTTTGTTCTTATGGAAAGTAGAGCCTTCCGTTCTTAATGAGAGAGTGCTATGATCACAAACAAGTGAATGGACACTGTGCGTGCAAGTGTATGAGAGTGAGAGATAGAGAGAGGAGGGATACGACACTAGAGACGTTGTAAAACCCTCCTCCAAAGACCCCACTCTCGTCGGTGAGAGTGGTCTACTATTGATTGCACAAACTGGTACAATGGGAATGCATGTGACTGATGCAAGTTTAGGCTATATCGGTGATGACGACGGGGACGACGAGACCGACCTAAGGGCTGAAATCTGCAATCTTTTATCTGCTGTCCAAAAACGCTATGGGCTGAAATCTGGCCTTGCCGAAAACGCTAATGAAAACGCTGATTTTGCTGGTCTTTTAGGGCTGAAAAACTGCATCTACTGAAGGCTGAAAACTGATGTTCTTTGGGGCTGATTCTGCTACTCGTTTAGGGCTGAAACTGCAGGTCTTTCCGGGCTGAAAATGTCTGTTCTTATCTGCTGAAAACGCTAGGCTTGAGACTGCTGAAAACGCTAGGCTTGAGAATCTGCTGAAAACGCTAGATCATGATCTCCAAAAACGCTTGCTGCGGGTCTCCAAAAATGCTAGGTGCTGGGGTATACTGGCGGTGAAGATCTGGGATCAAAACGCTAGGCTTGTGGTCTTGCTGTCGCCGGAATCTACAAAGCATCGCTGGCTGATCTTGATGGGAAAAAACGCTAGGTCCTGCAATTTGCAAAACGCTAGGCCTTCTGATGGGTTCTGCTAAGAAGTTGCCTGTTGAGCAAGGTGCTCCTGCTGCCTCTTCTGCCAAATAGTGCTAGTCTAGGTTTGCTTATATACAAACTTACTCAATTTGCCCTACCTACTTTCCAACAAAAGTCACTTAAAAATAATAAGTGAAAAATGTCAAAAATAGGTAAAATAGGCTAAATGCATTGGAAAATTCCCCTGAAGAATTCTGATGGGAATGCCTATGATCATGCTGTGTGCAACCAGAGGATATGCATCTACACTAAGTGACCGGGCATGCATGGTCTACGAATAGACTCACAGAAGTGCCAGATCACTTCTAAATCTAGACTGACTGAACTGACTGAACCCTGTCGTGCTGTAGCTTGTCCACGGACGCATAGGGTTGGATGTGTCATGTGACATCCCCTCCTTTTCAAAGTGAGGTACTGGTACCGAACTGTATGGCGTCGAGGGAGATCGCCAATAGCATCCGGAATCCTGGAAGGGACTCTTCGCCGGCCCACTCTAATGTGTGGGTCGTGCGGTACTTGAACTTCATAAAGGTCTGCAAAGCTTGCTTCTTTGGGCCGCGCCGAGAGCGACACAGTCTTCTGTGGCTCCTTCAATGCTTCAACTTCGTCGAGAGTCATGCTTCTTTCTTCTTCAAGAATCTCCATGGCTGAAAATTCCTGAAACCATTTCCAACACAAAACCATGAACATACCTATTCCATGTAAAGTGAGTGGAAAAAATCTTGTCGTCTTCAAAGACTGTGCATGCAATGTAGATGAACAATTAGACGGAGTGCCAAACCGTTCACCACACACACGCAAACAATGAGATCGAATCTTTCTCTTTTGATTTAAAGCAATCAACTGTGGCAATTCACAACGGAAATGCCCATGCTTGGTGCTCATACTTTCATGTGCTCTTTCTACCACTGTGTCTTGCCAAGGAAGAGACATGGAATGTGACTTCTTTACATACATACTTTTCAGCTTTTCATGAAAAATCCGCATACATTCGTGCTCATCCATGAGTGAAACGTGCTCAACATACAATATTTCATGCGTAGTAAAAGGGATTACATAAAGATGCTGACTAAAATACAGGAAACGATCACGAATGAAACACTCGAACAATGCGTGCGTATCAATCATGCGAACACATAATACTTCCTGTGAGGGTTCTTTGGACCTAGGTTCAAGAGCCAAGATCGCTTCTTCCTGAGGGGGTTCTTTGGACCTAGGCTCAAGAGCCAAGATCGATCCTTCGTGATTGATCGAATCTGCAACGAGGTTAGCTTCGCTAGAAAAAGCATCAACTAACTCGTCATCCTTGTTGTGAACAATCACATCTTCTTCATGCAACTCATCATGCTTGTGAGAAATCACATCTTGATCATGCAAATCATCATGCTTGTCATTGTCATTCAAATCATCATCATGCAAATCATGTGTCATTTTTGGGAGAAGAAGAGACTGAGAGAGTCTCCTTTTCCCGAATCTCTTGCATCTGTGCCTGAACTTGAGAAAAGAGTCGCAACATCTCTTGCATTCTTGCTTTGTCTCGCGATCAAATCTTGCTTGACTTTCTTTTTCTTCCAAGTCGTACTGACGCTCTATGGCTGCCACACTTTCTTCGTAGTCACGATCTATGGTTGCCATTTCTTCTTCGTAGGCCTTTCTGTCTGCTTCTCTTTCTTTGCGTTCTAGCTTTCTTTCCACAAACAACTGCTTCAACTCCTCCATAGGAGTTAGTGCAATCTTTGTCGTAGATGGGAAAGGGAGAGGGTCGGAAAACCTCCTAGTGGGGAAAATTCTTCTTCGCCTCTCTCATGCTCATCACCTCCAAGCGAAGTATCCATTCCGTTTCGAGTGATGACCATCCACTGAAGTCTTGGGTTCTTGTGGGTTCTTGTGGTCTTGGGTTCTTAAGTTCACGAGGAACTTGGGTTCTTGGGGGGGTTCTGGGTTCTTAAGTTCACGAGGAACTTGGGTTCTTGAGGTTTTCTTTCGCTTGCAATCTGTGTTTGAGAAGGATCTTCACTTCACCTGAGTTCTGCTCGGCACCCCCTTAGCGGCCTTGCGCTCACACCAAGGTTTCTTTTTCCCACCTCACGTCAAGTGGCCGACCACTAAGTGCACGGTCCGCTCTCAATGAGTGAAAAGAGACACAAGGGGAGGCTGGACAAGCCCTTCTTTCTTGGGATTCTTATCACTCTTCAAAAACACGATTAGGAATCGACACGCCCAAGCGAACTTGGGTTCCTGTGACCGCAATAAGCAAAAAAAAATTCTGTTGATTCTTGTGGTTCTTTCCTTGAGTGATACAGAACACTGCCAAAGCTCTGATACCAATGTCAGGTGCACCGGAATGAATGTTTGTGCTTTGCTCAAGATGAGTGCTCTGAACTGTGCTCAAGGTTCCTTTTTGTTCTTATGGAAGGTAGAGCCTTCTGTTCTTAATGAGAGAGTGCTATGATCACAAACAAGTGAATGGACACTGTGCGTGC
Source organism: Adiantum capillus-veneris (assembly GCF_014529385.1). Lineage (NCBI taxonomy): Eukaryota > Viridiplantae > Streptophyta > Polypodiopsida > Polypodiales > Pteridaceae > Adiantum > Adiantum capillus-veneris. The sequence continues at coordinate 118,654,869 of NC_140933.1, forward strand.
AAGTGTATGAGACTGAGAGATAGAGAGAGAAGAGAGATACGACACCAAAGACGTTGTAAAACCCTCCTCCGAAGGCCCCACTCTCGTTGGCAAGAGTGGTCTACTATTGATTGCACAGACTGGTACAATGGGAATGCATGTGACTGATGCAAGTCTAGGCTATGTCGGTGATGACGACGGGGACGACGAGACCGACCTAAGGGCTGAAATCTGCAATCTTTTATCTGCTGTCCAAAAACGCTATGGGCTGAAATTTGGCCTTGCCGAAAACGCTGATTTTTCTGATCTTTTAGGGCTGGAAAACTGCATCTACAGAAGGCTGAAAACTGATGTTCTTTGGGGCTGATTCTGCTACTCGTTTAGGGCTGAAACTGCAGGTCTTTCCGGGCTGAAAATGTCTGTTCTTATCTGTTGAAAACGCTAGGCTTGAGACTCTAGTGAAAACGCTAGGCTTGAGAATCTGCTGAAAACGCTAGATCATGATCTCCAAAAACTCTAGCTGCAGGTCTTCAAAAACGCTAGGTACTGGTGTATACTGGCGGTGAAGATGTGGGATCAAAACGCTAGGCTTGTGGTCTTGTTGTCGCCGGAATCTACAAAGGAAATCGTTGGCTGATCTTGATGGGAAAAAACGCTAGGTCGTGCAATCTGCAAAACGCTAGGTCTTCTGATGGGTTCTGCTAAGAAGTTGCCTGTTGAGCAAGGTGCTCCTGCTGCCTCTTCTGCCAAATAGTTCTAGTCTAGGTTTGCTTATATACAAACTTACTCAATTTGCCCTACCTACTTTCCAATAATAAGTGAAAAATGTCAAAAATAGGCTAAATGGACCGGAAAATTTCCCTGAAGGATTCTGATGGGAATGCTTATGATCATGCTGTGTGCAACCAGAGGATATGCATCTACACTAAGTGACTGGGCATGCACGGTCTATGAATAGACTCACAAAAGTGCCAGATCACTTTTAAATCAAGACTGACTGGACTGACTGAACCTTGTCGTGCTGTAGCTTGTCCACGGACACATAGGGTTGGATGTGTCACGTGACAACGTCCCTTTCGGTATTTCTTTATATTTCTTGAACTCAGTACAATGTCGGTACTCCAAGCTCTGCACCTCCATACTGAAGCGTGCCAGAGAAAGAGCCCATGGCACCTATTTAAAGGCCCTTGGCCTATCAAAAGCAGAGTTACCCGGAACGCGGAACGGGAACGGCGACGAGCCTCCCTGCGAAACGGGGGAACGGGAACGGGAGGCTAAAAAAACACCCAAATATCATTTTTTTTAGCGTTATGTGTTTGGATACAAGTAGTACTAGAGTCCTTTGACTCTAATACCCACAAAAACACGATTCGAAGACCATTCAACCTTATTATGACTTGATTGGGATGTGCGGCGCCCAGAGTACATAACACATATACAACATTGAGCAAACACAATGCCCATACACAATGCTCTCAAATAATTGCAAGAGTAGTAGTCAGAGATAACACTTTGGAATTAATTATGGCTAACAAGCCTCAAGGGCCGCCAAGGTGCTACAAAAAAAACAAAGGGGGGCAAACCAGTGACCACTGACCACAATACCTAAAGACTGAAGGTGACAAATACCATAAAGATGCTAGTAGCTACAAATGGCAAAGAGGGCAAGGCTCAAGCAACCATACAAAAAGGTAAGGATAAATGGCAAAGACTCAAGACTCAAGAGCCACTAGCCTGAGAGGCCTCCCAATCGGTAGTAGCCGGCTGTAAATCATGCACATCCTCCCATTCCTCATCATTGAGCTCTAGGTCCGGCTCAATCTCAGCCACGGATGAAGTACCTGGTGTTGGTGGATGTGAATCTCCACCTACCTGAGGAGCCTCTTGCTCCATCTCCCACTGTGTAAAAGGATCTGTCTGTTTGTCTGTACTCTTGCAAAGCATTTTCAAATTTGCGCTAACGAAGACAAGATCATTAGCCTTCTCCACTCCAAGCCGATTCCTCTTCTTGAAAGCAATGGGGCTAAAGGTACTCCACAATTGCTCCAAGCATGAGGTACTAACTGACTGGCTGAGAATACGGATCGCCAATCTCTGAAGCTCAGGGCCATCATTGCCATAGTCCTCCCACCATAGCATTGAACCTATCTTCCTGCGATCAATCTGAGCATCTGGACTGCCAAATGACCCCCGCATCTCTCTGTACTGTCTCAACTGATCTCTGACAATGCGTCGACCATCTCTGTCTAGAACCATCTTGTTTAAGATCTCTGTAAATTGGTTCATGACTTCCCTATCTGTCTCTTGCCCTGCACCTTGGAACTCTGGATCCACCATGTACGCTGCCCCGTGTAAAGGAGAGGCATATGAATTCCACCTTGAGCTGCAAAGCGCATGGATCTCCTCATGCCGCTCTGCGTTCGGCTCAAGCTGTGCAAGCTGCTCAATCATGCGGTCCATTGCCTCATAAATCTTGCCAATGCAAGGATCCATGCCATCCAGAACTCGAAGCAAATGAACCACCGGTTTTACCTGTGCGTCTAGACTCTTGAGCTCCTTCCAGAACTCAAGATCCTCTGCCTTATCCTTGCACAAAATCCCTGCAACTGTCTTTGCATAGGGAGAGGTGGTGAACTCATCACTGATGAAGACTTGTCGGACCGCATTTTGACATTCAGACAGCCTGCGCACAAGAAGAAAGTTGAATGCGAAGCGGGTGTCTGAATACTTTAGAAGCACTTTCCCGCCCGACCTCTTGAGGTACTCACTCCGAACCAAGTTGTGATTGTTGATGAAAGTAACAATCTTCACTGCATTAGCAATGACTGGAGCGATCCAGTCTAGCTTGCCGATGTCTTTTAGAAGGTTGTTCAAGCAGTGTGCCACGCAAAAGCACACTGTCACATGCGGATAGTGGCCCTCTATAATAGCTGCTGTTGCCCTATTTGACGCCTCCCCATCTGTGACAAAGGCCACCACGTGTTGCTGACCGATGGTTTCTATGGCCGCCGTCCACTCTGCAGAGAGGACATCGGTGGACTTTCCACTCTCGGTGGCATCATGAGAGTGCACAAAGTACATCTCTCGACTCGAGTATGCGACGAGACCATGGATAGATCTCTTCCTTGTATCGCTCCACCCGTCGGCAATGAGGGAAACGCCATGTTTTGCCCAAAGACGCTGAATATTGAGGGTTGCTTGCTCCACGATAGCCTTCTCTCGATCGAGCAAAGTGGTCCGGAGAGCCTCTGAAGATGGCGGCACATAGCCGGTGCCATACTCTCCTATCCGTTGCACCATGACTTTCCAATACTCCGACCTATTTCGATCAAACATAGAAGAGGTTAGTATCAAAAAGGTGGAACCGACCATAACGGAAGAAATGAGAGAGAAGATTGATAAATCATAAAACAATGAACATACCTCGCCGCGACAAATGGGATATGGTCGTGATAGAAGAATCGAGCCACGGCCGCATCCACCTCTTCCTTCTTCTTTGGGTCCCAAGATGTGGCAAGGGTCCTTTGGCGACGTTTTGGACCTTGTGAAGATGCACCAACACCTACACCGGGTAGAGAGGAAGAAGGGAAAATGAGGGTCTTTGGATCAATACCTTTGCGTGCGGGCTTGGCTTTGTGGTTGAATTGCCAATCCTTTTCCTCGAGGTCCTTCCTCTTCTCGAAGGTTACGTTGGAGCAAAATCTCACCTCATGTCCCGGCACTCGAAGAAAGTGTGCCCTCACTTTGTCATGCCCCCCTTTCCGCGTGTAGGAGCATAGCTTGCATGCCCATGCACGAGAACCTTCCGCCGCCGACAAGGTGCCCTCCGAGGTCACTTCATCCCACCACGACCATTCCTTCGCCTTTTGAGTGTTGCCCGCATGAACGGAGGGGGTTGTACGAGAAGAAGAGGCCATGGAATCTAGATGATGGAAATTGGAAGGAGACTCGAGAGAGCTTGAGGCTTAAAGCCTTGAGACTCGAGAGCAAGAGAGAGCTTGAAAGTTGAGAGCCTTGAACTTTGAAAGCTTGATGCTTGAGAGCTTGGTAGGTTGAGAGCTTGAGAGCTTGAGAGCTTGGAAGTTGGTAGCTTGAGAGCTTGAGAGATTGAAGCTTGAGCAATGAGCCTTGAGAGCTTGAGACTCGAGAGCAATAGAGCTTGAGAGGCTAGAGCAAGAGAGCTTGAGAGCAAGAGGGCTTGAGAGCTTGTGAAGGAAAAGGGTGTGAGGGCTTGGCAATATATAGCTTTTGAGGGCTTACTACCCGTTTTCTAAACGTTTGAAAATTTCAAAATTGTGCCCGTTTTTGAACGTTGGAGATCTGCCGTTCTGAACGCGTTCCAGTATGAGCCCGACTGTCGGTTCCGGGGCGTTCCAATCACCGCCGACCGGCCGGAACGCCGGCGTTCCAAGCATGGAAATACACGTTCCCCGGTAACTCTGATCAAAAGAAGTTACATGAAAAGCATCAAACTCAAAAGCATCCGGTCCCAAAATCACTAGCGCCAAAAGCTACCAGTGTATTTTGCAGAGATTCATATAGTTGCTGTAACCGGCCTGTTAACTTCAAAAAGGGCGGTAGACTTTACTTCAAACCTGTGCTATAATGACACAAGAGAGGGGAATGGGATACAGATGCTAGATTGCACCTGTATGAGAAGACCGACACGAGACTGGCCCCTAAATTAGGCGCCCCTTTCGGTATTTCTTTATTCTTTAACAGAGGGAATAAAAGCTGTGGTTCCCTACAAGCTGCCCCGCACAATCTTGGCTGAATTTCAACTGTTCTGGCCTGATTTCGGTAGCATAACTGTACTAGGACCCTTCACAGTCAGTATTCCCACGCATTGGATGACTTTCCTGACGCATACGGACACTTTGCCAAACCTGGCGAGAATCTGCAGCACGCTGAATTCTCTGTTTTTTGCTCCGAAAATGCGCCAGATCACCTGTACAGCGGTCCCCTTGTGTCCCCAAACCTCCTGGGGGTATTAGGGTCCGTTTAGGGCCAAAACCCTAAACCTGCAAAAATACACAGCAGGCTGTAATTCACTGTTTCGGGCTCCGTTTCGCGTGCCGGTCGCATCCGTAGCAAGTCCTCGAGCTCCCGCACCTGTAGGGCTACTTGCCCTTTGAATCGGACGAGATTTCGCACGTGAAACCTCTCCGAATCACCTGTACCTGCGGGGAATTAGCCGCTAGCTAATCCAGTACCTGTGCAGGAGGCTCTTGCCTCGGCAATCGCGCATGAACCCACACAACTGTACATTGGTCAATTGAAAAGCCCACTAGAGGGGCATAACCATAAAGAATAGGGGAGAGAGAGAGCAGTGAGAGGTGTGCAGGTCATGACATCCTGCACCTCACTATACATAGAGGGTAAGCCAGCACTCCATTGAAGCTCTCCCACCTGTGACAGCACTCAAAAACAAGCTCACAGCTGAAAATCACGTTTTTGCCTTCTCTTTAAGTAGTAAACTGGCCTCAGAGTGCCAAGTGTCACTCATTTGTGCATTTTCCCGCTTTAGACCCTCGGGTCTAAAAATATCTCACCTGCAGCCTCTGTTGATTTGGCCACAGAGTAACAAAATGATCCCCATGTCAAACTGCACGTAATGACGCGAAGACATTTTGCCGTCCAAAAATAGCAGTCCCTAAAATTTAGGAGTTTCTGTCATTATATTCTTCTAGGTCATCTGACCCTCTTTGTACACTGCAGCCACACCCAGAAGTGAAATGTAGCTTATGTAGCAAAGGATTCTGCTTTGGTTGGCCAATGACCCCACTTTGGCTAACCATAGTCCTTGTCCAACCTTAGTGCTCTTTAGCCCTCAGGCCTGGACTCTCTCTGAACAGTTCCACATTGGCTATGCAATGCAAGGCAGTTAGATTTCCAGAGGGGTGTTTCCAAAAGATGAAACAAACGAAATTCCCCAAAGAAAGAGAAAATAAACAAAAATGGAATTGCCACTGGCTGGTGACATACCCCCCTCTTGAAATCTCAAACGTCCTCGTTTGCACCTATGTCGTACATGCTTACAGTCAGCACTCGGGTGTCCGGACACGGTGTCGACACATGTACGACACATACATGCTCACAGTGAACACCTCGTTGACGCATGTATTGCCTGCGTGTGAACCCTGTCCCAATGACATAGTGGAAGCGTCACACTCGGCCATTGCTTTGAGTCCATAACTTTCCAATGACAAAATGGAAGCGTCACATTTTGCCACTGTCTTTTAGTACACGTTGGATCTAGTAACCTTTCGAGCATACCCAAACCGACAGTTTAAGAATGCAGTTACACATGTACTCTTCAATAGAAATAATTTATGTACCCTTGACAAACTGACAAGAAATACTCACTTCTATAGCACTAAACAAACTTTTGGACATTCCATAAGAGCAATTGCCAAACTGACAATCTGTACAGCTCTAACATTCATGTAACATGCACTTCATTTGAGTTCATTGTAAGTAACATGTACATTATTTCTTTCAAAAGCCATTGTCACACTGACAATCCATTTAGGTCTGAATCTCAAGGGGTCAAGGTAGGTTGCAAACCAAGGTTTTGAGTTCCCATACTTTTAGTGACTCTGCAAGTTCACTTTTTTCCATCCACTTGACATCCAGAGGTGAATAGCTTTTGAACTTTACCAAACAGCACCTTGCAACCTTGCCTTTTCTTTTCTTTCTTTATGTGCCAAAATCTGTTCCGGGACCAAGATCTCGTCAAGTTCCTCGACTTCCGGCTGATCTTCAGCTGACATATCTTCTGGCACATCACCCACATTGGGTCTTAGAAGACTCACGTGAAACGCATTGTGAATCTTCCAACTCTCAGGCAATTTCAGCCTTTATGCAATATCACTGATTTGTATATTGAGCATCGAAAACAATCTTTCTCTGCTCTTCATCTTGATCTTTGGAGATTAACCTGTGATCTACCCTTACGTTGTCACTTTTATTGGGCTGAGAATTCTCTTTTTGACCCAATTTTGGCAGCATAACTGTAGTGGAAACCTTCACAACCAAAAATCCACATATCCAAGTGATTATCCACGCATAATAGAGCACTTTTGCAAACCTGTCCTGGAAATTCAGCACGCTGAATTCTCTGTTTTTAGCTCCTAAAATGCTCCAGATTACTTGTATTACTGTCCTCTAGCTTCCCCGAAGCTCTTGGGACAAAAAGGCATCAAATAGGGTCAAAATCCTAAATCTGTAGAAAAATAGAGCAAGCTGTATTTTCTTCTTTTGGGCTCTGTTTTGCGTGCCAATTGCACCAATTCGTCGCCTTTGATCTTCTGCATCAGTAGGACTACTTACCCTTTGATTTACACGAGATTTCTCGCAAGAAATCTTGTTAAATCATCCTGTACCTGTTTTGAATTAGCCTTTAACTAATTCGGTACCTGTATGAAATCATTCCAAGTGGAAGGAGTCTGTCCTTGTAACAACAGTGTATTCCATCACGGACTTGCATTTTTTTTCCAGAAAAGTGACTTTAAATGCTCCTTCCAACAAATGCTTTGTCAAATTGTTCGAGGAAAGAGAAAACCTTTGTCCTCTCATCAAAGCCATTGAATGTGTCAATGGACTCACTGATCATCTTCTTTGTATGGCTTTAGCTTATCCGTTGACTCCAAATTGTCAAAAGAGACAGTTTGCATAATGGGTACACCTGTGGGAGCCATCTGTACTCCCTGGCCAGTAACATGTTGATGTCCAGGTGTCAGATTCATTGATGGGATTGAAAAACGAGTCATACCCAAGTTGCCTTGTGACACCCCAAACTGACCTTGTGTGCCCTGAAATCCTGGGTGCAAACCAATGTTTGCATAAATGGGGTTGGGCACCATGCCTTGCATACCCCTAAACACTATTCCTGGCATGCCAAAACTGCCTTGAACTTGATGTGCTATTGATGAAGATTGTAAGAACTCCATAAATCTTGGATTCTCCATCAATTGCTTGAACATGGTCACAGTAGTAACAACCTGCAAAGCTTTCTCTGCTTGGCTTGAACTCTCGCCAATTTCATGTGCAGTTGGAATAGGCTGTCTATCCTTTGAAGAGGAACCCTCTTCCTTGTTGCCATCCATCCTGTATCCAAAGAAAGACTCGTAGCCTTTCTCACCTGTATCCAAAGAAAGACTCTCGTAGCCTTTCTCACCTGTAAATCCACTCGATCTACTCTCAAACTCTCTGTGTTTTCAAGGTCATCCCAAACTCTCTGTGTGTCTTTAACCCAAACTGACCAAGGCTCACTTTTTGAGAAAAAAGTGATTTAATCCCGTCGATGGAACCATGTAACCAACCTGTTAACTTCAAAAAGGGCGGTAGACTTTACTTCAAACCTTGATTTAGCTTTCACCCATTATTAGTCGTCTATTCTACCTGTGCTATAATGACACAAGAGAGGGGAATGGGATACAGATGCTAGATTGCACCTGTATGAGAAGACCGACACGAGACTGGCCCCTAAATTAGGCGCCCCTTTCGGTATTTCTTTATTCTTTAACAGAGGGAATAGAAGCTGTGGTTCCCTACAAGCTGCCCCGCACAATCTTGGCTGAATTTCAACTGTTCTGGCTTGATTTCGGCAGCATAACTGTACTAGGACCCTTCACAGTCAGTATTCCCACGCATTGGATGACTTTCCCGACGCATACGGACACTTTGCCAAACCTGGCGAGAATCTGCAGCACGCTGAATTCTCTGTTTTCTGCTCCGAAAATGCGCCAGATCACCTGTACAGCGGTCCCCTTGCGTCCCCGAACCTCCTGGGGGTATTAGGGTCCGTTTAGGGCCAAAACCCTAAACCTGCAAAAATACACAGCAGGCTGTAATTCACTGTTTCGGGCTCCGTTTCGCGTGCCGGTCGCATCCGTAGCAAGTCCTCGAGCTCCCGCACCTGTAGGGATACTTGCCCTTTGAATCGGACGAGATTTCGCAGGTGAAACCTCTCCGAATCACCCGTACCTGCGGGGGATTAGCCGCTAGCTAATCCAATACCTGTGCAACAGGCTCTTGCCTCGGCAATCGCGCATGAACCCACACAACTGTACATTGGTCAATTGAAAAGCCCACTAGAGGGGCATAACCATAAAGAATAGGGGAGAGAGAGAGCAGTGAGAGGTGTGCAGGTCATGATATCCTGCACCTCACTATACATAGAGGGTAAGCCAGCACTCCATTGAAGCTCTCCCACCTGTGACAGCACTCAAAAACGAGCTCACAGTTGAAAATCACGTTTTTGCCTTCTCTTTAAGTAGTAAACTGGCCTCAGAGTGCCGAGTGTCACTCATTTGTGCATTTTCCCACTTTAGACCCTCGCGTCTAAAAATATCTCACCTGCAGCCTCTGTTGATTTGGCCACAGAGTAACAAAATGATCCCCATGTCAAACTGCACGTAATGACGCGAAGACATTTTGCCGTCCAAAAATAGCAGTCCCTAAAATTTAGGAGTTTCTGCCATTATATTCTTCTAGGTCATCTGACCCTCTTTGTACACTGCAGCCACACCCAGAAGTGAAATGTAGCTTATGTAGCAAAGGAATCGCTTTGGCTGGCCAATGACCCCACTTTGGCTAACCATAGTCCTTGTCCAACCTTAGTGCTCTTTAGCCCTCAGGCCTGGACTCTCTCTGAACAGTTCCACATTGGCTATGCAATGCAGGGCAGTTAGATTTCCAGAGGGGTGTTTCCAAAAGATGAAACAAACGAAACTCCCCAAAGAAAGAGAAAATAAACAAAAAATTGCCACTGGCTGGTGACATACCCCCCTTTTGAAATCTCAAACGTCCTCGTTTGCACCTATGTCGTACATGCTTACAGTCAGCACTCGGGTGTCCGGAAACGGTGTCGACACATGTACGACACATACATGCTCACAGTGAACACCTCGTTGACACATGTATTGCCTGCGTGTGAACCCTGTCCCAATGACATAGTGGAAGCGTCACACTCGGCCATTGCTTTGAGTCCATAACTTTTCAATGACAAAATGGAAGCGTCACATTTTGCCACTGTCTTTTAGTACACGTTGGATCTAGTAACCTTTCGAGCATACCCAAACCGACAGTTTAAGAATGCAGTTACACATGTACTCTTCAATAGAAATAATTTATGTACCCTTGACAAACTGACAAGAAATACTCACTTCTATAGCACTAAACAAACTTTTGGACATTCCATAAGAGCAATTGCCAAACTGACAATCTGTACAGCTCTAACATTCATGTAACATGCACTTCATTTGAGTTCATTGTAAGTAACAAAATGATCCCCATGTCAAACTGCACGTAATGACGCGAAGACATTTTGCCGTCCAAAAATAGCAGTCCCTAAAATTTAGGAGTTTTTGCCATTATATTCTTCTAGGTCATCTGACCCTCTTTGTACATTGCAGCCACACCCAGAACTGAAATGTAGCCTATGTAGCAAAGGATTCCGCTTTGGCTGGCCAATGACCCCACTTTGGCTAACCATAGTCCTTGTCCAATCTTAGTGCTCTTTAGCCCTCAGGCCTGGACTCTCTCTGAACAGTTCCACATTGGCTATGCAATGCAGGGCAGTTAGATTTCTAGAGGGGTGTTTCCAAAAGATAAAACAAACGAAATTCCCCAAAGAAAGAGAAAATAAACAAAAATGGAATTGCCACTGGCTGGTGACAGTTGCCACGTCATCAGCATAAAATGTGGAAATTTGTACAAGCTGCCATGTCATTAGGTCAACGCAAAATCCGAAATAGGTGCCCAAGGGGAGGTAGGGCAATGCCTGGAAAATTCACCCACAACCTAACAGGAGAAAGATATATGGAAATATATGAGGGCGCCCGAACAAAGGTGGGCGACCGGCCTAGAAATAGGCGGCCGAATAATGCAGTCTAAATGCATATGCAAAGGGTGGCCAGCCTGGAGGCACACTAGCCATACATGTATGCCCTAGACTTGTGTGTGAAGTAGCAAAGTGGTGTAAATCTAACACCCTGTCTTAGCACCTGATGCTGAACAAACCGCATGAAGCCTGAAGATGTGAGGCCAATGATGAAGATGTCTGCTGCAATGTCCACTGAAGGATAATACTTCGGCGAATTCCGCGAATGTAGCAGCAGCCTGGGGTGTCACGACCGCCAAGAAATCTCCATGGTAAAGTGCCGTGACGAGCAGTGTAGCAAACTGCTCTACTCCACCGATATTGCGTGAAGGTCCCGAACTGAGTGTGAAAACAACTCCTTGTGGTAAAAGAAGTGCCAATAGACCTGCAAGTGTCCTGCCCAATAGGATTTGTGGTGTCTGTAGTCAAACTGTCTGGACAAAATGGGGAAGCCTAGGAACCGTTATTAGTATGCACGGAAGCTTGTCAATGCATGAACTTGTAACCCAGCGTGGCCAGGTGGCTAAGCTATGTAAAAACTCCAAGAAGGCCAGATGTAGCAATCTGCGCCGTAAACGTCCTCCGAAACAAGGAAAGCCAAACTAAACAGTTTGCATTGTAGAAGCTACCGTAAGCTGCAATAGTCACTGAGAGACCCTACGGACCACCGCCGGATGGTGTCCTATCAGTAGGAGGGTAATCCAAGATGAAGGGAAAGCCAGACTCAATAGTCTGCGCTGTGAAGGGCCTTTGAGAAGAGGTGTGGTCAGACCAAGTTGTTTGCACCGTAATCATCCTGTGGAAGTAGGGAAGCCAAAACGAGCAGTCTGCGCTGTGAAGTGAAGTGGCTAGACCAAGATGTCTGCGCCGTCTTGCCTGTATCTCTTGCCTCCAATCCTTAGGTGTCAACCAAAACAGGATCCGCGCCAACAACGCCACCAAACCGCAACTCGGTGTGACACGCAATGTAAATGAGCTGGGAGTGGCTTGTTGCCCAGGTTGGGGGATAAGTCTGCTGTAAGGTTACCGAGGGTGAGTGTAAGCAACTCTGAAGGTAGCAATCCAAATGATCAAGAGTGTAGAAGTGCAATTGCACTACCATCCAAGCCAAGCTCTGGGTGACTCCGGATGTAGGTGCATAATGATGCCCGATCTCCCACATCTCGCGGGTAAACTCTCCAAGAGAGTCCAAAGCACTGAAGTCCCGCTCCAGTCTGTAGATCCAAGCAATGAACCTGTCCAAGAAGAGATCCAAGATCCTCTCCCTAAGTCCATGTAAATGCTCTTGTGTAAGCAAGTGATCAGACGTGTCGAGGTCAAGTGGTAAGTGTCTGTCCACCCAAGATGGTGGTGTCGTCTCCGGGAATGTCGGAATCCCATATGCCATGAGCATGGCCATATCTTGTGTGAACTCCTCTGATGAGTGCATACGTGCTTCCATAGCAAACCACGAGTCACCACCCCCTCTGGAGTGCGCAACCGCCGAATGAAAGGCTGGAATGAATGGATCTCCCAAGGATCATACAGCCGTAGATGATCAAGCCGACGTCGAAGATACCATGTACTGCAGTAGTCACTGAGAGACCCGCACGGACCACCATCGGTTGGTGTCCTGGCAGGAGATAACTTCATCCTCTGTGAAAACACAAACCATGTGGCTGCTGTCCACCCAAAAACGCAACTACAAGGTGATGAAAACGCTGCTGTCCAGCAATTTAAAGCGTGCTCGTACGCTCCCGGTAGGGTCCTGAGTGGTGCAGAGGGTTTGGGGAGGGTGGGGAATCAAAGTCACAACCTTTGATAGGCTGAAAACAGAGAAAACAGCAGGGTATAATGGCTGTAATCTGATGGAAATGAAGAGGATACAAGCCGGCAAGGCACCGGATGCCAAGCCGGTGATGTAGGCAAGATCTGTAGAGGTCAAGGCCCGGTGCTGCCCCCCCTCTGCAAAAACGTTGCTTTGCTGTCCAACAAACGCAGCTCTGCCAGATCTGCCCAAAATGCAAGCGACTTGCTTGTGCAAAAACGCTGCTGTCGTGCACTTGCAGAAAACGCAAATCTGCTGGCTGAAAAATGCAGGTAGAGGGAGGGAGGGGTTTTCCGGCGACGGATGGTGCCCAAAAGGGTAGCGCTAGGCAGCCAGGAGGTGATTCCTCTGTGTGAATGCCCAAAAGGGTAGCGCTAGGCAGCCAGAAAGTGATCCCTCTGTGTGAATGCAAAAACGCAAGTGGAGAAAGGTTTCTCCGCGACGGCAGTGCCTTAAACTCCATCGAAAATGCTGGCAGATCAAGTTTTCCGAGAAACGCTGGCTGATGTGATCTCTTGGGAGGAGAACTTGTGCGGACGCCGGAGATGCGCCTTGGATCATCGAGAGCCTGAAGCTGCTGATACCATGTGAGAGTGCGCGTGTGCGGAAGCGTGAGAGAGGAGAGAGAGAGAGACAGAGAATACAAACGCAAGATATGGTGAAGAGGGGGCGATCAGCCCCCCATGACTACCATGGGCAGAAGACCCTCAATACAATCAGTATGATGAAAGTGGGTACCCCCCCCGGCCCCATAAATAGGTGCCCAAGGGGAGGTAGTGCAATGCCTGGAAAATTCACCCACAACCCAACAAGAAAATGATATATGGAAATATATGAAGGCGCCCGGACAAAGGAGGGCGGCTGACCCAGAAATGGGCAGCCGGACAATGCAGGTTAAATGCATATGCAAAGGGTGGCCAGCCGGAAGGCACACTAGCCGTACATGTATGCCCTAGACGTGTGTGTGAAGCAACAAAATGGTGTAAATCTAACAAATTCCACCCATGCCAGAAAGTGATGTGGAAATCACCGTGTCAGCAGAAGAGAAAAGAGAGAGAGACATTGCAAGGTGAGGACGTGGCTGACACCGTACAAAGCTGATGAGGCAGCCCGTTTTACGGTGCAATTCACAGCAAATCATATTGCTCGTGGTAGTTCTTGCGTAAGGAAAAGATTCTGGAGCGCAAGTATTTTTAGCAGTTGCTTTTCAAGCAGTGCCAACTTTTTGTATTTGTTGCCTTTAGGCTAGGGGCCTTTAAAAGTGCCTATAAGAGTGAACCTACGGGTTTACTTCTGCACATCAACTTGGAAGCAAAATCGTAGAGTGACTCCGTGGCTATTGTACTCTGTTATTTATCAATATAAAAAAAGTACAAAAAGGGATCCCAGATGTTGGGGCCAGTGCATTTGGGAGTAAGTATTGCAAACTCATCAGATATATCAAGAAAAGGAAGACAAAAGGTCGATGATGCACCAAGGATGCCAAATTTGAGTGTAGGTCATGATGATGGTGATTCAAGTGGATCGAAGCAAAGTCTGGACGAGGAGTTTACGTCATAGATCCGGGAGAGTAAGGAATCTTGTGCAAAGATTGAATTATGACAGTTATGTGGCTGGCCAATGTGCATTTATGGCGAAGATTGTGCACGATGTAGAGTCTATTTGTTTTGAGGATGTTGTTGGAGATCCCAAATGGTATAGAAATCCTTACTTCATGCTTAAAGACCACCAATCTTCAAAATTACTCACTATTTGCTCGTGGTAAGCTTCCAAAGTGGATCTTCTATTGCATCTTACTTAAAATAGAAAATTATCTAGATCAACTCCATACTAAGGATTTCAATGAATTTTCTAAGCCCCACTTAGAGAGAGAGAGAGAGAGACAGAGAGAGAGAGAGAGAGAGAGAGAGAGAGAGAGAGAGAGAGAGAGAGAGAGAGAGAGAGATGAAATGAAATGTTATATTAACGTCTTCAAAAGGCCAAAATGACCTATGAGACCAAAGTGATACAATCTTGGTGGATCTAATACAATGTCTGGGCACAAAATAAAAATGAAGTAAAGTAAAAACTAAAATCATCATCACTGTCTGAGGATGCTTGGCATTGGGCATTGTTCGAGAATGTAATGCATCGGTCGCTGAAGAGCATTGTCAATGCCTGTCTTTGTAAATAGTCGTACTAGACGCCTCCCATGCCATGCTAGAATAGTCTCGATTCTCTTATGGACCCTCCGTCGATGTCGTGGTGACCCTCGTAGACGTGGATGTCTAGCTCTCTCGAGCTTAATCGCTTTGTCCACTAATATACCTGAGGTATAGGTGGGCTCGAAAGTCTGCTGTGAAGCTTGCTCATCTGACTACCGAGTCTTTTCTAAAGAAGGCAATGATCTCCCTCTGTGAATGTCTCCCATTGCCTGATCTCCTCAAGAGACTCCTTGTGTCTGCGTAGCTCTAGCAAAAACAACCTAAGGCATCTTTGATCGTGATATCTCGTGACACAATGATTGACTACAAGACCTTAACCATTCTATTTATAGAATGTTAAGCTGAGGTAGGGCAAAATGTGTAACTGGTGCAAAAAACATAAAAGCCCAAAAAATGGCTAAAAATGTGTGCACCCAACCAGGCTCAGAAAATGACCGGCCGGACACGTGCTAAAGTGTCCGCCCATGCAATCTCCATGATGTGCGATGTGTGGCCAGCCCGGGACAATCACTAGCCGTACAAAATGGCGAAGCAACGGTGGTGTAACTCTAACACCCCCTCTCAGCACCAGATGCTGAGACAACAGCTTTGTACTTGGAGAGCCATGTGGCCAACTTGCACATGTGTGAGCAGGCTCTTGAGACTTTTTTGTCATGCATGAAGCGCACTGATCAACTGGAGGAAGACAGTGGCTTTCTGGGTTGGCAGTGCTCCTACGCCTGGTTGGCTACCAGGTGAGGGTTTTAGGTGGATTCCCCCAGGGATTGCAGTTCGATACTTGGGCTATCAGGTTGGCCTGGACTTGTCTCCATTGCAGCAGATTGCTCCCCTCCTCCTGTCCATCAGGAGGTAGTTTCTACATTAGAGTTCGACACGACTCTCTTTGGCAGGTAGAGTTGTAGTGGCCAACCAAGTGTTGGCTACTATGTGCTACATTATATCTTGTTGGATCTTCTCGAGCTCCTGCATCAGCCAGGTAGAGAGGCTGATCAGAAATTTTCTTTGGTCAGGACGTGACACTCAGATAGCCCGGGCCAAAGTAGCATGGCAGGTCATCACTCTACCTTGTTCTTAGGGGGGGTAGGGGATCAAAGACCCAACACAGCAGAGCAGAGCCGTTCTTGGGAAGTTTGTGGTTAGAGGACTGCTTCCAGGGAAGGAGTCCTGGAAGGAGCTTTTGCTTCAGCGGCTTAGAGCTCGAGTGCCTCAGGCAGGAGGCCCTTGGGGACCTTCCATCAAATGGATCTTTATAGAGATGCGCAAAGTTGGTCTGAGCTGGAGACTAGAGGATCGCTTCGGTGTGAGCCTGCTTCGCTCTTGGGAGCAACTCTAGAGAGGCCTAGAGCAGCACTAGCCCACAAGCATGGAGGAGCGCTTGAGACAACCCCTTGTTTGGAACCCCTTGGTCAGCACTCAGAGAGGCCACTTGGTTGGTAGTAGGCCTCATGTTTCTTGGGGTCCCATGGCAGAGGGTCCAACATGCACTCTAGGTGACTGGCTTTAGTTCTGAGGCTTGGCAGAGGAGTTACAGAGCATCCAGTTGCAGGGCATGAGAGGGGTGCAGAGCATGTGTCAGGACATCACAGAGGCAGTACCAGCTGAGTGGCTCACACCTCTAGAGACATCATCTCCCATATGGATGGGGGCCTTCACGCGACTGGAGGTCCTCATTGTAGTTTGAGCTTGCTCAGAGACTGTACCGTTCATGTTCTTTGAGATAGAGGGCAAGGGTCAACTACACAGAGTCTCAGTAGAGGCTCCACAGGTTGCAGAGTGTTGTTTTCAGAGGATCCGAGTAGTGAGCATCTGCGGGAGGACTTGTGTCATCGATCCTGACCCAGTAGCTCTTGAGACAAGCCACTGGAGGCTTTGGGCTTGGGAGAGCTGTCCACTGACACGAGTGCAGTGGGATCTTGGAGAGTGGTTTTGGAGGGACCCTTTCTCCTCAGCCATTGTCAGCCTTTTGGGCGAGGTTGTGGGAGCCAGACAGCCGCAGCGAGTCACATTCCAGTGGCTAGTTGCACACAGAGCTACAACAGTGGGAGTTGGCTAGTACATAGCGGCCTTCCAACAGTATGTGCAGTTGTGACCATCCTTTGGAGAGTCAGCATCATTGTTTGTGGGACTGCCCTACAGCACAGCAAGTCTGGCTTCGGGTCCTTCGGCTGATGCCAGCTCTCTCCACAGCACGACATTACACTTGGGGGCAGCTGCTTGGTCCACTCTCACGGGCCATGCACTACAGTTTGAGCTATCCTCCACCAGCAGGATGATAGCGATACAGGGGGGTCAGTGATGACGTGGCGGACAGCAGAAACCCTAAAATTCCTGCAAACCCTATAAACTGCCAGAAACCCTAATTCGCAGCAAACCCTAATTTCTGGAAACCCTAACTGCTGGCTGAAACCCTAATTTCTGGCGCCAGTGCCACGTGGCAAGGTTGTACGGATTTTCCGGAAATCGCGCCGCAATTTGCGCTGGCAGCTTTTGGGCGTTGCTTTTTGCATAAAAGAGAGAGAACTTGCTTTTTTCTAATTAAAAAAAAAAAGAGACTCTCTCTAAGAGAGAGAACTGATGCTTTGATTTTTAAAGCTTTTGGGGCTCTGCTTTTGGGCATCCCTTGTAACCTTTAAATTAGTAGTGAGGGCCTCACTTCTCAGGGCATCTGGACGCAGAGTCAGAGAGTGAAACCCTAACCGCTCTTTTGTACTTTGATGATTGACTAATATAAAAAGAAATACCGAAAGGGGCACCAGTCTTTGGGGCCAATATCTCTAGGCACGGAACTCCGCCGGGCCAGTGCAAATCTATTGTGATCTGTGAATTGTTTTGAAGTGGTTATTTGGTGCTGTCGCGGCATCCCTTGTAACCTTTAAATTAGTAGTGAGGGCCTCACTTCTCAGGGCATCTGGACGCAGAGTCTGAGAGTGAAACCCTAACCGCTCTTTTGTACTTTGATGATTGACTAATATAAAAAGAAATACCGAAAGGGGCGCCAGTCTTTGGGGCCAATATCTCTAGGCACGGAACTCCGCCGGGCCAGTGCAAATCTATTGTGATCTGTGAATTGTTTTGAAGTGGTTATTTGGTGCTGTCGCGGTTGATTCTTGACTTGGAGTATCCAAGTCTGTTACAGTGGTATCAGAGCACGGCCGATTTCTCTTCTACGGGAAATCCGATCCCCGAATTTTTTTCCGCGGCACCTATGGCTTCAGGCAATGATCAGTCGACTCCCTCTGCATTTGGAGATGCGGGCTGGGATCACAACGAAGATTCAGGCAGAGAGTATGGCCCGCCTTGGCCTACTTAGGCGGAGCGGCGAGAGATAGAGCGTCGCCAGTTGATCGGCGATGCAACAAAGATGATGCTCAATTTTGCCAAGGACCCGATAATGGAAAAATATATGAACCAGACCTCTTTGAAAGAGGTACAGATGGAGTGGCAGAGAACCACAACACCACTCCCGAAACCCGCTCTCAAGAAACCTTCTGCCTCCAAGAAATATACGGAGAAGGAACTGGAGAACGTGGTTGATGCACGGATTGCTCAGCTTTTTGACACGCAAAAGAAAGCCAACAAGCACAGCAAAAAGCAGAAGAAAGGCACTGACTTCCCGGGATATTTGGGTCGTCGGTTGACATTTGACAAGGCAAAGAAACGGAAGAAGCGTGTTCGATTTGAAGGAGTACCCCGTTCTTCTTCTTCTTCTTCTGACAGTTCTTCTAGCTCCTCGGATTAGAGCGAAGAAGACAGAAAAAAGCAAAAAGCGAAGCAAGACACAAAGCTTCGGAACGGGCAAGAAAAAGGCAAAGAAGGCTACATCTCGCCCAGAGACTGACAGTTCTACTGAGGACTCGTCTACAGACAGCTCAGATTCCGATGACGGAAAGTTTTATGCGAGCAAGAAGAATTTTTACAAAGCCAACCAGTATGACTTTCTCGAAGATAAAAGCAAGAAAGTCCGAGAGTTTAAGGAAGGTGGCCACTCGATCAAGTTTGATACTTTTTAGGATACTCAGATGCTTCGAAGGCTTTGTCTTTTATACAGCAGTTTGACATCGCTTTCGCGGGAGGACGCTATTCAGAGCACTCCAAGATTCGAAGAGCTGCCTCTTACTCTAAGGGGAATGCTCGTACTTGGTGGTCCACGCTTCTATTAAGCAAGACTGTGCCAGTTACATGGCTGAAATTCAAGAGGCTTTTTATTTCTTCTTGGTTGACTCAAGAGTTTGAGCGAGATATACGAGCTGCTTGGAACCATCTCCGGATGACCAAGAGCGATACAGTGAATTCTTATTGTGAAAGATTCTGGAGCTCTTTTCTACGCGCCTCTTCATTCAAGAAGATCTCGTTCAGAGAACAGATTGAGCGGTTTACCTTGGGTCTACCTACAGAGATCCGAGATCACTGCTTGGAACAGAAGTCGGCTTCTATTCAGGAGTTGATGAGTCATGCGAAGCGGGGCTTTGCCATTCACTCTGGTAGTCTGACCTATCCCACAGATGAGGCCATGACACAACGAGCCGAACAGACTTCTGGGAATGAAAGTAGAATGAAAAAGAGCAACCCAGAGAAAAAAAAAGGATGCACGACCCAAGCTTACTCCTGAGGAGAGAGCTCGCTTCATCAGAGAGTGGAAGTGCTTTGGATGCAGGGAACATGGACATATTTCCGCAAAGTGGCCTGATAAGGCACAGAAAGAACAGAATGATAAAGACGACGACAGGTCTGAGAGTTCGAGAGCAACTGAGGAATGTGGCAGAAAAGGCAGATAGAAAAGCAGAACTGGTACCACATGGCGTGGGACCTGCACCGAATCTAATGAATGAAAGTACAAACTTTGCCGCTTTCGGGGCAAAGCGAAGGATCAGGAAGCTCTTTTGAAGGAGCCAAGGCCAACTTCTTTTCACTTGGAACTGGTACCACATGGCGTGGGACCTGCACCGAATCTAATGAATGAAAGTACAAACTTTGCCGCTTTCGGGGCAAAGCGAAGGATCAGGAAGCTCTTTTGAAGGAGCCAAGGCCAACTTCTTTTCACTTGGAATTGGCGGCTCGATTTGGAACTACGCCCGACAGACTGACGCCACAGCGGAGGTAGTTCGACTGGCACCCAGATGGGATGTTGCCATTACACCGAGCATTGGCAAACTTCGTTTGCAATGACAGGGGTGTTCAGGGCACGCGAGTGACGTTCTACTCGGGATCCCTTGGTACCACAAGAACTACGCCGTGGTTGACTACCGGGCCGAGAAAGCGACTTTGATAAATGAAGGGCTTAGAGATTGTACTTGATGAACTTCAGTTTTCTTACTCATTCTTTTGGGAGAACTGAACGATGGATAAAGGTTCAATATGTCTTGACCTGAAGAAAAGAACGCCAAGATTTTTTCTCCACGCTCATGCCGATTGCTTTTGAGAGGGCCTGAAGATCATACCATTGATCTCATATCTAGAAGCACGCCACCGAATCGGCCACCTTATCGTGTGAGCCGAGTACAGAATGAAAAGATTATGAACCCAGTGAAAGACCTCTTGGAAAAGGGTCTTGTCCAGCCTAGTACTTCACTGTATTGCTCTCCAGTGTTGTTGGTTTTGAAGAAAGACGGATCTTGGAGAATGTGCATCGATTATAGCACTCTCAACGAAATCACCATCAAGAACAGATTTTCGATTCCTAGGATCGATGATATACTCGACAGGTTACAGGGATCCTCGTGCTTTAGCAGGATTGACTTGAAGAGTGGATATCATCAGATCAGGATAGCGCCGGGAGATGTCTACAAGACAGCTTTCGGACGACTTTTGGATTATTTGAGTTTTTGGTGATGCCTTTTGGCTTAACCAACGCTCCTGCGACATTTAACCGGATGATGGATAGGATTTTTCGAGAGTACAGGCTATTTGTTGGCACTTTCTTTGACGACATCATTGTTTTCTGGAAGAATGAGGCAGAACACAGAGATCATCTGCTTCAAGTCTTTCAGGCATTACGAGATCACACGTTAGTGATTAATGCAAAGAAAAGTGAAATTTTCCTACTAGAGATACACTTTTTGGGACACATTGTGTCAGCAGCAGGAGTGCGAATGGACCCGGCCAAGATAGAGACTATCCGTGATTGGCCTGATTTGAGGAATGTCCATGAAGTTAGAAGCTTCTTGGGACTGTGTTCGTACTACAGGCGGTTCATACGAAAGTTTGCAGAGGTTGCTTCCCCTTTGCATACCTTGACACAGAAAGGAGTACCTTTTTCGTGGGGACCCACAAAGGTGACTGCCTTTCGGACATTGAAAGAGAAATTGACTACGAGACCTATTTTGACTTTGCCGGAATTGCAGAAGTCATTTGAAGTATATTGTGATGCCTGTGGTCGTAGTCTGGGTGCGGTCTTGCTGCAAGAAGGCCATGTCATAGCTTACGAGAGCCGTTTGTTCTCTAGGCCGGAGATGACAGCACAGATCTATGGGAAAGAGCTTTTGGCGGTTATACATGCTCTTACTCAGTGGCGGCATTACCTACTCAGAGCGGATTTTACTATCTTTACAGACCATCAGAGTTTGCGCTACTTCTTGTCACAGAAGCAGCTTTCGGAAAAGCAGATGCGGTGGGTGAACATCTTGTCACAGTTCCACTTCCAAATTGTCCATGTGCAGGGACAGAAGAATGTGGTGTCATATGCTTTGTCTCGGAAACCGTTGGTTCTGGCTATTTCCGCGATACATCATAGGAGCCTCGAGGATATGGTCGATGAGTATGCCACAGATACAGGTTTTGCAGATATTTTCACATGGATATGGGATGGGAGATAGTAGCTGGATACTCCCTTCGGGAAGGCTACTTGATGAAAAAGACTATGTTGTGAGTTACACAGCCGTTGAGGGAAAAGGTTATGACTGATTGCCACTGTCCACCTTTTACGGGTCACCGCGGCATTGCTACCACCATGAAAGGGGTAGAGAGAGATTTCTTTTGGCGGAGACTGAAGAAGGATGTGGAAGAGTTTGTGCGCAGTTGCTTGGTATGCCAGAAGGTCAAGTTTGACAGGCATAAGGCACAGGGATTGTTACAGCCTTTACCCATATCCACCCGCCCCTGGGAAAGTATTGAAATGGATTTCATTTTTTTTAATCTCCCGAGAATACAGAACGATCACGATGATTTTCCGATTACATGGCACGCCTGAGACGATTGTCTCCGACAGAGACCCCAGATTTATGAGTTTGTTTTGGAAGGCAATTTGGGAGAACATTGGCACGCGGTTGCAGTTCTCGTCATCGTTCCACTTGCAGACTGACGGGCAATCTGAGATTGCCAATTTAGTGATTTTAGATTTATTGAAGTCTTGTATCTCGCATCAGAAGACTCAATGGGAAAAGAACTTACCTTTGGTGGAATTTGCCTACAATAACACGATACACTCTTCGACGGGGAAGACGCCATGAGAGATTGTTGAAACTGCTGCGAAGGTTCCATCCTTCCTGAGCACGAAAGATTAGAAATTTGAAGCGGATGAATATTCGCGAGATTTGGATACGGCTTCTGCCAAGGTTCGCGAGACTTTACAGAAGTCTCAAGAACGACAGAAAAAGGCAGCGGATCCCCATCGTCGCGACTGGAAACTGAAGGAGGATGATTGGGTGCTCTTACTTTTGAGAAGGCACGCCTAAGAAAGAAAAAGGGAAAGGAGAGGCTTTTTCCAAAGCTTAGTATGTGATACTACGGACCTTTCCAGATTACTGACAAGATAAATGATGTCTCCTTCCGATTGGAACTGCCAGATACTTGGAGGATTCATAATGCATTGCGTGTGAGTCTCTTGAACCCTGTTAAGGGTGATGTGCCTGATGATGGGGAGCTCGATGAGCAACCCGAAGTGGAAGAAAACGAGAAGATCCTTGTTCCTAAACAGATTTTGGCACATAACGATACGAAGAAAGGTAAAGTCCGAAGGCGGTTCTTGGTTTAGTTCAAGAACTTTCCTGCATTTGATGCGAAGTGGATGGAGGAGGAGGACCTAGCAGATACTCCTCGTATTGTGAAACTTTACCTCGATGTTTTGGTTTAGCATAGTCTACTCCAAACGGAAGCCAGAAACTCGGCTTGGCCGAAGATCTGGTGCAGTGGGATGCACAAGAGGGGAGTCACTCCACTCCTTTGTCAACAGATGCCTCGATTTTGATACTAAAGTCACTGATGTCTCTTTGAGCTTCAGGGATACTGAGAGCTGACAGTATTCTGCTGGATGACTTTATGAAATGGAATTCCTGATTATGATACTGATTTGTTCTTGACTTCTTGTGAGTGCAGGAACTGATAGCCGAAATGACTGCAGCATTTTGGTCTGATTGATCTCGAATAGACATGGTTGCAATAGGGGTTAGTCAATCGGACATCGATGAGGTCCCGATTGGACCTAGATGTGATTGCTAGCTACATTGCCGATAAATCATGGTCTAAGATCCGAATGAATGTTGAATGTCCTGTGATGTCCTGTGATGTCGTGTGATGTGACTGTCGATTTTGTACATGTGCTAGATGTGTGTTCCTAGTACGTAGGTACTAATAGTCAGTTTTTGCTAAGACGGTTTATGGCTTTTGTCGGTTTTGCAGGCGTAATCGCGGTCGATTACAATGCTTTCAAGAGGGGGGTATGTCACAAAGTGATGACGTGGCGGACAGCAGAAACCCTAATTTCTGCCAGAAACCCTAAAATTCCTGCAAACCCTATAAATTGCCAGAAACCCTAATTCGCAGCAAACCCTAATTTCTGGAAACCCTAACTGCTGGCTGAAACCCTAATTTTTGGCGCCAGTGCCACGTGGCAGGGTTGTACGGATTTTCCGGAAATTGCGCCGCAATTTGCGCTGGCAGCTTTTGGGCGTTGCTTTTTGCATAAAAGAGAGAGAACTTGCTTTTTTTTAATTAAAAAAAAAAAGAGACTCTCTCTAAGAGAGAGAACTGATGCTTTGATTTTTAAAGCTTTTGGGGCTCTGCTTTTGGGCATCCCTTGGAACCTTTAAATTAGTAGTGAGGGCCTCACTTCTCAGGGCATCTGGACGCAGAGTCTGAGAGTGAAACCCTAACCGCTCTTTTGTACTTTGATGATTGACTAATATAAAAAGAAATACCGAAAGGGGCGCCAGTCTTTGGGGCCAATATCTCTAGGCACGGAACTCCGCTGGGCCAGTGCAAATCTATTGTGATCTATGAATTGTTTTGAAGTGGTTATTTGGTGCTGTCGCGGTTGATTCTTGACTTGGAGTATCCAAGTCTGTTACAGGGGTCGACCTACACTCCAGCCTGCTACAGAGCTTACCCCACAAGAGTGGTGCAGTGAGAGAGAGGTGTGTCGGGAGCTTGCCTGTGGCCTGATTCATACTCTCAAGGGACAGTTCGAGAGACTTCAGGGCAGCTCCGACAGCATGCGGGAGCGTAGAAAGGAGTTCCTTCGACTTTGGCGCCTTGGGCCTTTCTTCACCATGGTCCGGGGTGAGCCCCGATGGCACTACCGTCCAACTGTGTGGCTTTTCCCTCCTCCTGTCTCCTGATTTAGCCCTCATTGTACATATGTTGTTTTCTCATTGGGAGAGTCTCCCCTTATGGTTGATGTAGCCCTCTCTAGTAGAGGTGGTTGTAGCCCTATGGGCAGCTTTATTAACTAAGAGAAGGATATTTTTCTCGGAAAAAAAAAAAAGAGTGGATGGTGAGTAAACCCTCCACGAGAGAGGTCCTAGCAGCTTGCTGGAGCTATTGATAGCATAAGTGTCCAAATCGTGCATGCCATAGAGAAGAAGACTCCGTGGTCTGAGACAGAAGAGCAGTGAGGCGGTATAGGGATCCATCGTACTCACCGCGTTCAAGAACAATACCTCTCGTAGAATCAGAAATGGTCATCGTGCCACTACCAAAGTGTATGTCAGCTCCCTGAGAGTCCAAACTCGACACAGAGAGGAGGTTGAAGGCCATGTCTAGAACGTAGAGCGCCTCCACTAAACTGAACTTCGGGTCTGAGGTAAAACGGAAGAGGGTAATCTGGCCTGTGCCAGACACTGGAATCTCATGGTTGTCATCCATAGTGATGGTCTGCCCATAAGTCTCCGTGAGAGAGCTAAACCATGACTATTGGGGAGTGATGTGAGTGGTAGCTCCACTGTCGACAACCCAAGTACCTGACTGCGATGTAGCAAGAGTGTGGTCCATCGTCGTGACAAGAGCGGTCCCCGCCTTCTCGTGAGAGGCTACAACTGCAGTCAAGGCTGTCTGTTTCTCCTTGTTGGCCTCTCCTCGCTTCCTTCTTTCTGCATTCTGATTCTTTGTGCCCTTTCTTGTGACAGTGGTAACATTCGATGTCCTTGTCCTTCTTCTTCTTCTTACCTTTGCCTTTCTTGCTACTTCCTCGAGTGATCAAAGGTCCTTCAGCATCAACAACACGTCCCGCTCTGAATGCGAAGTGCCCCTTGATCTATTTGAGGGAAGGGAGAATCTCGTCCCAGATGGGAAAAGAGGTACGTTCAGATGTGAGCAAACACTGAAAGTAGGGATCAAAGCATGGGGCAAGCTTGAATAGTAAGAGGCTAGCGCCAGAGGACAAGGGCCCCTCGGGGACATTAAATTAAAGCGCAAGATATGCTAACGTGGTTGCCGTACGGCTCTCCGCAATTTTTGTTCACTGTACGGACGGCCGCAAAACGCGGTGGCTGCTGACGTGGCTTGACAAACGGAATTATGCAAATCACGCTGGTTGTTTTTTTAGTGTTGAAGCTTTTGGAGATGATTGCTTTTGAGTTTGAAGCTTTTGGGGACTCTGCTTTAGCAACCCTATGTAATCTTTATAAGTGGCCTTAGGGGCTCATTTCTCAAAGCATCTGGACGCAGAGTTTGAGAGTGAACACCCACGGGCTCTCTTTGTACTGTGCACACAGATTAATATAAAAAGAAATACCGAAAGGGATGCCAGTCTTTGGGGCCAATACTTCTTGGCACGGAACTACGCCAGGCTGTGTCATCTTTTGTGAACTGTTTTAAAGTGAATCTCTGCTGTGTCACGGTAGAATCTAGACTTGGGGTGTCCAAGTTTGTTACAGTATACATCTCATCACGATTACCAAGCATCTCTTTTTCCTCTCTTCCCTCGTATATACATCTCATCATGCTTACCAAGCATCTCTTTTTCCATGTCTTCCCTCATATGCGCATACATAGCATTTCTATATTTCTCCACATTTGCATACTATCTCTTTCTCAAGGTCTCCCCTCATAAGGTCTAACTCTGTTTTAATCATCACATGTACCTTCTCAAATATTAGGTCATCCTTTCCTCTGGATAGTTTTCTTGCTCTGAGAGAACTAGGTGACAATGTGTTGTCCCGACTTTCCGCTTGAATGTAACCTTTGTTTTGGGCTGGGTTTGAAATGTATCTGGATCAAAAGTATTGTCTGGTTGGTTCATTATCTATGATATGTGCAACCTACAGGACTTGTGCTGGCTTGCAAGAACCTCCCTTGTCTCTGTGCCCTTAGTAATTCACAAGCAATAAGCAAAGAGGTAAAAGGTACTGCAGCAAGTAATTCACAAGGGGCACCGCTTGCAAATCACAGCTCAACACAGCAGACACGGCAATCCATAAAAGCAAATGGCACGCAGCAATATCAAGTCGCAAGTAGCAACAGGAGCCGGTTACACATGCAGCAAAGACCTTGTAGCTATGATGGATTGGCAAAGCAGCAAGGCTGGTGACTGATGCGGCTACTTGGTTACACACACACAGAGAGAGAGAGAGAGAGAGAGAGAGAGAGAGAGAGAGAGAGAGAGAGAGAGAGAGAGAGAGAGAGAGAGAGAGAGAGAGAGAGAGAGAGAGAGGGTGGTTCAAGGCCATGAAAAAGTCTCAACAATGCTTCACTGTGCAAGCAGGTAATACTGTGGATGGCTCTAGTGGAAGTGTTTCTAACGATGAGTATCACCGTTACAAGGTAGTATGCAAAACATAATGAGTGAATAATTGATAAACGGGATATGTAACTTTTGTGCTGTTCATGTTTCTTTGTTTAGGAGGATATTGAGCGGATGTCTAAAATGGGGATTGATGCCCACAGATTCTCATTTTCATGGTCTCGACTAATCCCAGGCAGGTAAAACGTCTTCCTCTTTCTCAATATTCATGACAAAAGAGTAAAGCAGTGCTGCAATGACTAAAGAAGACCGTGACATGTCAAAATCAATAACTATACAACAAGCACTGACATTTAGACAATCATATGTAGGCACTTAAAAAAAATTTCATTACATGTTTGAACAAGGGGTGAGTTTGTCTCATCTCTTATTTGCACTCCCTAGCATATGGTTCAAAGTTGAGGCCCAGTATTGTGCAACCTTTTTTTTTGTACTTAATCTATCGTATTTAACGTCTCTATTCGCCTTGTTGTTGTGCAACAGAGGGCAGAGGGAGAGTTAACCAGCTTGGAGTGGATTTCTACAACAATCTTATCAACGGTCTTCTTGAGAAAGGTATTATACATTAATTAGCCAACTCGCTAATAGCAAGTCAGAAGGCAACTTTTGAGCTGTTGTGCTGGGTGCAGGGATCAAACCCTTTGCCACTTTACACCATTTCGACTTGCCGCAGGATCTGCAAGATGCATATGGAGGCTGGCTCAGCCCACAAATTGTGTAAGGAATGCACGATGAATGCATCATGTCACCTAGCTGTCTCTTTATACTTGTATTAATGAGAAGTATCAACCTGCAGGGATGACTTTGCTATGTATGCAGAAATGTGTTTTAGAGAGTTTGGGGATAGAGTGAAGCACTGGATTACGTTCAATGAGCCTAGTGTGTTTGTTTTATTGGGCTTCAACAATGGGTCCTTTCCACCAGGAAGATGCTCAAAGTATGTTGGTGGGTGTGCTTCGGGAGATTCGGGGACAGAGCCTTATATTGCTGGACACAATGTTTTGTTGTCGCATGCAGCTGCTGTAAGAGCTTATAGAGATAGATATCAGGTGTGCTTCTGATATTCATGCGGCCTACGAAATATTACATTGCTTGTGTTTAATTTTGCAACCTGCCGGGGCAAAATACAATACCATTCAAGAACTGGTAAGTGTAGATGGGTTGGCGAGTATTTTCAACAAAAATGGCACTACATAGTGTAAATTTTATAGATTCATAATTTTCACAAAGGTATCTCTTAAAACCACAAAAACTTGAAATTTTTGGGCTAATCTTTTGACAAATGATTTTTTGTAAAATAAGCAAATGATCTTGAAGACTCGTTCAAAAAATAGGACCCTCCCACGAATTTGTAAAAAATAGCTAAACGTGCAGGGTAAAAATCAGGACCCATGCAAAATTTTGTGCTATAGATGGGTTTGCGAGTATATATAACCTTCAAGTATAGGGTTTGGGCCGAATCTTTTGAAATTTTTGATGAAAATGGCATTTTTCAGTATGTTTTCACAAATTTCTCTCCAAAAGCCACAAAAATTTGGAAATTTTGTGCTAATTTTTCGACAAATGAGTTTTGTAAAATAGTGATGAACTTGAACACCCTTTAAAAATAGCCTTCGGGCTATAAATAGCCCCTATTTCTTTACTTGTACTTGTTTGTCAATCATGGACCGTGCTCAAGATGCCTTTTCTTAGGTTACACAAGGAGGCTCCATTGGCATGACTTTTAGTACTGCTTGGTATGTCCCCATGAGCAGCTCTGATGCAGATGTGATGGCAGTCCAAAGAGCACTGGATTTTTCAATTGGATGGTAAGAAAAAGAGCGTTAATATCACTTCAACACTAGTTTGGTACAAAAAACAGTCTTTGATTGTCGAATCTGCCTAGGTTTTGAACAAAATGCCACATGTTTCTGAAAAGGATTTCTACAATTCTTTTCGAGAACTTTTTATATCCATCAATCAAATTACTTTTAAAAATTAGCTCCTCGGGCTTTTGAGATTACCATCAGGAAGAATTGGACCCATAAAGATTAATTTTTTAAATGATGGGTACGATAAGCTTAAGAAAAATTAATGTGGCCCGGTCAAAAAGGGCAGACTGTTTTGTTATATTATTGTGATTTATTCACACAATTTTCACTGAATGGAATCTCTTTTTACCATATTATGTTGTGCTGGTCCAAAAAACAAAGTAGAGCATTTTCTTCACATGGTTTCAACGTTCATCATGTTTATACACATATGTATGTATGGATGTGTGTGTGCGTGCGGACCTGTGCGGAACTGGCAAGCCATTGGTGAGGCGATGAATTTACACAAGACTGAACTTGAAAAACTCTTTAACACTTGAACTTTTAGAGAGACACGGAGTGGGAGTTGCACTCCTAGATGCATTGGCCCCTGAGTCAGGCTTACCTTACGGTACTTTCTATATTGATAAAAGTCACAAAGTACAACTGCCGGGAGGACCCTCTGCAACTGTGCAACCATGCACTGATCTTCCAGAGAGGGCCAAAGGCAAAGAACAGGTTGCCCCAAAAGCAAGACTCCTGAAAACAGGTCATCCAAAAGCTCTGCAATTTAAAAGCAGGCCCAAGAGTCCACAAAGTGAATATTTCTGCGTCAAAAGCGCCACATCAACAGCCTGCAAAACACAGCAGGATTTGCTTCGCAAATCCCAGGCGGCCACATCATCACTCTCTCTTGGCTCTCCTCTGTCCGAATCAGGGTCAGGTTGCGTGTGATCACTTTGTGACAGTTTGCACGCTGTGTGTATGTTGGTGTATTTGTATATACTAATGAAAATATGCATTGGTGAATTTTTACATTGCCAAAACTACAAAATTTATTTTTTTATTCGCAAGAAATTAGCTATAAAATTCGGCATTAATTGTTGAATTTTAACCTTAAAGCAGCATTTGTCTCTCTATTAGTATTAACTCAATATCTATCAAGAAGGAATTATTGCTAAATGCACTCACTTTCTTTAAGAATATATATTTATTTTATGGAACTTTGACAGAACAGCTTCAATGTTTGTTGAAAATTCAGTTTGAAACTTATTTTGAGTCTCTTCATGTAGTAAACATTTTGACGTAGAAAAAATGTCTCAATTTTGTTTATCCTACAACTTATCTATATTATGAGCAAGACTTGTTGCTAGTTTCCGGTAGGAAAACAGGACATCAAAGTGTCCCAAGGTAGTTGAGCAGACAGTCATGGACCTAGTGTTGTAAGGAATTACATTTCCTAATGGGGGTTTCTTTGCAGGTTCTTGACCCCTTCAGTTTTTGGCGATTATCCTGCTAGCATGCGGGTGCTAGTAGGAGACCGCTTGCCCTCTTTTACGTTTGCAGAAAGTTCTCTTTTGAAAGGGTCATTGGACTTCATTGGAATCAATTATTATTCAACTTACTATGCCTCTACTTATAGTCCTCGTAACGAAGAGAACAAGGACTTTTTCTCAGATATGCGATGCTTTGCTTCAGGTAGAAAGTTTTTAAAATTTCTTCTTTCAAAGCAAGTATTAGAGATTGTCTTTTGATTATGATCTATAGGATGGAATCATGGTAATTAATGGTCTTGTTCTGTAATTTTGATGCATCTTTCGTCGTTTATTGCAGGGTTTCGACATGGGGTCTCCATTGGGCCAACAGTAAGAGTTTTAGTTTGTTAATAACTGTTTGATTAATGTTTCTTTGTTGTGAGGTCGGATATGTCGCAGGCGGCATCGAGCTGGTTGTACATTAACCCTTACGGAATCTACAGCATTGTTCAATACGTTCGAAAAGCATACAATGGCATTCCTATCTTTATAACAGAAAATGGTATGTAGGGAAGGGACTTGCAATGTAGTTATGGTCATTTGTAAGGCACTTTTTGCAACAGACTACGTATGTTGCATCATTTTTGCAGGTGTTGATGAAGCAACCAACTTTTCTCTACCATTAAAACAAGCGCTGGATGACCGCAAACGCATTCAATACCATAGAGATCATCTTCTGTTTTTGAACAAAGCTATCAGGTGATTGAGCAGTATTTGTTAAAATCATGCAGTGTGGCGGGAAAAGTGTCTCAACTTACAATGGTGCTGCTTTAAGATCGTCTTGAGAGGAAGAGGAAAAGGAAGAATCTCGCCTAGATGTTGAGAAAAATAGTGTAAAATATTAAAAATCAGGTCAAGTTTCCAAATTAGGTCAAGCTTTACGTATGCAAAAGCTAGTATATTCTTTATTGCATGGTGTTGATTGGACAAATTGCTTTTGATGCAGGAATGGTGCTGACGTGCGTGGGTATTTTGTATGGTCCTTACTCGATGACTTTGAGTGGACAAGTGGGTACTCAGTCAGATTTGGCCTTTTCTATGTTGATTTCACCACCTTGAAGCGATATCCAAAGACATCAGTGAAATGGTTTACAGAGCTCTTACATACCTAGTGCATTTGCTTGTTGGGGCCAAGGTATGCCCTCATATGGTATGGCCTCGGTCAGGGTTGAACAAGAGCTGACGCCGAATTTCAATAGGACATTGCATGCATGCCATATGTTAAGCATTACATTTACATTGTTATGATTTCTGGATAATGGAATATGACCCCCGATCCATCTCTGAATCTATGCAGGCAGCAAGTTTTCCATGCAATTTTTGAAATTCTTGTTCCCAGTTCATTATCTCCCCCACAAAAATCTCCTTGAGAGCTATATGACATGGTTACGTTGCACTTTGGAAGGTTTCCAACAGGAAATAAAATAAATCATTGAAGGCAGTAGGTAATGATTGAGAACAAATACTCTAGATGCCAGATTAGGCTGCATATTTTTCCATTGAAAAACTTTCTTTTTGAATCTGTCCAGAACCCATTTCCATCTTTGTTCCATAGTAACTCTAAAACCCATAGGAATGCCAAGTAGCCTGAATATTTGTCCATCAGGGATGATTTGGCAGCCATCATTTGTGACTGAGTTAGGCACTGCCCGATTAGAAGATTTGAAACTAGTCGTAGTGTGGTTGATTACAGAGCTTCTGGCAAGACAGAAAAGCTTAAGACACTCTAAGAAACCATTAATTGAGTCATTGTCTGCTTGCATCAATGCATTTGTGTCATCAGCAAACTGTTGCAAACATAAAGGACTAATTGCACCCTGAATTTCAATCCCTTTAATCTTACCTTCATTGATCCTGTTTTTGATGAGCCATCCTAGAGCATTAGAGGAGCCAATATCAAATAAAGAACGGAGGATGAAATCCCATTCCACTCTATCATAAGCCTTATCAAAATCCGCTTCAAAGAAGTAGAATTCTTCGCTAGTGTCATAAGCATGCTCTATTCCCTCCCACAAATTGATAATTGCATCCATGATGAATCTGCATCTTATAAAGCCTTTCTGCTCTTTAAATATTATTTGATCCATCATAGGGTTGATTCTTCTAGCCAGACACAGGGCAAAGATTTTATAGAGGGTAGTCAGACAAGTGATAGGCCTCCTATTACTCAGATCCTCCTTACTTTTTTTATGAATGAGTTTAACAGCTCCAATGTTAATGCTATCAAGAAGAGCTCCTTTTCTAGAGGCTTCTTGCCATATACTAGAGAGATATGGCGTCATAAAATCTTGGCATTCTATAAAGAACTCATTGGGAATGCCATCAATCCCTGGTGACTTTCCAAATTTTATCTTAGAGATAACTTCTTTGATTTCCCCCTCACAAATGAAACGATTAAGATCTATCTGAGCTCTAGCTTCCTTAATAGCCCTATTTCTCTTAGGGGGTTCAGAGAATATGTTGAAGAATTTATGTGCAATTTCCAAGTTTTTTGCATGAGAGCTGGCTAGGGCACCAATATCATCTTTAAAAAGAGTAATAAACTCTTTAGCCTTTTTCTTTTTGAGAAGGGCAAACATATTTTTGAAGGTCTGTCTAGCTTTCCAACCCAAAATTCTCTAGTATAGACAAGGGCACCACTAGCTTCTAAGAGCTCTTCTTGCCTCATACTTTCTCTCAATTTCAGAAGTTCAGAAGTAGGAGGATCTGAGTAATTGGACTTTCCTTCAAGTTCAAGAATTTGGCCAGCTATCATCATTCTTCTCTTAGCTATCATCATTCTCCTCTTAGCCTTGGTCTCTTTAGCTATTTTCTTATAAGAGAGAAGAAGCTGTTGAATTTTCTTGACAGACTTTTCCCATGCAGAGAAAACAGAAATGCCAAGACCAAACTCAGAGCAGAAAATGCATTGGATTTTTTCTCTTATATATTTCAATTTAAGCAGTGACTGGTCTAAATGGACCCAGCCAAATTTGAAGCTACTGTTTGCTCTATTAAAATAAAAAATCGATGGTTTGTGATTAGAAAGTAGCAAAGAAGAAATTAACTTACATTCTACTTGCCAATGTTCCTGTGGCAGACTGACCGACATACAAACATTGTCTGACCTTGCAGCCCTAAAGCATGTACCACTCTGTATGTTGCTCCAAGTGCATCCACAATTATCTGATACATCCGACAGGTCAAGCTTGTTGATCATGTCTTCCCAGCCCTCTCTTTCTTTTTCAAACAGGCAATGACCTTTTTGCATCCGTCTGTCTTTTACATTTTCGACCATGTTAAAGTCACCTAGCAGAACAACATGGTTAAAAATCTGAGAAAGTTCTTGCCAAATGGCACACATGTCAGAGACAAAGTTTGAAGCATACACATTTACAAGAGTGTAATTAAAAGGAGCTTTGAGAGAAATTGCAACACAATTGCCCCTTCCAGAATATTTCACTTCTAAACTATACTCTGAATATTTCTGAACCAGTCCAATTGCAGCCCCACCTTTTCCTGCAGAATGATCAGTTGAGAACCACACATGGTTAGAGATGAGTCTTTTTAAATTTAAATTAACCTCCAAATGTTTGTTGGAAGCCTTAAGCTCCTGAAGACAAATAAATCAGGGACTAGGCTAAGGTCCGAAAGCCATTTTTTTATTGCCAAAGCTCTGACAAGATGAGTCATGCCTTTGCAATTGAGAGAAAAAACTTTAATGTTAGGACATTTCATTTTTTACTAGATTTGGAAGGTTTAGCCAGAGAAACTGAGCCTCTTCATGGATCAGAATTCTTTTCTTTCTTTCTTTTACTTTTTCCAGGGTTTTGATGAGGAAGAGATTCTTCTTCTGCTTCGATCATGTTGGTGTCAGTCAAGGGTGTTGAAGAGGCTGCAAGCAATTGTTTGGAGAGGTTGTCCTGCTGGTCCAGTTCCTCCAAGAAAGCCTGATGGTCTTCTTCCATAGCATTGAATTGAGTGTTTTCAATCACTTCATTATTACTTCCCGAGTCATTACTTTCAGAAGAGAAACCATCTCTGTACATTAGGGCTAGGAGGAAAGTGTTCTGGAGCATCACAACCTTTATCCTCTTGGCCTTCCTCTGGGAGATTGGCCTGAGGATTTTCTTCAGGAGGATTATTGTCAGGTTGGGCTTTCCTTTTTGATTCATTCCCTTAGCTAATTCTATCATTCTATCATGGGAACAAAAACATCCTCAAGTAGTACATCAAATCTATTAGGAGCTCTTGAGTTAGGGGGTTTAGGTGCTCTGTTGCTTTTGGCAGCATTCCTCTTGTGCACACTGATTGGAACTCTTGCTTGTCCCCAACAGGAGGAGTTGGTCCCTTTGCTTGTTTTAATATAGGACAATCCTTTATAAGATGACCTTGAGCATGACTGTGGAAACACACACTGGGAAGGTTCCTGTAGAGTATTTTCTGAGAATGGAGGAGAGATCCAGTGTTGTCTTTTATAGGGATTTCCTCCTTTAAAGATTTACTAATGTCGCCTTCGATAAGAAATTGAGGGTCCCACTTTGGATTACTACCACCTCTAGACTTTTGCCCTAACACCTTCCCTATCAGTCCTCCTATGTTCCTCAGCCAGGGGTAGAAGTCAATAGGAAGATCAGGAAAGTCCACCCACATTGGTACATAGGAAGGATTATCGCCCTTAGGGTTAAAGCCTTTCAACCATTTGAAGAAGGATAAAGGAGTACTTTTAATCATCCATTGTCCTTCAAAAAGCACCTGGAGAGCATTATTGGAATCCTTAAAAAAAAACTAATAGTAATTGTTAGGGAGATAGTGCACATGGTAAGGATTGACATTCCTTCTCAACTAGTTAGCAGAGATCCAACTCTTAAGAGCATCGAGCAGGGGTCTGGGTTCGTGACATAGACCAATGAGGACCTTATTGCTGCGCTGGTCAAACCACTTATCAAGGTCATCCTTATCAATGACTACAACATCCTCAGAAGGAGGAAGTTATGTTTCTGGAGAGGTCTCTTCTCTAAGAGCTTCAATAGTGTTGGACTTATTACCAAGGTCTGCTTCTTCTGCCACGCTAATGGGGGAACTATGAGCAGGATCATTATTGCTAGAGGGAATATGCTCTAACGTATGGTTAGCAGGGTTGGAGTTTCCAGCCTTAGGTGGGTCTCCACACTGATTAATAATATTAGCCCAGAACAGACTGTCCATAGAGTTGTTAGAAAAAGACATACCTTGTTCCTTCAACGAGGAGGGACGGAACAAGGGATCGACAGAGTTGTGTTGCAGAACAGACTTTGTTATCTCAGCCTAGGAGGGCAACTGGTTGAGCATCGGTAAAGATGAGTCTGGTCCTCTAGGCGGACCCTGTCCCACGACCGACTGCGAGTTCGCACAACTCCATTGAGAAGGGCGTCTTGGAGAGACATCGCCCTTCCCTCCTTCGAAGGGAGAGAGTCGTGACTGTAGAGGAGATAGTGGGGCTTGAAGAGGACATGAAGAGAACTGTACGGAGCGAGGGGAGCTAAGCAGATCGGAATACATAGGCAGGCTCTCTCATCTTCCCTTAATTTGTTGCCTTGCACTGTGTTGCGCATATGTATTGAATTTACTTTTTGGCTTTCTAAAAGAAACGCTTACTATTGGGTTGAATGGGTTGGGTTAACGGACTTCAGTGAGTGATGGAGACTTACCTTTCATTTCACATCCTTATTGTTTTAGAATGCTAAAGTGAAGTTTCACCTTACATAATTTTATTAGATTTTACACACACATATGTTTGTTTTTATTTTTCTTGCATTTTATTGTTTTAGAATTTTGAAGTCAAGTTTTATCTTACATAATTTTAATAAATTTTACACACACACACATATATATGTTTTTTGGTATGTGGAAAGCCATAAGGTTCATTGTGTAAGATTGTTGTAACACTGAAACCATTGGGTTCTTTGACTGGATGAAGGCCACATGGCAATGGTCTTTATAAAATAAATTTGTTGTCCTTTTTGTTTTCTTACATCACCTTCTTTGAGAGACAAGTGTCCCTTAAGAGATTCAAAAGTCTTATGAATAGAAAGCTAAAACTTTGGAATAGAAAACTATTCTCCAAAGCAACATTTACTTTCTTGCATGTTTTAAAATGACTTTAGAGATCAAAACATTAAACAAAATATTCATACGAGTTTGATCTTATGATACAGTTTTCGAGAAAGTCCTTTTTGTCTAAGCGGTAAGTTTTTTCCTAATACAAATACAAAATGGAAAAACTAGTAGAAATCTTTAAATTTACAAAATATTGGAACTATTTTCTAGTATATTTTATCGGGTTTTTTCTCTTTTGCCATCCTTTGCAACCGGCTAATCTCGATTTTCAATCGGCTTAAGCTTAAGCTCAGACACACCTTTCTCAAACACTTAGGTATTGATAAATGATTCTCTCATTTGAGGATTTTTTTAAAAAAATCACTTCACTAAATTGTTTAATTATTTTCTATACTTATTTGAAAGCTTCTTTTGTTTTGATTTTTAATGTGTCTTTTTATTTTACTTCCTTTTTGTTTTATTTTGTTTCAAAATACTAATATGCAATGTGCATTATTGGGGCCCGTTCATAATATATAAGCCATTTGCGAGTAGCGGGTACTGACTAAAAGAACGTAAAAAAATGGTCTGATTGAGACTTATCTTAAATGTTTTTTAAATTTTATAATATTAAATGGATCTTTTTATTTCACATATATATGGACAATACAATTTTATATTAAAACAATACAACTGCAACATTGATTAAAACCTACTTTCGATAAATCTTTCCTCTCCCCTACCTTCAACAAGCCATCGTGAGTCCTCACCTTGTTTTGCATTGTTTTAGAATGCTAAAGTGAAGCTTCACCTTGCATAATTCTAATAAATTCTACACACACACATATATTAATTAGTTTTTTCTATTTCACCTTTCATTTCACAGCTTCACATGGCTTTACATTTCTTGCATTTTATAGCTTGATTTCAATTAGTGTTAATGTTCGAGAAAGTCTCTTTTTTTAAACGGCTACTGATCGAGTTTCCTCCTCACAAAGAAGAAAACCGAAAACACTAGCAAAAATTTTGAGATCTACAAAAATTTTGGACGACTTTCTCACATATTCATCCGTTTTTCTTTCGTTTACATCGGTTTATAGTTAGCTAGTCTCGATTTTCAATCTGCTCAAGACTAAGCTGATGCAATCCTTTCCCAAACACTGATACCAATTTAATTCAACCTAACAATTTTATCACTTTCTTATTGTTTTTGAAAGCCATCATGACCCTTTCACTTATTTGAAGCCATGAGGAGATATTTGTCTCCATTTGCTAGCTATAATTAAAGATTAAGAAGGTGAGTGTGGTGGATGAGTTTATACCGCCAAGTATCACATGGCCATATTATGGTTTTTGTAAATAAGCTGTTTATATTAATCTACATTACATTTCCTATTGGCTTCAAAAGAAATAAATTCATTACCTTACAAAGTGCAAGGAATCTAAACGCTAAAGAGAAAAAAAAGGAAGAGACACGAAGGCTTGCTAAGTCAAGGGGGGAAAAAGAAGAGAAAGTTCAAATAAGTGCCTACAATTATATGAGATTTTTGTTGTGTTTTAATATAAAACTGTTTATATTATATATTTTTAAAAAGTGGCTCTTATTGGTTTGATTAAAATAAAATACATCAATTTAAAGATGCCTTCGAGATTCCCTCTATCCTCATCGCCTAGCTCTCACTTCCTGCTCCTATCGCCAAAACCTTATGTCGTCTGTGTGTTGCACTTCCCTACCTCTTAACACGTCCTTGTGAGTGTGTAAATTTTCCTTTCTTGTGAGCTTGCACCTAAGCTTTCCCCGCCATTCATGGTGAGAGAGAGAGAGAGAGAGAGAGAGAGAGAGAGAGAGAGAGAGAGAGAGAGACAAGATGCAAAGTGCCACTCAAGTAGCAAAAAATCTCTAGACTGCCTGCCAATGCTTAGACCCTCCGCTATGCATAAATCTGCGGACTCGTGAGACTGCAAACTGAATATCCGGCCTCGTGTTGCATACATAAATGAGGCAGCCAACGACAGTTTGGTAAAGAGTGACGTCAGTAGGATCACCAGTATCATGTAGACTCAACTTCAAACTTGTTTCTATGGGAGTGAGGTTTGCAATCCTCGAGTCCAAACTTACATAGAAATATCTCTATGTAACTTTTCTGACACAAGGCAATACCACCATCACACTGCTTAAACTGTATACCCAAGTAATGATGCAACCATTAGGAAAATTGGGAGGTCATTTGGAGGGCCTTATTGAGGAGAGAGAAAAGGAGGCACATCCAATGAACAGCAAGCCGTAACGTAACGTAGAAATAGGAAGAAATAAATCAAAAAATGCAAAAGAAAGAGAAGAACATGAGGTAAAAACTCGTTTTTACGGCATTGAAGGTATCTATATGTGGGCCCAGGGTCTATACGTAGTTATGGTACTGAAAGACAGCTACGATACTGTATCAGTCTCCCACCACCAAAAGCTCTTGCTCTATAACCAAGCGTTCAAAACTGAATTTTTCTCCATGGGAAGCAAGTTCACGCTTTCTTCTACCATGCAGAAAAAGCCATGGTTTCTTCTTCTTCTTCTTCTCGTCCTAATAGCTCTAGGGGTTGTTGTGCTCTCTCCCCAAAAAGCCTCGCCGTTAGTCTCCCAAGGAGGCCAAGTAGCACCATAAGCTCTATCACTATCTCAAACTCCATCAATATAGATAGTCAATGGCAACAACAGACAATATACAAAGGTTCTTGGGTTCTTATGCAACCAAGAAGGAGGACAAGATCCTCAACAAAAAATCTATTCCATTCAACATGGAAAGCATGAGTGCTAGGTTTCAAAGTGGAGGTGGGCAAGAAAATTGTTAAGGAAGTTTTGGTACAACATGTCTATAGTCACTCCGATGTGATTGCTAATGGCGGAGATGTCTCATTGGCTTATCATCCTCAATGCAGCTGTGAGTGTGTTCATAGCCTTCCATCTCTATTCTTCCTTTAGACCTTGCTGTTCTCTTTATTTGTTTTTTCTTTTGAAGAGGTAGAACAATATCAACAGAGCAAGATCTATTTCTCATAAGTTCCTCATTTGTTTCAGTAGTTAGACTAGGTGTCTTACATTTTGTTGTTGTAATTGCAGATGTCTATCCTTCATCATACAAGGAATGGGAGCCGTTGGAGTGTATTATAAGTCTCATCTGTGTAATTGTCACGTGACACATCCCAACCCTATGTGTCCGTGGACAAGCTACACCATAGCAGGGTTTCTGTCAAGTCCAATCAAGTTAGATTAGAAGTGATCTGATACTTTTGTGAGTCTATTCGTAGACCGTGCATGCCCAGTCACTCAGTGTAGATGCATATCCTCTGGTTGCACCTTGCATAAGCATAAGCATTTCCATCAGATTCCATCAGAGTCAGTTTGGGGATTATTCAGATGACTTTATCCCATTTTTCCCTATTTTTGACATTTTTCACTTATTTATTAAGTGACTTTTTTTGGGTACTCAGTAGGGCAAATTGGGTAAGTTAATATATAAGCAAACCCAAGTTAGCACAAATTGGCAAATGAGCAAAGACACAGCAGGCTTCCCCAAGCAACAGGTGTCAACCCTCTCTCAGCAAGACCCTCTCCAACCCTTGGCGAGGCCACTCCCTCCCATCAGCCATCGCCACAATACTCCCCTTCCATTGGTGTTTTCTAGCCCAGCTATCGCCATCCCTCTCATGCTATTGGCGTTTTTCCAACTACTACCAAAGGCAACGATCCCAGCCTCTCACTAACGCTAGCAGGATTAATCATTAGCATTTTGGATCAGCATTGGGAACCTTTCCAAGACCATAGATTTCAGCATTGTGGGACCTTCTGTGGCAACGTTTTTTAGCGAGAATCCTCCTGCTGTGGCAACGTTTTCTCAGCCAAAGAGCCTCTCCAAAAATGCAGCCTAAAGGTGCAGGTAATCCATCATTTTTCTAGCAGTCATTTGCAGCCATAAACACCGCAAGGAACAGGCCATTTTCAGCCCCAAAAATAGTCCATTTTCAGCCCGAACAGTCCAAGAAATTCAGCATATAGTAGATCCACACTTTCAGCCAAAGTCGTCGTCGTCATCGGCATAGTCCCATTGCATCACTCCATTGCATACGCATTGTACACCTTTGTGCAATCAAGTAGACCACTCTCGCCGACGAGAGTGGGGCCTTCGGAGGAGGGTTTTTACAACCTCTCGGTGTCGTATTTTTTCTCTCTCCTTCTCTCAGTCTCATTCACTTACACGCACAATATCCAATCACTTTGTTCGTGATCACAGCACTCTCCATAAGACGGAAAGCTCTCTCTTTCCCTAAGAACTAAAAGGAACCTTGAGCAGTAAAGATCACTAATCTTGAGAAAAAACAACATTCATTCCACTGCACCTAACATTGGTATCAGAGCTTTGGAAGTGTTCTGCATTACTCAAGGAAAGAACCACAAGAACCACAAGAATTTTTTTGCTTGTTGTGATCGCACGAACCCAAGTTTACTTGGGCGTGGGGATTCCTAATCGTGTTTTGCTTGCCCAAGTCCTAGCCTCGAAGACCGATCCACCCAAAGATAGTGGAAGTTCGTCAAGTGGCGCAAGCCACGATGCGGATTCCAACCATCCAGTTACAGAAAAGTTGACTTTCAGTAAGTATGACGGTAATATGGATGCTACAGTTATTCATTGTAATGAAACTGGCCTATGAACTTAGAGAATAGCGGAATTAAGAGAATTAAAGTGAGCAACTTTGAGAGCATAGAGGGTGAACTTAATTGGTAGTAGCAACTCAATCATAACACTTAATTAACTAGGCATTAGCAATACTTTTGCAAGAGAGAGAGAGAGAGTTTAGAGAATATGACAACACTTGAGGACCGGATTTATATGGAGCCGGTCCCCCCTCCAAAAGGCATTTGTATTATAGATTCTCTCATTAAGAGAGACTTGGTACAATACAATCTTTGTGTTCCTTGAGACCTCTTTGGCAGTATGAAGGTGGAAGCTTCATATACCAAGCTTTTGCATAATATCAATAATCAATCTTAGCTTGAAAACAATCAAGAACTCGTGAACATCATTAGTCTTTGTGTTCCCTAAATCATTTGAGTGCATGAAGATGTATACTTTTATGCATCAACTTGTGCCTAAAGCAACAATTAATCTACTTGCATTAAGTAACTAATCTACTTGCAATAAACCATTAGCCTTCTTGCAATAAGCATAACATGCACTTTGTAGAAAGCATTAACTATCCCAAGCCTCAGTCCCAAGACCTCAAATACCTTCGAAGGTGGAGAGAGCTAGCAGGGAATGAGGGTAGGGTGTTGGGGTATAAAGCCCAATGTGGTCGCCCAGGTAAGTGGGCGGGCCGCCAGGTATGTACACATATTCTTTTGTAAAAACCTAATAAGAACTCACTATGCTCTACACATTACAGTAGAGCGAGTTCACCATATCGTCGTGCTCTTCTTCTCGCACTCTCTCTCGCGTTGCACTTCCGCTCATACTCCTTCAACTGGTATCAGAGCTCAGATTGAGGCTCGGGGCAGCACTGCAGGAGGCTAGAGTCACCAGCTCAGATTGGAGTGAAATTCGACAGGCAAAGACACGGCCCCAAATCTTGTGGGAAACCCCATAGGGCTTGGTGTGCTCAGAATTTCATTCTGAGGTCATCTCGGTCACCGTTCGGCTTCGACAAAGGTCTGCGCAGGCCATTTTCGACTACGTAGTCTCGACGGGTGCAGATCCGACTCTGCAAATTTGGGGTTTTCGGCCTACGACTGCAGGTGCTGAGGATATCGACACTCCCAGAGTGTTGATTTGTGGCTGTCTACACATCGAAGGATGGCTCACAGTTCTTGGAGGCGTGTCACATACGACACGAGCGCATCTACACACAGACTGTAGGCGACATCCACTAGTTCATCAGGTAGCTTGTGTTTGCTGCTTGATATTCCAGATTTCATCCTGAAATTGCAGGTACTTCCACATGGGATGTATTGTCAGAGATGATGTATGTTTGTTGAGGGTTTGCTGGCTGTGAGTCACGCAGCAAACAACCGCCGCAGCGGTTACAACATATAGTGGGAAATTTGTGGATGTATGACTTTGTGGGAAGTCTATGTACTGTCAGATTTACTGCAGCCTTTGTTGAGGGTCGAGTGAGGTTTTATTGAGCTGGGGGATTCTCGAATGTTGAGATCCTTTCGGTGATACAGGTCTTGGAGCGATCCCTCGAGCACCCTTAGATAGGCAGCTAGGATGTATTGACTGTGAGTTAGACAGTTGGGATTGCATCTTTGCTTTATTGCCGTTGAGGCATTGTCACAATCTATGCTTACAAGACAGTGAGAGACAGTACAGGTGCAGGACAGGTTTACCCGCAGCTTACAGTGTCAGAGAGACAGTGTTTTTTGAGCTGTTTTTTGGTCTGTTTTTTGAGTACACCAGAGCCATTTTACAAAGGAGACTCTGCCGAAATTTATGCAGAATCTGAAGCTTTCTTGGTTCATTTGACAGGTTGATATTGGTTCAGAGGTCAATTTACAGGGAAAACTCTGCCGAATTTCTCCCAGGAAAGTAAACCACTGTGACGCGTAGCTATGGCTGGATCACAGGACACTGCTCTTTACAATATCAAGAAGTTGGATGGAACCAATTTCCCATTGTGGAAGAAGCAGATTTGGCAAGTGTTGGTACAAAAGAAGCAGATAAAACCTATAAAGCTCAAGGGGATAAAACCAGAAGATATGGACGAAGATGAATGGAGTGAAATGGATGAATTGGCACTTTCTACCATTATGCTGACTTTGGCAGAAAGCGTTTACTTCAATGT
The DNA here is from genome assembly GCF_014529385.1 of Adiantum capillus-veneris. NCBI lineage: Eukaryota > Viridiplantae > Streptophyta > Polypodiopsida > Polypodiales > Pteridaceae > Adiantum > Adiantum capillus-veneris. Next base: position 118,697,910 of record NC_140933.1, read on the forward strand.
AGCAGACGAGATGTCGGCTTATCAAGCATGGTTAAAGCTGAGTGATCTTTATGAGAAGCAGAGTGCAGCTTCACAGGTATACTGGCTTAAGAAGCTTGTTGACTTGAAGATGAAAGAAGGGACACCTATGTCCAATCATCTGAATGAATTCAACACAATCTATAGTCAGTTGTCAGCTCAAGGTGTCAAGTTTGATGAACCCGTTAGAGCTATGTTCCTGTTGATCACATTGCCGGAAAGTTGGGACACTTTTCGCACAGCTTTGAGTAATTCTGCACCTCCAGATGGTTTGAACATAGCAGGTGTAGAAGGAAGTCTGCTTACTGAAGAAACCAATAGAAAGACAATGGACAAAGGCAAAGGAACAGCCTTAGTTGTCAGGGGAAGGACCAAAGAAAAGTACAAAGGTGGAAAGAGGAATCAGTCTCGTAGCAAGTCCCGCAGTGCTAAAGGCAAGAGTGACATAGAATGCTACCATTGTGGCAAGAAGGGTCACATGAAAAGAGACTGAAGAGAATGGAAAGCAGAAAAAGGCAAAGAGAAAGCTGAAGACCATGGTGAGAAGAACAAGTCCTCAGTGAAGATTCAAGAAATAAATGTGACAAACACTGTTGCAGAGGATGACAGTCTAGTGTCAGGAGACATCTACTTCTTGAAGAATACAATGGACTCAGCTCTTCTTACAGCATCTGATGGAAATGCACTGAGTGACTGGATTATAGACTCAGGGGCATCACTTCATGTGTCTCCAAACAAGGAGTGGTTTACTTCTTATGTGACCACTAAAGATCATGTTCGGCTAGGCAATGGGCAGACATGTGAGATCTTAGGTGTTGGAGATGTTCAATTGAAGTTTCAGAATGGCTCTTCTTTCACGCTGAAGAATGTGAGACATGTTCCCGCAATTACAAAGAGCTTGATCAGCACAGGTTTACTTGATGATGCTGGCTACGTCACCACTTTTGGACAGAACATGTGGAAGATATCCAAGGGTTCTATGACAGTAGCACATGGAGTAAAGTCTGGAGGACTTTAGATGATTTATGTATCAAATGTCTCTAAAAATGTAATCAATGTAACCGAGCAGCCGAACGTTTCTTTGTGGCATAGCCGGTTAGGACATATGTCCAAGAAGGGAATGAAAATCTTGTCTCGTTCTGGTTATTTGCCTGGCTTTTCATTTCATGATTTTGAATTCTGTGAACATTGTCTATATGGTAAGCAAACACGGCAGCCACATAAGCATAGAAGCAGTAGAAGAGATACACAGTTGGCACTTGTTCATAGTGATTTGTGTGGACCTATGCCTAACCTATCTCTAGGGGGAGCTTCTTACTTTATGACATTTATAGATGATTACTCAAGGAAAGTATGGGTTTACTTTCTCAAGCACAAGGATGAAGCGTTTAGCGTTTTCAAAACATTTGTGACACTTGTGGAGAATCAGAGAGGCAAGAAGCTTAAATGCTTACGCACTGACAATGGTGGAGAGTATGTTTCAAAGGCCTTTCAGGACTTTTGTGAGTCAAAAGGTATAAAACGTGAACTTACTGCTCCTTACAATCCTCCTCAAAATGGTGTTGCTGAGAGGATGAATAGGACCATACAAGAGAAGGTCAGAAGTATGTTGTCTAATGCACAACTGCCAAATGGGTTTTGGGCTGAAGCTGTATCAACAGCTGTTCATCTTGTAAATAGATCTCCTAGCAAGGTTTTGCAGAAGGATTCAGTGCCAGAGATGGTATGGTCAGGCAAAATGCCCTCATACAAGCATCTCAGAGTCTTTGGATGTGAGGCATATACTCACGTTCCAAAGGAATTTAGGAACAAACTTGAGCCAAAGAGTAGAAAGTGCATCTTTCTAGGCTATGGTAATTCTGGTGAGATGGGGTACAGACTTTGGGATCCCGAATCCAGAAAGGTTGTCCGCAGCAATGATGTTCACTTTAATGAATCCAAATATCATTCTAAACCAGAGAGGGTTGAGGAGATTAGAAGAGGTGTCTTCCAAGAACATGGACCTGCACGTGCAAGACAAAATGTCAGGGCTCAAGAGGAGCAAGGACAGGATAGATTGGAACCACAGGTTGTGGCTGAGCCTGAGCCACCTACTGTGCGTAGATCTGGACGTGTCACGCGACCTCCTGATAGGTTTGTTCCATCTATGAACTATGTCATGTTGACTGATTGCAATGAGCCTTCATGTTACAAGGAAGCAGTGCAAATGAAGGACTCCGGGAATTGGCAATTGGCCATGCAGTCAAAGATGACAACTCTGCATAAAAACAAGACATGGAAGCTAGTTAAATTACCACAGGGCAAAAAGGCTCTACCTTGTAAATGTGTTTACAGGTATAAGATCACTGCTCATGATAGTCAGCCAAAGTACAAAGCAAGGCTTGTTGCCAAGGGCTTTAAGCAAGAACAAGGCATTGACTTTGATGAAGTCTTCTCTCCGGTGGTCAAGATGACTACATTGAGATGATTTCTTGCATTGGTTGCCATATTAGATTTGGTGTTGCACCAAATGGATGTCAAGACAGCGTTCTTGCATGGTGATTTAGATGTGGAAATTTACATGCAGCAGCCAGAAGGGTTTGTTGAGAAAGGCAAGGAAGATTGGGTATGCCAGTTGTTAAAGAGTCTTTATGGCTTAAAACAATCACCGAGGGCATGGTACCATAAATTCCACAAGTTTATGCTTTCTCAAGGCTACAAACGTAGTGAGTTCGATCACTGTCTATATACAAAGAAGGCTAAGGATGGTAGTTGGCTGATCCTTATTTTGTATGTGGATGACATGTTGATTGCTGGCAAGCACTTGGAAGAAATTTCAGCTTTGAAGTCAAAGATGGCAAAATTGTTTGACATGAAAGACATGGGTGAGGCAAGTCATATACTTGGTATGCGCATTGAGAGAGACAGATCAAAGAAGTTGATTTGGTTATCTCAAACAGAGTATATTGACAAGGTTTTGCAACGCTCAATATGGAGAAGGGAAAGGCACTGAGTGTTCCATTGCCACCATATGTGAAACTTAGCAAACAAGATTGTCCTGTGTCTGAGGAAGAACAGGCTATAATGGATAAGATTCCATATGCGTCTGCAGTGGGTAGTTTGATGTATGCAATGATTGCTACTCGCCCAGACATTGCTTTTGCAGTGGGAGTAGTAAGTCGATACATGTCAAACCCAAGCAAGAAACATTGGGAGGCAGTGAAAGGAATATTGAGATACTTGAAAGCTACAAAGAGTATGCGTATATGCTATGGGAGTCAGGAGCTAAGTGTAAAGGGTTTTACAGACTCAGATTATGCAGGTGACTTAGACAACCGAAGATCTACGTCAGGGTATGTCTTTACATTGGCTGGTGGAGCAGTATCATGGCGTTCTAGATTACAAGATTGTGTTACTCAGTCTACTACAGAGGCTGAATATGTTGCAGCATCAGAGGCATGCAAAGAATCAATTTGGCTTAATCGACTAGTAACAGATTTGGGAATCAAAGAAGAGATGTCTGTGTTATATTGTGATAGTCAAAGTGCTATACAATTGGCTCGCAATCCAGTTTATCACTCAAAGACAAAGCATGTGGATGTGAAGTATCATTTCATCAGGGAAATGCTCGAGGATAAGCAACTTCAGCTCGTCAAAGTTCACTCCACAGAAAATCCTGCTGATCTACTTACAAAAGGACTTCCCTCAGAGAGCTTTGCGCATTTTCGCAAGCAGTTAGGTGTAGGATAGTACATCACTTCTCTACATCTCTTGTATATTAGCTTGTATAGTAGCTTCTCTCACACTTAAAGTACCACATTGGAATTTAAGTGGGAGGTTGTTTTCTCGCACTCTCTCTCGCGTCGCACTTCCGCTCATACTCCTTCATAGGGAAGAGGAAGAAGAAGTATTCCATAGGAGAAAGAAATAATTCCTCACTTATCATCACTCTTCTTGCTTAGCATACATAATAGCATAGTAATGAAGATGGAGAAGATGGAAAGCTTAAGCATTGAAGCATAGCTCTTGGTTGGATTTGCATTCCATAGCCAAGAGTGTTGGTGTAGGCTCTCCACTTCTCAAAGAGCTTGGAGAAGGAGATGGAGCTCTTGCACCTTGCATAGCACACAATGAGAGTGTTTGTGAGTGTGTGTGGGTGAGTATACCCCCTAGCTTGCTTGGGTCGAGACCCCCCCTTGTAGCTCGTGCTTGAAGCTCATTGGACCCCTCCAGGCCTAGCCAATCATAAGCAGGAGGCATTACAAGCAGCAAGGGTAGCCTTGAGACAAGTGTCCCCCCTTTATCCTTTGAGAGAGAGGGCTAGATAAATGAAAAATCAATTAATTAAATCTCCTAAATTATCATTGGACCCCTTGGGTGGCCAACCAATAGGCTTCAGGCACACAATGAGGGCAACATGAGGAGGAACTTGACAAGTATCTCTTTTGCTTTCTTTGTACCATGCATGCCTTGTGTGAGTGTGTGGGTGTTCTCTCTCATCCCCCCTCATGTAGGGCTCGCCCCCTCCTTGTAGGGATTGAATCTTTGACTTTTTTACACCTCAACCCCTCATGCATAGGCCCAGTTCCCACCACAAGCTTGGCCCTTAAGCACTTTAAGCTTGGCTGGGTTCTCACCTCAAGTGCAATCCTAACATCTCAAGCATGTCAAGCACCTCAAGAATCTCAATCATTAAGCACCTCAAGCATCTCAAGCACCTCAAGCACCTTAGTCATCAAGCATGACAAGCAGGACAAGCACCTCGAGCTGGGTCGGGTTCCCTCGCCTCAAGTTCAGCCCTAGCTTACCTAAGGTCAAAGGACTTTTACACATATTATTGGAGGTCTTCAATGAAGCTAACCTTAAGGTCTTATGCTCCATTGGTTATCCTTGCTCTTTGATAGACCATATCTCATTTGGGCCCCTTTACCAATGGCCCCGTGTTGAGATAGATCTAAAAGCACATGTCTATATCTTAACCCTTGTTCCCATTTATTCTCCCACATTAAGTGACCAGTTTAATATGAGAAAATCATTTGGGTTGGTTAGATATTAGTTTTTATGACATTACCTCTCTCTTGACATCATAGTCATCCTCGACTATGAGGTAGATATGGTAAAGTCTCACCCATTAGTCCATTGGTCTTAGCGGGTAGAGGATCCATTTTTACCCTACGACATCATTCCAGAGTGGATGACTAATCCACTTGGTGCTTGAGAGACATTGTCTGCCGCAAGCATGTCTGCTCTTTTTAGTCCATATCATACTTCCAAAGTAGAGTGACAAGTTCTACTTGGTGTTTGGGAGACGTAGTCACCACAAACATGATCCTAAGTATGCATACTTCTTAAAATTTGTGCACGAAACATAAAAAGAAAGTCTTGTAAGACAAAAACATGGATCATTTAAAATGCATTTCTTTTACATTTGCTTACTCTTTTGTGTCATTGTAAGCATCATTAACAAGGTTCATATTATCCTTAAGCTATGTTCTTTGCATGCATTTAGCATCTTTGAAAGGATAATTCTTAACTTAAATATGATACTGTCAGTAATCTTACCATTTCTTAATACCGCGTGTTCCTGTCGAAGTATGAACTTGGGTTGGAGCTCGTTTGCTTCATCCTCGATCTCTAATGGGTCTACATTATAGCCTCTATTGGTGGCTCTCCTTAATAAGGCTCGAATAGGCTCTCATGAAAAATGATATATATGAGCCAATAGTTGGGCAACTTTAATTGTTTTGTAAGACCCAAAGAAAGATTTCTTTTTCTTTAAAGGATAAGGCTCTTTTATGCCTAATGGCAGGAGCCTCTTTTGCCTAGCTAATAGATGGATATAGCCTATTTAATCTTCTAAAAAGATTCGTTTTGATCTCGGCTATACTAATTTTCAATGAAGATCTTCCCAGGTACCTTAAGGTACAAGGGAAGTTTGGATCTTCCGTCTTTAGCCTCGAAAGGTACTTTCCCCTTAGAAGTATGTTCATGTTATTAGAGACATACTGTTGTTAGGGTAAGTACTTCTCCCATTTTGAGCATTGATCTACCTCGAATCACAAGCTTTTAGTAGATCAAGGACCATTAGTTTTGTGATTTTCCTTTTGGCCATCCGTTGGAATAGTAGGCCAACATAAGAGGGTTACTCTAGTTCTGATAGAGACTCTATTAGAAATTAGTGGTCATGGTAGGATTTCTATCCGACACAATTAGACGTTGGCAAGCCATGGTCCTTCTATCATACTTCATCTTTTGGTATACCATACATTTTGAAACATACTCTTGTATGTTCTTGTTTCTTGGTAAGCCAATACAAGTATGCTTTTATTCCTAAAAGAATAAATTCGAATTCCTCTTTGCCCCGCATATGGGAGGAGCTTGGGAAGTGAGGAAGATATAGCCTATTGAGGTATGGAAGATAACCATCCTCTAACGTGAGTGGTTCGTTTTCTTCCATTTGTAAAGGCTATTATTATATCCCTAAAGCCTGGGTTACAAGCATATTTAACTATCATAAAACATAGTTCATTGTAAGTTGCTATTGATATCCTATCTACCCTTGGCCATCGGGAAAGTGCATCGGCTACATGTTTGTGCTTGCCAGCAATGTGAGCAATGTAAAATTTAAATTGCAAAAAGAAATTTGCCCACCTCATTTGATTGTCGAAGAGCTTGGTTTGTATCATGGATGGAGTCCGCAAGAAGTACTTCCATGTGTCAACGGCATGTAAAACAGCTCGTAGTTCCTTTTGTATATGTCCAACATTCGCTCATTGGATTTGAGTCTTTGAATCTTGTATTCTATGGTATTCCCTTCTTGAAGCAGATTTTTGCTTCAAGGCATGCATCCAGACATTACATTGGACCTCAAATAGCTTTGAGAGATCCCGTAGTGTAAGCATAAGTTGAGAGATAAGTTTCTCTTTGAACTTTGCAAAAGTATTTTTCTCTCTTTGTAGTCCATGTACACCTAACGTTCTTTTTTGTTAAGTCATGTATTGGACCTAACCTACTATCTCATCTTCTTAGATGATATTCTCATTTTTTCTGCATCGTGGGAGCAACATGAATTAGATGTTGAAAGGGTACTAACTCGTTTGGATGAGTGTCAGTTGTACATTGCACCTAAGAAGTCTGATTTTCTTACTGAAGTCACTTATCTGGGTTATATCATTTCTGCAGAAGGCGTCAAGCTAGACCCCGCGAAGGTGAAACAGGTTCGTAATTGGGATTTTCCCAAAACTGCATATGATGTGCGTTCTTTTCTTGGTTTATGTCGAGCATATAGTTCGCACATAGAGAATTTTGCACGCATTGCTGCACCTATGACTGATGTTTTGAAAGGGTAAAGACTCGCCGTCAGTGCGTAGACTTGCCCGAGGTAGCCATTGAGGTTTTCGCAGCTCTCAAGGTTGCGGTGACAGAAGCACCGTGTCTTATCCTTGCCTCTTGGGATGATCCCTTTGAGATATGGACGGATGTGAGCAATGTCGCCATAGGTGCTGTGCTCCAGCAGCATGGTCGCCTAGTAGCTTTCCTTAGCCGGAAGCTCAATAGTGCGAAAAAGAATTATTCAGTTTATGATAAAGAACTTTGTTCTGTCATTCACTCTCTTAAGCATTGGAAGCATTTTTTGCATGGTAGAGAGTTTACAGTGCGCACAGATCATCAAGCCCTCAAGTGGCTCCAGTCTATGCCTAGTGCACATTGGAGTGATCGCCAAGCGCGGTGGTCACAATTTTTTGAGCAATTTGGCGGTTTGATTAAGTATGTGCCTGGAAAAGCTAATCCTGTTGCAGATGCGTTGAGTCGCAAAGGACAGACTTTGGCTCTTGAGACAAGAACCACATTTTTCATATAGGGTGAGTCTTTTGACAGCATGAAGAACCAGTATGCAGATTCGGAGTTTGGTAAGTATTGGTTGCAGGCTCTTGCTTCCCAAGGGCCCATCAACTATCTCATTAGTGATGGATTGTTATTTTTTCGTCAGCGTCTATGTGTGTTGCCCTCTCTCAGGCCAGCCATATTGCATGATGCACATGACTCTCTCACGGGTGGGCACAGGGGTAAGAACACCACATTGGAAAAGATTGAACGATTTTTCTATTGGCCTAAAATGCGAAAAGATGTGTTTAGTTATGTCATACATTGCACTATATGTCAAAAAGTAAAAGCTCCTCGGGATAAGCAGCAAGGCCTCTTGCTTCCGCTGCCTATTCTCGAGGGACCTTTTCAGGATATCTCTATGGATTTTGTGACTAACTTACCACCAAGGAACACTCAATGTTTGACTATTGTTGATCGTTTCAACAAATTCTGCATGTTGATTCCTTGTAAGGCCACAATTACTGCACAAGATGTTGCACAATTGTTCATAAAGCATTGGTACCCCCTCGGTGGTTTGCCAAAGTCCATTGTTCAGATAGGGATGTTAAGTTTACGTCCTACGTTTGGCATGCACTCTTTGAAAATTTTGGCACAAAGTTGAATTTTTTCATCCGCTTTTCATCCACAGTCACATGGTCAAACGGAAATTTATAATCAGTTGGCTTTTGATGTGTTGAAGTCTTATGTTCATGATCAACAGTCTCAATGGGAGCTCTATCTTCCATTGGTTCAAGCTATTCTCAATGATTCCTTCTCTTCCGCTATTGGTCGAACTCCGTATGAGGCAGCTTTTGGCCGATGATTCTAGTCACTATTGACTTTATCGGTCAGTTAAATGTCTGATGCCAATGCTGAGAGTCAGTCATTGGATGAGATTTCTGAGAGTGTGAAGCTTCGGCTAAGCAAGGCTCAGGAATCTTATTCTAGACAGGCTAACAAGCATCGTCAGGAGGTCTCGATCAAGGAAAGAGATTGGGTGTATCTACGAATTATGAAACAACGTCTTAAGCAAGTTGGAAAGAAACGTCCTAAGTTATCTTTTCGTATGTATGGTCCTTTTCCAGTCATCAAAAAGATTAATGAGGTTTCAATGAAATTAAAGTTGCCTAACTCATGGTCAATGCACAACGTTTTCCATGTTTCTTGGTTGAAAGTGTTTCAGGGAACACCTCCAAAGGATGTTTCGGAAGAAGAAGAACCGGAGATCATCGATGAAGCTGAAGTCATGGAGCCGGAGCAAGTCTTGTTGCATCGGTTTCGCCATGGTTCGAAGAAACAAGTACGACAGTATTTTTTGAAGTTCAAAGATCGAGGAACCCATGAAGCGGTGTGGGTAGACGAAGAGTTCTTCAAGGATTATCCAGAGTTGTTGGCATACTACAAGGAAGCCATCCAGCTCGGTACTAGTACCTCACTTTAAAAAGGAGGGGATGTCACGTGACACATCCCAACCCTATGTGTCCGTGGACAACAAGCTACACCATAGCAATGTTTCTGTCAAGTCTAGTCAAGTTAGATGAGAAGTGATCTGACACTTTTGTGAGTCTATTTGTAGACCGTGCATGCCCAGTCACTCAGTGTAGATGCATATCCTCTGGTTGCACCTTGCATAAGCATAAGCATTTCCATAAGATTCCATCAGAGTCAGCTTGGGGATTTTCAGATGACTTTATCCCATTTTCCCCTATTTTTGATATTTTTCACTTATTTATTAAGTGACTTTTGTTGGGTACACAGAAGGGCAAATTGGGTAAGTTAATATATAAGCAAACCCAAGTTAGCACAAATTGGCAAAGACACAGCAGGCTTCCCCAAGCAACAGGTGTCAACCCTCTCTCAGCAAGACCCTCTCCAACCCTTGGCGAGGCCACTCCCTCCCATCAGCCATCACCACAGTACTCCCCTTCCATTGGTGTTTTCTAGCCCAGCTATTGCCATCCCTCTCATGCTATTGGCGTTTTTCCAACCACTACCAAATACAACGATCCCAGCCTCTCACTAACGCTAACAGGATAAATCATTAGCGTTTTGGATTAGCATTAGGAACCTTTCCAAAACCATAGATTTCACCATTGTGGGAAATCTGTGGCAGCGTTTTTCAGCCACAATCCTCCTGCTGTGGCAACGTTCTCTCAGCCAAAGAGCCTCTTCAAAAACCGCAGCCTAAAGGTGCAAGTAGTCCAGCGTTTTTCTAGCAGTCATTTGCAGCCATAAACACCGCAAGGAACAGACCATTTTCAGCCCGAACATTCCAAGAAATTCAACATATAGGAGATCCACAGTTTCAGCCAAAGTCATCGTCGTCGTCATCGGCATAGTCCCATTGCATCAGTCCATTGCATACGCATTGTAAACCTTTGTGCAATCAAGTAGACCACTCTCGCCGACGAAAGTGGAGCCTTCAGAGGAGGGTTTTTACAACCTCTCGGTGTCTTATTTTTTCTCTCCCCTTCTCTCAGTCTCATTCACTTGCACACACAATATCCACTCACTTTGTTCGTGATCACAACACTCTCCATAAGACGGAAAGCTCTCTCTTTCCCTAAGAACTAAAAGGAACTAATCTTGAGAAGAAACAACATTCATTCCACTGCACCTAGCAGTAATCCACGCTGACATTGGTGTTTACAATATGATGGAAGAACTAGCAAGAGTCTTACAGATGGGGGAATTTTCTTCTATAACTGTATATTTGAGGGATGAGCTACCCGGCTAAGGCATGGAAACACTCACACGGTTAGTGAGCTAATCGTGGCAACACAAATGGTTAACTCTATGAGGCGAGCTTCTCGGCCTATGGAGGAGCGAAGCCGCAATGAAGGGCAATCTCCATATCCACTTCTCTTCACCTCTAATCAACCCAATCACACACACTACGATTGCAAGACGCACACAACACTAATCCTATCATGCAACACACTAATCGCAAGATCACACATATAGATCTATTGAGCACCACACTCCAATCAAACCTACATGCACACACAAGCAAATGAGGGCAATCACACAAGATTAGAGAGAGATTAACCACTAATTAGTTAAGATCTAGTTAATCTAAGCATCATAAACAATCATAAGAAGTAAGAGAGAGGCATAGTGAGAGAGAATGAATCATTGATTAGTGTTAATCAAATCTCATGAGCAAGGAGAAGCTCAAGGACTCCATAGCCACACACCTCAAGAGCTCTCACCAAAGAGTGCTCTCAACAAATGACTTGAGAACCCTAATTTCTTTTACACACTGCCTTATATACCGAGGTTAAAAATATGCAATGTCCGGGCGCCCAAGGCCTTTAGGGCTCACCACTTACTGAATCTGCAACCTAGGCACAATATGTGACCTATTCTTTACAACTTGGAACTCCCATTGAGCCCGTAACGCATTAAAATATTACAATGGCTTGAAATAATTTGGGATTTTACAATACGTGACCATTTCGAGAAAATGTGGAAAATGTGCAACTCCAATATTTACTGCTTCTTTGCATTTATCTTCGATGTGCATTTGTATGTCTTCGGTCTTTAGCAGCTTCTGTTAACTGACGTTGACTCAGTTAACATTCCCCCCTTCCTATTTTAGTGCCCGTCCTCGGGCACTGTTGAAAGGTGTCCGTGGAGGCCAGGGAAGGTTTTGATTGGTTGTTGATGGGTTGATTTCGTTTGATTTGTTGATGAGGTTGAATTTTTTGCAGCATCTTCATTGGTCCAAATATGTCTGATGTAAGAGATGATGTTGCATTTTTCGGTTATAATAGCATAATGATGAGGTTGATGTTTATTTATGAAAAGTATGTACAAGGGAAGTAGAATGATGAGGTTCTAAATTAGGGTCTAATACCTCGATGACCAAAGGGAAAAAACCCAGAGGGAAAAAAGTGCCTTTGGGATAAGCGCATTATCAAAGTACTTATTAGCATGGGAAATATTAATAAAGTACTCAAGGGATTATTTGTTGATAGATATGGAATTAAAAAGGCAGAAAATAAATCATGCACCATGATGGAACATTGATTTTCTTATTGTAGTCCACTCAAGGTGCATAGGTGGAAGCAAAAAAGAGTGTCTATGCATATGTCCGATGATGGGACATCCTATTTATGCATACACAGCAATGCATGGGAAACAATATGCTGTGCAAGAAAGATTCCGAGGGGTTATTAAAAAAATATGGTGTAGCTATAAAAGCATATGACATGGATTTGCAAGCTGGAACCCCTTTAAGAATGGTTTTCGTTGATGAGGATATGTGCTCTCACCTTACTTGTGCACTGTGCGTGGGTGTTAGACTCTACGACACTCCACCAATTCTAAGTTAATAGACTTAGACTCTTATGCTCATCTCGTCCATCATGAGCGACATGACTTTAGATATGCTCAACTCTTCTAGCTTGAGCGTAAGCCTAATAACTACGACTCTTAGCACAGAGTTTAATATGACTTGAAGCTTTGGGTGTAATGCTTTGCTCATTTCATGGCTCAACACCCCGACTCTGACTATGCCAAAGAGTGTTTTTTGCACCCTGGCAACTTGACTTTTTACATTCTTGAGCTTACTACAAAAAATTCTTCAGGTAAAAGTAAGCTTGAATCCTCAAAAAGAGGATTAGTGAAGGACCAAGTTGGCATTGAAGTTTTATTTTGCCATACCTGTTTGATCTCTTTTGAATCTGCATTAGCGTTGGTGGGGTTGTCCTTCTTTGACTGTGAAGATTCCATTACCCATTTGATTCTCCAATTAGGCCTGTTGATAGGAGTCTTTGATGTTGTTGTAGGCCTCTGTTCAATGTCGGCAGCTGGATTTTGACTAGGAGCATTGGAAGACTTAGGAATCCAAATCTCTTGATGACCTTCGTAGCTCCATTGTTGACTTTGCTTTGCTCTAAGTCTTGTTGAGTTCTTGAGATCTTCATGCAGGTTTGGTGTAGTTGCAGCTGGCTTGCGATTGACTGATAGCGAAATCTTTGTATAATGTGTGTAGAATCCTTGTCCAAGAGGAACATTCTTTGAGATCCGTCTTTTTTCTGTATCCTCTTGAAAGTTGTGGTTGACTTTAGCATCTTTCAATGTTGTTCTCTTGCATACCTGCTTCTTAGGTATCGTAGGATATTGTCGAGGTTGATACCATGTGGGCCTTGTTTCTTGGGGGCGTCCTGACTTCACTTCATATGCTCTAACCTGCGGTTTTGGCACCCATATCTGTCTGTTACCTCCATAGTACTCCTGTTCTTTTAGGATCCATTGTGATGCTATCCATCCCATGTGTTTGTCTTTTTGTGTTGATTTCCTATCTTTAATCCAAACAGGATCATTGACTTTGACTAAACTGCTTGGAACAAACACTTGCTTGACTTTCCTTTGCTTGCTTGAGTACTTTGGTTGATATACCTTTGCTTTTCTGGGTGTCTCCTTAGAGGTTTCAATTGGGTCAGCAATTGACTTGAAATTTTGAAAGCCTGACTTGCTCGAAGAAGCTGATCCATGAGGGTTCTTTGATGTAGAGGCATATACTATCACAACTTCTTTGCTAGTCGGTGGAAGGTCCACTTTAGCTTTACCTTTGTCTGCTAATTTGAATGGCACGGTCTGATTGATCTTTGGGCTTCCTATTTCTTCTTGGTTGTCTGCAACCCCGTTCTTCTTAAATTTTGGTTGTGGTGGCATTCTTTGCTCAATAGCTTCCGTGGTTGCTCTTTGCTTTGTTTGATCTGCACTTGCTATTACCTGATTTTCTTTAAGCTCTTCTGAAGTTTTGTTCAATGGAGATGAATCATCTTCAATAAGATTTTCTTTGGCATCAGTCTCCATTCTAACTTTGCTTGAGGACTTTATACTGTCGTCGGTGGGTGACCAGTCTTGGTCTTCATTCTTGGATGTCTGTGATGACTCCATCATGTTTGAAGTTTGTATCTCTAACATCTTTTGGGCCATTGGCATTCCCATGATGATGTCTTTGGGCATATCTTTTGCTGCGATCACATAGAATTGAGTTATGATGATCTGTGAACTTACTTCAATGGTGGTGGAGATGATTCCCCAACATTCTACTCGTTTGGTTCCTGATATGATCACAAATTCAGGAGCATCTTCCAACTCTGGTTGACCACATCTTTTCCAAGTGCGAAAGGACATGAGGTTCTTGTCTAACTGAAAATCTAGGTTTACTTCACTTGACAGCTTTTCTTCATTTTCACCAACAATGTTGCACTTGATTGTCTCAGGATTTGTTTTGGTGTTGACGTCTTTAGCTATGGCAACATCCTTTGGTTGAAATTTTTCTTCAACTTCTTTGCTTCGACCACCTGCTTCAATCAGTGTTGGCTCCATTGGATGTGATACTACACTTTTTTGCAATTGTTGAGCATTGTCCTCCTGCATCTGAGTAACCTTTGATCTTAATAGATCCACTGTAGTTTCTGGCAGAATCTGTCTCTTCGGAGGAGATTTTGGTGGTGAACTTTGTGTAGCCTTCTGGACTTTAGCCTTCATTGACTTTGAATTTTCTGTCACCTATTCTGGTAGCTTGAGGCTCTGCATCATCTTCAAATAGTCTTTGACTTCAATCGGGCCATCAGTAGGGGTTTGTACAAGGTCATGAACTTGCTGATATTCGTTACCATGTGCATCTTGATATGCATATGTGAGCTTGATCACATGTAATTGTTTGAACACTATTGGATTTCTCGATTTTTGACTCTGACTTGTGGAGATCATTTGAAACTTTTGTCCGTGATGATCCTCATATAAGCAGTTGTCTGCTGATTCTGATGGAATCTGGGTCAATTGGAAACTTCCAACAACCATATGATCTTTCAATGGTTTCTGCTTTGAAGAGGTCTGTTGGCTAGAAGCTCTAGGGCTTCTAACTAGTGTAGCATTTCCCGGTAAAAGAGCTGAGCTTGATGGATTTACAGCTCCCCCCTTCCTAGGGTGATCACTATAACCTGCTTCATTGTAAGAGTTTAAAATTGTTTGGCTCTGTTTTAGTCTCACCTTTTGGGACTGTGAAGGTACACTTTGGGTAGCATTATTGGCATTTGGCATCTGTAACCCTTCTACATAGTTTCCCATGTATCTTCGTGAAACATGACAAACTATTCCCCAAGTCAAGCTGTAGATAGCATTATCTTTGCCTTGATATTGTCTATCCCATGGGTCTCCTATGCTATGAGCTTCTGTGGTTTCAGGACCCAAGACATCATAAATGCTAGACTCTCGTCTATATCTACGACTATTTTGGTCAAAGTATATGTTCGTTTGGTCACAACATCGAAGTTTGATTTCCGATGGAGGAGAGTTTGGCTCTGAACAAATTTCTGAGTTCACTCGGGTTATATCCTTCAGGTCTAGAGAGGATGGGCTATAATAGATTCTTTCCTCTGAAATGAACCATCCTTTCTGATCTATCACTGTACTCACTTCTATGAGCTGGTATGTGGGTGTTCAAACACTGGTTGATCCTTTTTGTACAGTTCCCCTTTTTGGTCTACATAGTGTGCATATGAATGATGCGTACCATACAATGCTAACATCATTCTGTTTGATATGTCCCTTAGACTTGTGAATGATTGCACACTTGTGTTAGTGGATGCAGAATCATTTGCAAACCTAACAGTCTTTTCACCCTTTGGTGATATCTCGACACCTTTACTAAATTCATGCAGGAATTTGTTGTTCAAAGAATCAATTTTAAGCTTTTCAGGTGACAGTGCATTTTTATGCTCATTTTGAACTTGTAGTGTTTTGAATTGTGCTTCTAATGGTAATGCAGAATCATCTGATTGCATCAAAAGTGACGAGTTAAATGCACTTACATCGAAATTCGCATTTCCAACTTGCTTTGTACCTTGCTTGGCAGTTGATGTGTCCTGGTTGTCTGGATTTCTTGGACAATCTTCAGAAAAGTGTCCACCTTTTCGTCCACAATCTGAGCAATACGCCATGACTAGTGGTATTTCACTTGGTTTTGTCATGTCAAGCTCTACCTGAGAAGTTTCTGTTGCTATGCTTGCCAAGTTGTCGGCATCTTCTTTCAGAACATTGAGCTTCAAGCTGTAGATTGCTCCATCTAGACCTTTGTAACGTCTTTGGTTTGGTTCTCCAATTAGACTGGCTTCTATTGGCTGATCTGTTGGATCTTCCATTACTGGCTCTCGACTATAGATCTGACCACTACAATCCATGTACAATGACCCTGATTGCATATGCACCAAATAGATGCTTTGCGGACTTGTGCGAATTTCTAGATAAACACTTGGGTTAACTTTTTGAACCTCTATCTGCACTTCATCTTTAAGGTTGCAATACCTGGCTCCACTGAAGTCTGTGAACATTTGGGAGTTCTCTGAATCTGGCTTTACTCTGATCAATAGGATCTTGGCTCCTGTGCTGCTTTTACTACTCATAAGATACCTATGACCTTCTGAATCTGCATATAAGAGTTTGTCTCCATTGCAGCCATATAGCCGTAGAATTTGCTCTGTTTTGTAGTTGCACTTGTGCTGCCACTGCTACTAGTTTGTTGTGCTGTACTTGAACTCACAGCTCGATTTGAGTCCATGTTGGCTAAATCTACAAAAACTGTCAATTGGCAGATTTTGACGTTGCTTAGCAGAATTTCTCCTGCCCGGCTTGATTAAACTGCTTTATTCAAAGTGCTTTTGCAGTTGACTGCTCTTCAGATTCGCAAGAGTTGATTACTCTAGCTTGATAGTTTCAAAATTAATTGCAACCTTTTGAAACGATGAAAAACTGGGCCTTGAACAGATTAAGCTGCAATCCACCGTGGTTTGTCGATTTTAAGCTTGATTTTGACAAATTTAGAAATTTTGTCTGCCCCTCACAGCTTTAGTTAGTCTTTTGGCTCGTTTGATCTCATTCGCTCTTGGGGTTCGTGAACCTTCTGGCTTTGCGGTGTTTGCTCGATTTTTCTTGACCGCTGTCCTCGATTTTCTCTCGCTTTGCTCAGTTTGCTCAGTGTGACTCTCCGACAATGCTTTTTTTGCTAGTTCTGCCTTTTTTTTCGGGCTTTTGCTGGCTCTTCGTGGCTTTTTTTAAAATTTTTTTCTGGCTCTAGCTGGCTTTTTCTGGCACCTTGGTGACTTGCTTTTTATTTTTCTAAATCTTTTGTGAAATTTTCAACTTTCTAAATTTGTTGGTTTTTTAATGATTTTTTAAAATTGTTTATGATTTTTTTGGGATTTTTTTGAATTTATTGATTTATTTTGATTTTTTCGAATGATTTTGGATTTTCTATGATTTTTTAACAAATTTTAAGGTTTTTTTGGTCACTTTTGATTTATCTATGAGTGTTTTTTTTCTTTTTTTGTGATGTATTTGTGAATTTTTGGATTTTTCAAGATTTTTCTATGTGATTTTATTTTTTGTGAATTTTTCTATTTTTTTCGTGAATTTTAGGATTTATTGTGTTTTTTCTATGACTTTTTATGAGATTTCTATTTTTTTTAATTTATCTGTGTTTTTTATGATGATTTAAAAAAAAACAATTTTTATGAGTTTTCTGTGGAATTTTTGAAATTTTTATGATTTTTTGAGTCTTTTTCTATTTTTTAGTGAATTTTTATAATTTTTCTAACAAGTTTTTTTATTTTTTTATGAGTTTTTTTCTTTTATAAAATTTTTTTGCTGGATTTTTTTTCTATTTTTGGGTAATTTTTAATCTCTTTTTTAAAGTTTTTATTAGTTTTTTATTTTTAAATTGTCTTTATTGTTTTTTAATATATATTATTTTAATTAAAAATTTTAATGGCTTTTTTGACCTTTTTTAATGACTTTTTAAATGCTTACCTGGCTTTGTCGCAGACAGCTCTGGCAGCGCGTCCGGATTTGAAGGTGGGTTGTCAGCACCCTCTGCGGCAGTGGAGGAGGACCCTGGCGTGCGTAGACTGCGAGGTCTAGCAGGCGGGGATTCCGGCGCGACTCGCGAGGTTGACGTGGCAGGCGAGAGGGCGAGAGAGAGAGAGAGAGAGAGAGAGAGAGAGAGAGAGAGAGAGAGAGAGAGAGAGAGAGAGAGAGAGAGTGACTAAGTTTAACAAAAGAAAAAGAAAAAGAAGGGATCCAATGTATTTTAACCGGTTGGAATCCTAAAATCCCGGTTAGATTTTGAGCTTGCCTTGAAGAAAACCGAGAATTTTTCACAAGATTTCGTGTAATTACCGGCAAAAGCTTTAAAGTTTGACCACAAAACCGGGAGAATTTCAAGCTTCACCTTATTTTCTTCGGTTGGAAAATTGTATTTTTTTAGCCCGGCATCCATCTCTCCCTTACCCGCGGGAAACCCCTCTCTCTCTCAAAGCTTTGTCTCTCCCTTACTCTCTCTCTCTCTCTCTCTCTCTCTCACTACCCTCTCTCTCTCTCCTGCGTGCAGCGTGACCCACACCCTTCCCCCCCCCCCCCCCCCCACCCCCCTCTCTTGGCGTTTTCCTCTCCCCCACTCCCCTCGTGCCTTGCCTGCAGCCCGGCCAACGAGAGAGAGAGTGAGTGTGACGGGAGTGTGTGTGTGTGTGTGTGTGTGTGTGTGTGTGATGGGTGGTGTTCACGCGGAGAGAAAAAGAAGAAGAAGAAAGTTTTAACGCCGCAGGAAATTATTGCAAAAGTCCCACCGTGATCGCCACCGACAACGAATTTGATGCGCCGCAAGGCACGGTGGGAGCCGAACCCAGCTTTTTCTTTTTTTCTTTTTATTTTTTATTTTTTTTGTTTCCAAAATAGCCAAAAATATGCCGAAAATTAGCCCAAAACTCCAAAAATCACCATAAAATCCCAAAAATTCCCAATTTTTTTAAAGGAATATTAGAATATTATTGTGATTCATAATCGAGCTTTTCGACGCGCAAAAGCACACCGAAAATAGCAGATTTTACCAAAAACGCCAATTTCGACAAAATTGTCAACTTGGCCCCCGGAAATAGTAAAACGCTCAAAACTCGACCACGGAGGGCACAAATGCGAACAAAATGATGCTGCAAATATGCACACACAAAATAGCTCCTGAAGATCGCAAAATCAAATTTTTATGGAATTATCCAAAAATTAATGCAAAAGTTAGCAAAAAATTGCCAAAAAATTACAAAAATTATCCGAAAAATTCCCAAAAAGTTTCTACAAATTCCCCACACATTGGGGAATGGTGCAGCCAAATAAAATTGCACAAATCACATCAATTCAATTGCCAACAATTTTATCAATAAAATCAATGACTAAGCAATTAAACCAGCAAAATTACCGACAAAAAATAGGTCAAAAATTGACACAATTAGAGTGTGCAAATCCTTGTTTTGAGCACAAAAATGCAACATTTTATCATTACACACATCATTCATGCAATCAAAATATGAATCAATCATGCAAATTTAACACTTTTTTAGCACACACACACACACACTAAAAAATTGACAGTTTTTACTAATCTTTAGGTGCGCACACAAAAGGGTTAAATTTGTCGGATTGGCAATGTGACTTCACAAATCAATAGTTGGGCATGTGCACAACACACATCAATCATCACAATTCACAAATCATAACGCACACATTGATTTCTAGGTGCTCAAACATGGGCAAAATAGTGCACACACACCTAAAATTAGCATGCACACACTCAATTAGAATGCACACACACTTGAAATTGACCATCAAAGCATGCAATTAACTCAATTAGGCACTCAATTAGCAACATACAATCATCAATTAGCAATTGAAACGTATTAAATTCATGTGTCACCAATTCTTAAAAATTTCGGCATTATGACGACGTGAAAATGAAAAATCGCAAAATTTTCAATCCCTAACATCAACATAGCATAGCATTACATTGTATCATGGTGGGATATCTACACAATTCCACACATCTCTAGATTCTAGGGAGGTTGAGAATACCACCTTAATTACCTTTCCGTTGAAGATCAATTGGATGGTCGATTGCTCCAATCCTTCATAGCACATTAGTAAGTTAACAAAAATTAGTCAAATTAGCAAGGGTTAGTGAAAAATTAGTGTGTGTAAACACACAATTGGTAAGATATGGTCACACATTAGGGAATTATGAACACAATGCTTCATGCACACACATTCAAAATCCACAAAAACATAAACACACAAGTGAAATTAGTGAGAGAACACATTCGTTTATGCCACAATTACACTAGCGTAGGCCATCGTCCCCGGAAACGGCGTCAAATGTTGGGGGTCCCATTGTTGCAATAGCTCCAATGACCAACAAAATTATCAATCCGGAGGGATGAGCTACCCGGCTAGGGCATGGAAACACTCACACGGTTAGTGAGCTAATCGTGGCAACACAAATGGTTAACTCTATGAGGCGAGCTTTTCGGCCTATGGAGGAGAGAAGCCACAATGAAGGGCAATCTCCATATCCACTTCTCTTCACCTCTAATCAACCCAATTACACACACTACGATTGCAAGACGCCACAACACTAATCCTATCATGCAACACACTAATTGCAAGCACACACATATAGATCTATTGAGCACCACACTCCAATCAAACCTACATGCACACACAAGCAAATGAGGGCAATCACACAAGATTAGAGAGGGATTAACCACTAATTAGTTAAGATCTAGTTAATCTAAGCATCATAGACAATCATAAGAAGTAAGAGAGAGGCATAGTGAGAGAGAATGAATCATTGATTAGTGTTGATCAAGTCTCATGAGCAAGGAGAAGCTCAAGGACTCAATAGCCACACACCTCAAGATCTCTCACCAAAGAGTGCTCTCAACAAATGACTTGAGAACCCTAATTTCTTTTACACACTGCCTTATATACCTAGGTTAAAAATATGCAATGTCTCGGCGCCCAAGGCCTTTAGGGCTCACCACTTACTGAATCTGCAACCTAGGCACAATAAGAGGCCTATTCTTTACAACTTGGAACTCCCATTGAGCCCGTAACACATTAAAATATTACAATGGCTTGAAATAATTCCGGATTTTACAATACGTGACCATTTTGGGAAAATGTGTAACTCCAATCTTTAATGCTTCTTTGCATTTATCCTCGATGTGCATTCGTACGTCTTCGGTCTTTAGCAGCTTCTGTTAACTGACGTTGACTCAGTTAACACACTCTCTCTCTCTCTCTCTCTCTCTCTCTCTCTCTCTCTCACACACACACACACACACACACACACACACACACACACACACACACACACACACACACACACACACACACACACACATCCATGGAACCACATTGAGAAGCAAAAATAATCATATTAATCTAGCTAGATACCTAGCATTTCGGAGAGTATTTGTAAGTACAAATTTTGAAACAATCAATACAAATTCTTGAGATAAGGGATCAAAATGTCCTCTAGATAAAAGTCATGCTCATGACCTTCAAATGAGGGTGGGGAGAGAGTGGTGCCTGGTGCATTTAACAAGCCCTTATGGGTGTGTCATCTATTTAACAAAGTGTTGATATCATCATCATGTGGGACATGGATTTGGAAAAAAAGTTTATAGAATAGCAATACATTTGGTTTGGTAGGTTGTAATCGCCTTCAATGTAAACACACTCCTTCTGCAAATACAAAAAATCAAATTGCGAACGTTCAATCCTTGCTATGTTGCAAACCATATTTACAAAGGGGATTGAGGTTTCTCTATAGCTTAGAGGACCATATGGCAACCCGGAACCTTGAAAGTAGAAACTGTATAAATTCCTTGGTTCCTGGATGCACAATACATCTGCAATCGCATATCCTAAAGTTACGCAGGTTGATAACTTCTGCGTGGGAATCATACGGCTCCCAAAACACCAACAATCTGTTGACGTCCAAAATAATCAGTCTTTGCAAAAATTTTGTAAAACAAATAAGTAGTTAGACAATAGGTTGACTTTAATATTCTTTAATATAGGTTGTTACCGGAACAATCATAGGGATGTCTAGAAAGGGTCCATAATGGGTTTGCTTGCCATCAAGGTTGTCTTGTCCAATGTTGAAATCCTGGACCGTCTCTTGGTCTTCTATTGTTGTTGAGGGATCCATTGCACCTGTGTTTGCTTCTAATGTGCTATGATCTTTATGTGTGTCAGGCATAAAAGACTCTTGATTTTCAAGCTCTACAGGTGGAGGTGTGGCATAGGTATGCTTTGCTTGAGGGTTAGAGCGTTCTTTTTCAGCCCCTCCCTTTGCATAAACTTCATCCTTCTGAAACTCTCCAAGTGCAGAAGGAGTTTGAACATTTATTTCTTTCTCAGTCCCTCGATGTGTGTGATCTTCATCCTGTGTGGACTTCCCCTCATTTGGACTTTTCTCCTTGTCAAACTCTCCCTCTACATCATTTCACATCTTGAAAGTCCCTCCCTCCTCTTGCTCATATCCTTTCTCAGCTTCCCTTATGGATTCTGTTTGTTGCAGTCCATCAGTAGTCATCATTAGCTCTACAACATAGTCATCCAACAGGGTTTGTTCTCCATCCACGCTCACGGTATGTGAAATTGCAAGCAAATGTTGGATTAGGGTGGCACGGTATCGGTGCAAATACTCTATGGTGTACTTCTCCAATGCACTCTACAAAAGACAAAACGAAAACAAAAAGGAACTAAGACACAACTTGGTCCAAACTGTCACAATGTTATAGTAATGATGTGCAAAATTCATAACTTTGACATGAATGGCTTTAATGCAAAATTTTATAGTAATGATGTGCAAAATGCATAACTTTGACATGAATGGCTTTAATGCAAAAAAGCTCTACAGTATAAACTCAGCATGAAGGAGGCATCTCCACCCACACGAGTTGCCATCAGTTTGCAAAGGCACCGTGACTTCCTTAATTTCTGACCTGTATAGCTCTAGATTTCCACATAGTCTTCCATATGCGTGCAATAGTCTTTTTATGCATCTGCAAGCATGAGGAGTTTAGGGTTGAACTCAACACAATAACTGTCTCCATTGTCTATAAAAAATAAAACCAATTTATAATTATCAATGCTCACAATCTCAATTCTATGCATCTGCAAGTTGGGTTGAACCCAACACAATAACTGTCTCCATTGTGTATCAAAAATAAAACCAATTTATAATTATCAATACTCACAGTCTCAATTTTGGATGCGTTCCTCGAATTGAGTGTAGGTCCAGATAGCTAGCTTGTCAAGTTCAATGCACACGAGGCTCCGGTGGTGGCGGTTGCTCTCATATGGAAAATTCATTGGACAATGAGCAAGCCACTTCTCGACTGTGCCGACAGGGGTATTTTTCATTTTGAGAAAGGGAGAAATCTGGGAATCCAATATATGTATTTTTGCATGGCATTGTGGAGGTAGCTGGCTCTTTATCAAACTACAAGACAGTTTGATGTTGTTAGTCTCTATAGAGCCTCAAGGCTGAATAAAAATATGCTAGAGCCGATGAAAGCATCTTACTTCAGGAAGATATATACAATTGAATCTGTGATTTGAGCATCTGGATCCCATAATATATTGATATCCATAGAATCTAATGCAAGTATTCTTATACCATCTTCTATCTGTGTATCTACTATTAATCCTTCCTCAATAGATGACAAAATTTTGTTGTTGCTGACATTGATTTTGTGTGTTACAATGTGGTAGCTGCTAACCTCTTCTTCTATAGCATGTGCAACCTTTTACCTCTCTTTCACTTTATTTAAATCCTCTGCACCCCGATTTTCCTGTTCAACCGTGGCCCTGGTATTCACATCGTGGGTGACTTCTATAATCTTCACCACCTCTGGCTTTGATGGAGGAATAAGCAAAATTTCTTTCATTTTATTATCTATAAATTTGTTGGGATGGAGCAGCTTATCATATCTCCACCTTACCCTTTTCAGAATTTCACTGTGTTTGTCCATAATCGTTACCCTGTGTGCATGTGCTGCAACAATTGTTATGTCATTGAAATATTCCAGCAAAAAATCCTCTGCTGCCTCTTGTAGTGCTAGCAGTGCAACAAGTTTCCACCTCATGGTACCAAAACATGCTTCCTCACATATTGACCTGACTAGTCTTTGGAATGGAAGCTTTGGTACTAAAAGCTCGATACATTTCTGAGCCTCCCTGATTTCCTTAAACAATCTGATGTGTCTTTGTAGCCTATTCATCCTTGGAGCTTTCAAGATTTTCATGGGCTTCCTTGGTCTCTTCTTTTTACTAGCAGATCTTCCTCCTGCTTTAGCACTGCTTTAGCAGCCAAATCTGGTCCTTTCCCTGCCTTCCTCATAGTCGCCTTTAATCTTGCCATTTAACTGTAAGCCAATGTCTCTCTCTCTCTCTCTCTCTCTCTCTCTCTCTCTCTCTCTCTCTCTCTCTCTCTCTCTCTCTCTCTCTCTCTCTCTCTCTCTCTTCCCCCCCCTCCCCCCACAAGTGGCATTATGGTGCACGGGAACAATTTAGAGACTGATAGAATGAAATCCGCGCGCCATTGTCCACACAAGGGCTTTAATTTAAACCACAACATTAAAATTCTTTTCTATCACACATAGGGACACACACACACACACACACATCGGGAAAAAGTGTCAACATGACGCGCGTAAGACGTTTAGCTTAAAGTAGAGTTGTCTCCGCGCGCCATTATGGAAACTCGGGAAAATATTTGAAAGGTTGTTATTTTGTCTTGTGTATCAGTCGAATAACGTACCAATTTTGAGTCAAGCATTCACACAAACACCCACAACAGTACTCTCTATCTCCTCTCTCTCATACCTATAGGTATATGTGGACATCAATACACTACGTTGTCACCTTGTGTGCTGCTCTTTGAGTTTTTGTCTCTCTCTCTCTCTCTCTCTCTCTCTCTCGCAATGGATGCTTGTACTATCCTCTTCTCTGTCTCTCTCTCTCTCTCTTGATGAAGTTTGTAGGTTGCAGGTTGTATCTTCTTCTTCTTCTTCTTCTTCTTCTCTCTCTCTCTAAGGTGCTACAATAAGCGTGCCAACGAATATTGTGCAACCATTTAAGTGTGAAAGTGACCTCTCATCAAAATTATACGATGCAATAAATGCCCACTAGTTAATTTTAGCTGCTTGACACGTGTAAAGAATGTAGTTATTATCGATGCATATCGGCAACGATACTATGAATGATATGTGTGTGTGTGACAGAGAGAGGGTGGTGCACATTTCACTAGGTTGAGAGAGAGATTTCACTCAGGTAGATTTCATAATTTGTAAGTGGAATTACATTAGGACTCATACATAGACACAAAAAGAGAAAGCAAAGAGAGAGAGAGAGAGAGAGAGAGAGAGAGAGAGAGAGAGAGAGAGAGAGAGAGAGAGAGAGAGGTACGCAAAAATAGCATCTTGAAGGTCTCCATGCCAAGCCAAGGAAAAGGTAACCCCTAGGATTGTTCTTTTCTTATAGGCATGATTTAATGTACATTTTGAGAGAGAGAGAGAGAGAGAGAGAGATGATAATTTTACTTGACTTATGGCGCACGGACGGGTCTTTTTTGTATGCCAATTGTCATCCGCGCGCCGTAGAGCACTAAATGGTTATGTTGGGTGATAAATAGTCAAATAAGACTGACACAGAGTGAGAGAGAAGCCCCTCCCTCTATTTGTTGTCCTATGGCGCGCATAAACATAGTATTCGTCTGCTAATTGCTCTTCACACGCCGTAGAGCGTATAAGGGGTATAAAAAGAGGGAGATAGAGGAGTTGAACTTAAATAAAATGAGATTCTGTAAGTAACCTCTATTTAAAAAAAAAAAACATTACCTATGAGACCAATCTATCACACACACACACACACACACACACACACACACACAGAGAGAGAGAGAGAGAGAGAGAGAGAGAGAGAGAGAGAGAGAGAGAGAGAGAGAGAGAGAGAGAGAGAGAGAGAGAGAGAGAGAGAGAGAGAGAGAGAGTTGAACCAACCAACCTTGGCAAGGTGTTGAACTCAAATAAAACGAGATGCTCTAAGTAACCTCTATAAAAAAAAACATGACCTATGAGACCAATCATAGAGAGAGAGAGAGAGAGAGAGAGAGAGAGAGAGAGAGAGAGAGAGAGAGAGAGAGAGAGAGAGAGAGAGAGAGAGAGAGAGAGACTGTTGAACTAACCAACCTCGGCAATACTTACCTTTTTTTGCATGTATTTTGTTTTTCTTAGTATTAAGATCCCACAGAATGAAGAGATAGAGGATGGATCCAGAAATTGTCTTGAGTGAACAGGAAGCAGAAGAGAGACCACCTAAGTTGCTGAGAGGCTCTTTAAAGAGAGATGTGGACTTTGCTTTGGCTAAAGATACATTTCTTGGAGATGATGTTGTGGGGACAGAGGAACCCCCCAATAACTCAGAAGCTTCAGAACAGGAAGAAGTGCCTGTAAGCCAGAAGCTTCAAGTGACTAGCACCAAAAAGAGAAACATTGATCTTTCTTCTGCCAGTGAGCCAGCTACAAAATTTAAGCAAGGGGTTGAAAATCCTGCATGTGTGGATGAAAGACTTTTTGATTTTGTAGTATATGTGCAGGAGCTGCTGAAATGTTTGACAAGGTTTCTTCTATCTTCAATGCCCCATTCATTCTAGATGACCTTATAGCTCAGCACAATGATTTCCTCAAGTCTGAAAGAGACAATTTTGAGCTTGAGGTCCACAGGGGCAGGGTGGTTCTTGCTAACATGGTGGTGGTGCACTAAAAACATTGTGATTCCACAAGACGGTCATACAAGAAGTACCATCAACTATCTATTATCTATAGACCCTCACGGTGTCCTATGCACGAACAAGATTGCAAGCTAATTAAAGAATCCTTTAGGTTCCTTCTATTCTTAAATTATCTATTTGCTAGTCTGTTGAATGATCCTTCAGAGGTAATGGATGAGGAGGATCTACCACCCGATGAACAAGATGATGAGGACTTGGAGTCCAATGAGGTTCCAAAGATTATTGAGGATATTAATCTTGAGGAAGAGGCTAAAAGTTGCAATGAAGCAAAATACTTACAGTTAAAACATCTGACATCAAACTACCTTTAGATGTCTCTAGCTTTAATGAAAAACAAGCCACATTGATGCTTCTTGGACTGCCAGACTTCAAATTTGGTGAGAGATCATACATTTTCCTCCATGACATTCAAATTATATTTTCTTTAAGGGAGGACTTTGCACTTGCCACACTCTCCAAAATTCAAGAGGGGAGAAGTGGATTTGTATCTGATGACAACAGTGTGACAACGAGGCAATGGAAACCTCTAGTAACCCGATGAGTGCCTCAAACTCTGCTTTGACAACCTCAGGCCATCAACCAGTACTCAAGAAGTAGAGGACTGGTTTACACATCCCGCACAAGGGTCCACGAGGTCAGTGGACCTATGGAAGGATGACTTGTATATGCAAGATAAGAGGTACAAGGTAAGCCTCCTCTCCCCCCCCCCCCCCCCCCCCCCCCCCCAAAAAAAAAAAAAAAAAAAACTAGCTATCACTGTCTTTCTCTAATGCATACTTTTATGTACAATTATGGATTGCTGAAAAGGATGACTTTCTTCTCCGTCGGACAAGAGAGTATCGTGGAAGGGATGCAGCACTAGGACAATACCTTGCCAGACTCTATGAGGCACCCATACTAGTATTTCACAATGGAATGTCCCAAGAGGGAAGTACTGCAACATTTTCCCTCAAGACGCTCTCATGCTTCCTAGGTGAACCAATGCTACCACAAAATGCAGACAAAGTTATCCTCATCGATAAATTTTTTTCTACAAAATGTTTTGGATACTATCCGGGGTACACGACCAATGGGTACACTGGTGGTTGTGCATCTTATTATTACACATACACAACAATGGCACTCACTTTGGGGAAACAAAACTCAAATGAACTATTAGATTATGGAAAACATTTAATAATCCGATACAAGGGTAATGTGCCAAAAGATATCCATTATCTGTCATCAAGTTGACAGACTTGTGACTTGTACAATATCTATTATCTCAATAGGCATGTCTTGTCCATGTTGTCACCTAAAATCAAAATCTCTTGATCCACCTATGGTTACCATATTGCATTGTCTCTCTCCACTTTCTCGGGCCTTCTCAAGCACTGGAGTTGTTGAATGCCTCTACTCGTTTTTGTTTCCTTTGTTGCAAATGCCTAATTGCTCGTATTGTTGCCGAGCAGTCTAATACATGTTTTTGTTGGAGCCGATGAAGGATTCTGTGATAAAACCACTGGAACAACTCTTTCAAACTCTTTGCCTTATCTCAAGAGCCACCATGACGTGTGTGTTTGAAATATGCATTCTTGGCATGTAGTAATGAGACTCTTCCAAGCCTTGGGTGTTCCATATGCCTGGGTTTCCATATTTTTGAATGAAGTATGATAAGTGATTGAAAATGATGTGCTGCAAATAAAACAAGTTGTTAGGAATTTTAAACAACCTTTTAGCCCTTATCATTTAAAAGGGTGCGTTAACAATACCATCTAATGAGTAGAGTCTGAGTTTCAGTCCATGCTGACCTAAATGCTCTTTAGTAGCTGAAGGTTCTCCTTAAACTTGTTTAGATCATTTTGTGTCCACTCATCTTTGTCACACATCTAAAAGAGCACATCAATGGAACACCACACTTCACCCTTGGCATTGCGAGTTGTGGGTTCCTGGTCCTTCACTACCATATGGAGATTTTTCCATTGTTGAAACTCAATTTTGCTGACATAAGTGGACTGATATTATCCTTCCACATTTGGTTAGCTTCTTATCTCTGATGTCTGTTGGATTTGATAAAAAACAACGTGCCTTGATCCCACCAATAGATGGTTTGCAAGGTACAACTTTATCATTGGTTGACCTTTTCTTGTCCCGCTGGATTTTCACATTGCCTCCATGGAGACCCATCACTGACAAAACTAGTTCAAGCGCCGCTACCACAACCTTCTGTTTTTTTGAGTTCTTGGTTTTCCAAAACCCAATGTACAGATACAACAACTTCTTCACAATTCTACAAAGAGCATGCATTGCACAAATGTGAACATTGACAAGTGGTAAATCTAGAATTGGGGGGAAATTAGGATCCTCGTTGTGGCGAGTATGTGCCTTTCTCTACCATTTTGGGTCCATTGTCTTTGCACGTTCCATACAATACAAGCATGGAGCCTTTACCATAGCACCCATTCCACAATTATACATACACTTCAATGTTTTAAGGTCACCTACAAGATGCCATTGGATCTGAAAGTCTCCCCTCCCATTGACAACCAAAACCTTTCCTTGATTCATTTGTTTGTCAATGATATCAGGGATAGGGGTTTGATGGAACACCCAATACAAAATGTTGTGGTCTTCTTTCTTTACCTTTAAGATTAAATCCGCATGAGACGTTAAAGTAAATCTAAATTTAATCTCAAGAGGGCTCACCAAAGCTGAAGAGAAGGTGGAAATGGAATACCTGAAAAGCACCAAGCCACCATATGTTTGTTTCTGATTGAACACTGAAGCATGAAGGATCATCAGTGGGGCATTTTGAAAGAGCCCTATTCATCAATGTTATTGTGACTCATTCTAGCTTCTTCTCTTTGAGGATCTTACACTCATCTAGCTTCAAAACAAAATGCAGAACGCCACTTGTCTCTTCAAATGTTACATTGTAGAACTCAACCATTCTAGTTTACAACAAAGTGAGGTCCATGAAGATATTGTTGTACTCATTGTAGGTTACAGTTGTTCCTTGAGATCTATAAATACCATCAATATGAAATGGACATCCAAATGAAATCTATCTGTGCATGGTTGAGTTGAAGTCTCTCTTTCCAAACACTTGCTGTTGTTGGTAGAAGTTTAGACTTTATTCCATTCTTCACAAAAATGGAGGAGATAGACTGCTGAATAGCTGAGTACCCTCTCTTACTCACACCAAGGGAGTCAAGTGTGCCGTATATTTCACTTACAGGCACTGCACTCTTTGTAATAAAACGGTCAACAACATCCCGCTGCAAAACCTTATACTTTTTGTCATGTATTATATCCTTTGCAAGACCACTTGTTATCAAAGTCTTCAACTGCTTTCCTACATTCGCCTTTGGATCTATGTTTTCTTTGTCTAGATATATAGCATGTCTACATAGAAAATAACAGACATAAGAAAAAACGTTATATAATTGAAATAAACTAAAAGGTTCACAATCCTGACTTCAATGCTTTTATTCTTTTCTTGAGACCTCCAAAGCCAACCTTCAAGGTTTCAAGATTCCGTAGTCTCTTCTTTCGCACACGAGCACCTAAGCTTGTATCTTTCCTTTGTAAGTTACACACTTTTTCTTGCAATACCTGTATTTCTTGTGTGCATTGCAAAAGGGTTTTTGGTCCTCACAATGCAAAGTATAAAGTCATATAATCTCATTTTCTTGATGTTGAACCATGCTTTTATAAGTTTTTGATTTCCCAGTTAGGGCTTTGCAATAGCCAAGTAAACCATTCTGTCCGTCACCTACAAAGGTCAATAAAGTAGTCAAATTTACAAATTCAGGAGAGGCATTGGTCATAGGATTCAAAGGATAGAGGTATCCATTTGTCCATAAATCTATGTGTTTGGCTCCTTCTACTCCGAGTCTTTCTTTCTCCGTGTGTGTTACTATTGTGTTTTGTTTGCTTCGCTTGCATAAAGGCTCATATTCACGACTCAAATCAACGTGCAGATGATATTGATGACGTTTAGTGAGAAGGTTTGAGGGGGTGGATGAAGAAGCCATGAATACACAATCAAGAAAATCAAGAAACAAAAAAGTTTAGCGCCATTAGTCCCTAGACTACCTACTGCATACTTCATATGGAAAAGAAATTCCGTGCTATATGACAAGGTGCATTCAATAAAATTGAAAAGGGACATTCCATCAATCATTACAGTCGTTATGACTCTATCAAAAGATTCCACTTCAAAGTACACTTTTTGAATGGTTGATGAGGACACCTTTTCTTTTACCACACCAATTTTCTAGAGAGAAAAGGAAAAAAAATTGTATTTTCTTAAAAGGTCCTCTAAATGACCTCCCAAATTCCCTAATGAGCCCGAAATCTTTCATCTTGAAATTAGCATTCAAATCAGCCTTAAATTCAGCAATATGTGCCTCATTGGGACCAGTAATCAGCAAATCATCCACATAAAGAACAACAATAAGAAGTACACCACCCTCACGCTTGATATACAATGTGCTTTTTGTTGGACTGTTACAAAAGCCTCGTTTGACCAAATGCGTGTCAGCTTTCTCATACCAAGCATGAGGAGATTGCTTCAACCCATACAAAGACTTCTTACATCTGCACACTTTGTCCTCTTATCCTTTCTTGACAAAACCGCGAGGCTGCATTACATAGACTTCCTAAAAAATATCACCATTCAAGAAAGCAGTAACAATATAGGATTGATGTACATCCCAACCAGAATGAGCTGCCAATGCACATAGTATGATGCCCAAGGAACTACCTTTTTGGATTCATTGCCCAACCGCCCATACATATATCCCTTGGCCTGAATCCTCAGTCCCACACTGTTAGCTGACCTCTTGGCCCGGGTCTTTGACCCCCCCTGGGTATGCCCTTGGCATGACATTACTCCCCCCTTGGAGAAGCGTTTTGATCCTCAAAAACAAAAGTGGGAAACTTCTTCTTAAGAAGACTAATGTTCTCCCAAGTGGCGCCTTCTTCAGGTCGATCTTTCCACTTGATTAAAGCTTGACGACGTACATAATGATGCGTACGTAAATCATGATAATGGAGAATTTTCTCAGGTTCATGTGGTGGGGTAGGAGGTTCAACGAAATCAACCAGAATTTGTTGGTCAATGACATTGTTGTCCCCATGTAAACGTTTACATAAACGGGACACGAGAGTGTGTCGGTAACGAGAGTTTGTAAGCATGATTACCAACTCGCTTGAGTGCCATCTTGAAAGGGTCCACAATATCTTGGAGATAATTTAGGTGTTGGCACAGTCTTCAGACTTTCTAAATGATCTAGCACACCCAAAGACACCTCTTCCCATTCCTCAAAGGTAACTTGCCGATATTTCTCATCAGTGTACTTCTTATACCGATCATGTGCTTGCCGGACATTCTGATGAGCGAATTTCAGCATGTCATATGGTCTTGGAGAAAATCCTGAACTTGCTAGAGTTTTTTGATTGCCAACCCCACTGTAACGGGTGACCTAGGTTGAAAACCATACGTAAGCATGAAAGGATTAAATCTAGTCATGACATGCTTAGCACTGTTGTAAGGAAAATCAAGAAGAGGTAGATACTCTTCCCAGTCTGGTTTTTTTTGCTAACGTATGATCGTAGCATATCCTCTAGCACTTGGTTAACTCATTTAGTTTGACCATCCGTTTCTGGATTATTTGATGTACTAAGGTTGAGTTGTGTACCCAATCACTTTAACACAACCCTCCAAAATGACTGTTAAAGTTGGGATCACGATCAGTCACAATGTTACTTGGCAATCCATACAACATGTACATATTATCCACAAATAACTTGGCTAATTATAGAGTCTTTATGGTCGACTTGATTGGAATAAACTTGCATAGTTTAGTCAACCGATCTACGACCACCCATACCGAGTCATGACCTCATACAGTGGTTGGTAAACCCACAATAAAATCCATATACTTTCACATTTAACATTGGGAATCTCCAAAGGATGTTAGAGTGCTCCTGCCTTCAGGCGCTTTGCTTTGTTAACTTGACATTTTTGGCAATGCAAGACGTAGTCTTGAACAAAGCCATGTAAACCTGGCCAGTAAAACTGTTGTCTTACAAGAGCATAAGTCTTTTTAATACCCAAATGCCCTGCACTTGGATTGTCATGACATTCATAAAGAATTTGGTTTCGAATGTCCGTGTTCGTCGGTGCACAAACTCTCCCCTTGTGGAGTAGGTACCCATAATTGATGGAAAAATTCTTCCATCTTTGTAGTTCATCAC
The DNA here is from genome assembly GCF_014529385.1 of Adiantum capillus-veneris. NCBI lineage: Eukaryota > Viridiplantae > Streptophyta > Polypodiopsida > Polypodiales > Pteridaceae > Adiantum > Adiantum capillus-veneris. The sequence continues at coordinate 118,730,722 of NC_140933.1, forward strand.
TCGATGGAGGACAACTAAGTGTGGAGGCTAATGAAACACTACCAGCATTGGAGTGAGAAGGATCCCTCATTTGCACATGGCTCCACACTTTGGAGTATGCGTCATATTTTCCCTTTAGAGAATCCAAAAACTCACTTCAAAGTTGGTGAACAAAAGAGAATTGATCTCAGGCATACAACTAAGATCATTAGCCACCACATTGTATTGTCCTTTACAATACCGGAGCTTTGCGTCCTAATCTTGAAGAATCTCAGCCCACCTGGCCTTTCAACCCTTCAAGTTGTTTGGTTGTGTAAACCATTTTATGCTTTCATGGTCAAACACAATCTCAAACTGAGCTCCATACAAATAATACAGCCATGTCTTTAAAACAGACACTATTGCGTAGAGTTTGTGTTCATAAGTAGAATAATTCTGGTGCACTGAATCAAGCTTCTTGCTTTCAAATGCAATTGGTCGCCCCTCCTGTAGAAGGATTGCTCCAATAGCACGGTTATTGGAATCAGTTTCCAAAACAAATGGCTTCAAAGGATCCACTATAGCTAGAATAGGACTTGTAGCTAATGCATCCTTGAGTGTATCAAAACTTTGCTGTTGAGCAGCCCCCCACTGGAAGGTTTTTCCTTTAACCTTCAGTTGGTCTGTCATTGGAATATCAATATTAGCATTGTTTTTAACGAATCATCGATAAAAACCTACAAATCCCAAGAAAATCTGTAACTCTTCTAGATTTTTAGGAGTGGGCCACCTCCGAATGGCATCCACTTTGGATTGATCCATGTGCAGCCCATTAGCTGAGATAACATACCCTAGATAGTGGATTTCCTTCTTGAGAAAGTCACACTTTGATTCTTTGGCATATAAGTTATTTGCTCGTAGAGCAATTCAAACACCTACCTCAAATGTTGCAAGTGATCTTCCTCAAAAGCACTGTATACGAGACTGTCATCGAGAAAAGCAATGACAAACTTGCCCAAGTACAGTCTCAAGACCCTATCCATGAGTGTCATAACCAAAAACTAGTAATGTCGAAACCTTGTTCGGCATGCAGTTTTGGGTATATCAGTAAGTCAAATACGTACTTGATGATAGCGACCGCAAGTCTATCTTTGTAAAAATACGAGCATAAGTGAGCTTGTCGAACAGCTCATCGACTCATGGTAATGGGTACTTGTTCTTAACAGTTACCGCATTTAGCCCTCGGTAGTCTACGTACATGCGCATACTACCATCCTTTTTCTTCACCAATAGGATAAGAGAAACCCAAGGTGAAGAACTCAGTTGAATAATTAAACCCTCTGCTAAGATAGTCAGCAAGCTGACATTCCACCGCAGCAGCCTCAGAATGACTCATTTTGTAGGGTGGTTTACTGACTGGTTTATTGCTTGCAACCACGTCCATGCCATGTTACCCAGATCGTGTCGATGGTAATCTTGATGGTAAATCAATAGGAAGAACATATTACAACTCCATTAATAAATCTTTTAATTGACTAGAAACCTTTGCTTGTGGAGGAGAGAGAGAAGTAGCCATTGCTGGAAGAGAAGCATGTGGCGTTGAGGAATGTTCAACAGATTCAACATATGAAAGAAAATCATGAGACAATGAGTAACACAGAAAACTTCTTCTATTTCATTATCAGAAGTGAGCTTCATAAGCTCTATTGTCATATCATGGTGAGGAAGGCACATCCTTCTCTCCTATCAATAACACATCCTTCTCTCCTAACAATAACACATGTGCGCCATGGGATTCAAACATCAGACTGTTGTGCTCGTAGCTACGCTTCAATGATAATCCTAGGCTATGCAACCACTCTCTACCAAGTACCACATTTTCCTGCTCCATATTCATAACCTGGAAATCCAAGGATGTGGAATAGCCTTGAATTTCCAACGGTATATCTCTGACTTGAGTATCCTATACTTTGGCATCACAGCCGTTCATCATTGCTACCTTGTAGCGGTAGGAACTCGGAGTTTGGGGCAATTTGAGTCTTTTCACTAATCCGTAGTTAATGAAATTGTGAGTAGCACCGTCATCTACCAAGATCCGCACCTTGTTCCCTTGAAGATATCCATGCATACACACTAATTCATGTGTACCGAAGGTCTATTGCCACATGGAAGTTGTGATACAACATTCATGCACCACCTCCGTGTGTTTTACCTCCACCTTGGAGAAACGTGAGGAAGACTCAAGAGAAAGAAGCTGCATCGTGTGCACTGCTTTCTCCTTGCCTTGAGGAGCAGATTTCCCCTTGGGACAATCCTTTTCGCCATGGTCGCTTCCCAAGCATTGAAAACATAACTTCTCTTTTTTAGCCTTCTCAAATTCCTCAGGAGAGAGAGGCCCTTAAGACCCCTTGGGCTTTTTAGCTGCTTTAAAATTGGCTACTATAAATTTTCTTTTATTGTGCCCATGTTGTGTGCGTGTATTACCATGTGTATTAGTAGGCACGTGAGTACTATGTGATTTCTTCTCATTTGGATAATCATGAATGTGCACTTTCATTATGGCCTCCTCAAGTGTTTTAGGGTCTTGAGTCTTGACGTGCTTCTTAAGCTCTGGCGTCAGACCACGGATAAACCCATGTACTTATTGAAAGGTGTCTAACCCTTCCAACTTGAGGATAACATCCCAATAGTATGAGATATATTCAAGCAATGATGGGTGTTGGCGCATGGAACACGTGTCCCAAGCCCTCCAATTTCTATCTGCCTCATTCGTCGGCATGAACTCTTTTCTAAAGAGTCAAAGGCTGTCCAACTTTGTGGTATGATATTCTTCTCCTTGAGAGACATCCACCATTTATAGGCCTTGCCTTCCAAAGTTAGGCTTGTCTGCAGTGCTCTTACTGCATCCAGAGTAGTCCATAAGGCGTCAATTCCATCCCACTTGCTGAGAAAGATAGTCACTGCATCCTTGTTGCACTCTCGGTCCTCTCCCTTAAAAGTTGGTGTCTTTGTATTTTTCAACTATTCGTCTACCTCCTTTGCAGAGAGAGAGAGTGTGTGTAGAGAATCCAGAGATGGACCTTGTCCATGACAAGGAGGACCCTGTCCCTGATCGGCAACGTGCTCATGCATGTGTGTGTTAGCAGGACCCTTGGCATGCTGTTGCATAAATTGTATCACTAAAGTGGATAATTTACTAACATTTTATTTAGTGATGCAAAATTCATTTCCATCACCGCTAATGCATGCTTGAAGTGCCCAAGTTTTTTGGATATTGAGCAATTCATAGGCGTCATCTCCTCTCGTAGCTTCACAGGTACCCTCCGTGAGAGTATCTAGCCACGACCCATCATTGGGAGGATTGGGCGTACTGTGCTTGAAATCAAAAGTCATGTTGATATCTGAATCCATGGCGACTGTGTAGTGCTAGGAACAAATAGAAGAATACATGGAGATCAAAATATTTGATGCCAACCCGTTGTATTCGTCATCGATACCAAAAATCACCGATAATTAGCCATGCTAATTACGTGATTTTTAGGTAAGGTCATCTCGTTGGGATGAGGGAAATGGGAAAACACCTGACACACTCTACACTGTCTCTCTATAGACCAAGGTAATAGTCCATACCCCTACCCACACAGAATCACACATACATGCACACTTTCTGCCGACCTTCACAATACAGACCGCCTCGAGCAATCACGGCTACACACACTCGCCCATGAACAACTTCAGCACAATAGACCCATCAACAAACCATCATATCTCGACACCACTAGATGCATACAACTCCCCAATCTGTAAATGCACTCACACAGGGAGGCGACACACGCCTCGACCACACACAAAAATAACTCACCCAATCATTTTCTCCCTCCCTCTCTACACACACACACACGACCTGTCTGGAGCCAATGCTACCACGGAGACATCGCACGAGATTAGCGAGAAACGACAATTAAATTCAAAACACTCAAGACAACTACAAACACATTATGCATCACATAAAAAGCATCGAAATACAATGATGGTATCACTTGGAGACCACTTCCATGCAATGTGACTGTCCTCTCCCTTTACGACCGGGCGGCCTATGATGAGCTTTCTCTCATTCTTTGACTATGGCCCCTCGAGGCCCAGCTTGAGTATGACAACCCCTGCACCTTGTGTGCTTGCTTCAACGATGCTTCAACGAGCCCTCTCTTTAAGCTCCACCGAGACTACCTCTCGAAAGGGTTGTCTCCCTTCTCTTCAAGCTGGCCGCCCTGCAACACACTCGTGAGGCCACGTTCCCTTCTGTGTAGCCGGCCTCTAGTGTAACCCCAGCATTGCCAATTACCCGGCTCTACCTGCAGGTCTTGGCCCCTCTCTCCAATCTCTCGCCAGTTTTAGCTGGGCTTCAACAAGCCCCTTCCATGCTCTTCAGCCCAGACTTGGCGGCCCTCCTGTCTTTCCATATACAGCCTTGGCGGACACTCTTTCTTTGATGGCACTGCACTCAGCCCTCCTTTGTTTATGGTGTTGCTCCTCCGCTGCAGATCCCTCAGGGCCCTCCCTGTAAGCTACGCCCGCTCCACGAGCTGGCCTCTCTCCCAGTCACCCCATCTAGCTGGCAGTCGTGGCCTCCCTCCTCCCAATGGATGGCGCCCTCTTCCTTCTCAGTGCTCATGGCCTGCATGCCACAGATGGCGCCCTCCTCTCTTGGGACTACCACTTGGCCTTCCCCTCCACTGCATGCGCCACCACTTGGCCTTTCTTTCCTTATCTTGCTCTCGTTATCTGCAGCCGACAGATTTCCACCTTTTTTTTTTGTTGAACTCAAAGCATTTCAATTCCATTTGACTTGGAACGCATTCCCACGTGGAAAGCAAGTCGCGGCCTTGTGAAGCTCCGCATTCACTAAATCATATCGGATGCAATAGTTGTCTGATGATTGGCAAAAATTTTGATTCAAGCTCATGAAAAACTTTGAGAGGGCTACCCTTGATGCCCCATCTGACACACACACTATAGTGGTGTCATCGACCACCAATCGGGAACATGCCGAGCTCCAACTTTAGCCTGGCATAGGTGTTTTTTCAAGCACTCCGATTGACAAGCCGCAAAAGTCAAGCCGTAGGGTACACTGAGGCTAGACTTCAAGTACCTGTGAAAATCCCGATGAGTAGAGGCCCAAAATCATGGCCCGACCTATGATGTGCCACATCTGGCATACGCATCCTGACAGTAAAGTGTTGTGCAGACACCTCGATCAAAAGCCCATATCATATACATTATCTTACCTGCATCCAGCACCCCTTGCCTCGTTCCCAATCTTGTGATATCAACATTTGCCCCTGCCACCTGTGATAGAAAGAAACAACTGTACCTTCGACTAGAGAGTGCTCCACCTGGGTATACCTGTCATCTAGCACCATCAAATAACTGTCCACTGTCTTTGCCATTTGCTTGCAAACAGCCATGCATGGGCTTCTTGCACTTCCATGGGTTGACCATCTTCAAGTGTACCATCATTGCCCAACCCCTCATTGAGCATTCATGCTCAACCATAGCATTATTTAGATAAGATATCAATGCATAAGAAGTAAATTGGTAGATACTATGTACAGGAGCTAGATAAATAGTAGTAGATAGATAGAGAGAGATTCACTGGTTGTAGCACCTGCCTAGGTCAAATGGAGAGCCATAGGCTTCCCCAAGCATGATGTAAACTCCACCTGGATCAAAAACATGGCATTGATCATCACCATCCGTCTGTAAGACAAATACGCACGATCCCTGCTTTGCATTTGTAAACCTGTAAGCCATCCATGTATGTAGCTCTTGATAGCATAACCCTTCAAAAACTGCATGCATGAGCCTTCTTCACACATAAAACAAGCCTGTACACCTTGCAAAGCCTTTGCATCATCTGTTTCCCAACCATCGGCTAGAGAGCTCTCCACAACATCATTGTCTTTAAGCAAGGCAACTTGTAGCAATAAGCATAGAGGCGCTTGAATAGAAACCTTCAGCAACACATCCATCAATAACATGGCACCAACCTGTGGAAATTGATCATCCAAAGCAGATACTGGCATATCTTCACCTGTAGACTCTTCACAAAGCACTAGAAAAGGCAGGAAGCCTTGCATACCTTGTATTCTTGCCATAGCTTTAGCAACCAAAACCTGCGGCTCGTCATCAACATCGACCACTGGCTCATCGAATCCCCAATCATCTTCATCAACACATTCTTCTTCAGTCAACATGGCCTGACCATCACAAGGCAAGAGAGAGGGTTGCCCAACCCCCTGGTCTGCACAAAATGTCTCTTCACTTGCAATCTGTTCCGCTTTGACCACCTTATCAACATGCATAACATCATATGTCTCATACCTTGAGAAAGTAGACTATGTTTCCCATGTGCTGTGCGTATCCAAGGCACTGCTATAGCTTAAATACACCTTGGTTTTCTCCACAAAACTCACCGGCTTTGGTACTTCAGCTATCTTCTCCACTGCTTGCTTTTCGGAAGTCACTTGGTCAAGCACATCAGGCGGTACTCGGTAGACTCCTCTGTGCTAGCTCTGCCGAGGCCTCATAGGCCCACACGGTATCATCTCTACTCTGTCATCACACCTATCCGCTGCTACCACATGTGAATCAACAAAAGGTCAGATTACCTGAAGCTCTTCCCTATCAATTGTACTTGGCACCAATGGACTTGCCAGAACCTGCTTTGCTTCTTGCTTCTTTAAACGTCCTGCTCTGCGCATAAGCTACTGCCTCCTCGTACATGCATGGTCCATCTATTTCGACTTTATCCCGCACTTTTACATGCAAGCAGTCCACAAACTTGGTCATCTTCAAAAAATTTGTATTCTCTACAGTAGTTACCTTAAAACCAACTTGCTCCATATGGCCTCAAACTCCCACACAAATGCTCAAAAATCACCGTCAAGGCTTTGCTTTAGGTTGTCCATCATCCGCTTCACTTCATTCCACTGCATGTTGGCCACATATCGGCTTCGGAATGCCGCTTCCAATGTGCTCCAATCCTGTTTTTCGTCAGCCTGCAAGCCATCGTACCATACCTTTGCTTTTCCACGAACCAAGAGCGGGAAAGCTTGGGCCACTCCCTCTTCTCTTGACAAGCCGCTCTGCAACAAAAAAAGACCGTAGTCTTGCAGCTAAACCTCAACATCTTCAGCACCTGTAAAAGTCAAAAAACCCGACCATGCCATTCTTGTTAGATCCTTCTCTTCAAACCGCGACACCGTCTTCGACTTCACCAAGGAGCAATCAGTAGCTCCTCAATGGAGGCACCACTGATGGGATGGGGAAAATAAGAAAACACCCGACACACTCTACACTGCCTCTTTATAGCCCAAGGTAATAGTCCGCACCCCTACCCACACAGAATCACACATACATGCACACTTTATTCCGACCTTCACAATACAGACGGCCTTCAAGAAATCACATCTACACACACTCGCCCATGAACAACTTCAGCACAATAGACCCATCAACAAACCATCATATCCCGATTCTACTGGATGCATACAACTCCCCAATCTGTAAATGCACTCACACAGGGAGGCAACACACGCCTCGACCACACACAAAAATAACTCACCCAATCATTTTCTCCCTCCCTCTCTGCACACACCCCGGGGGATTCACTCTATATACAAAATGGGATGCCACCTGCGAGCAGACAAATTTGATAAAACCCCTATATACAACTCATATTAGGGAATATGACCCCCCTTTCTACGCTTATACAAAATTCAATACAAAAAACTATCATACCCCTATTTTACATATAAAATTTAGGTCTCACATGATGCAACTGAGTAAAACTAGCCAAAAAGCATGTAGCATAGTGACTAGCAATGTACTAAGGAGCCCCTTCTGTTGATAACTAGATATACCCTCAATGTGTCTTAGTTTGAATTTCAAACTATGTGCCCGTTCAGCCTGCACTCTAGCTACTCGTCCAATTTTGACCCATCTAAACTACTCATAAAACATGGTTATAAAGTTGTGTTAGGTTCTCTTTGTGAATTTGCATCTATACAAACTCTTTATAGCTTTCATCCTCATCAAATGAGCTATAATAACAAAACAAGCAATTGATACAAAACAATGTTGGTTCTTGCATGTATCTTGGTAGCTATTGACTAACAAGTTTGAGGGAAGACTCTTTTGGGATGCCATGATTTTGAAACACAAAAACTTCCTTTTATTTTTCCCTTTTCTCACTCCCCACCTCCCCCTAAATATGATACCCCCTCCCTTATTTTTAAGCTTAGGAGAAAAATAATTGGGGGCCTACCCCTTAAACAAACCCCCCTCCCCTGCACTTACGTGGTGCGGTAAGTTTTCCATGGTGAATCCCCCGGGGCACACACACACGACTTGTCTGGAGCCAACGCTACCACGGACTCATCGCACGAGATTAGAGAGAAACGAAAATTGAATTCAAAACACTCAAGACAACTACAAACACATTATGCATCACATAAAAAGCATCAAAATACAATGATGGTATCACTTGGTGACCACTTCCATGCAATGTGACTGTCCTCTCCCTTTACCATCGGGCGGCCTATGATGAGCTTTCTCTCATTCTTTGACTATGGACCCTCGAGGCCCAACTTGAGTATGACAGCCCCTGCACCTTGTGTACGTGCTTGCTTCAACGATGCTTCAACGAGCTCTCTCTTTAAGCTCCACCGAGACTACCTCTCGAAAGGGTTGTCTCCCTTCTCTTCAAGCTGGCCACCCTGCAACACACTCGTGAGGCCATGTTCCCTTTTGTGTAGCCGGCCTCTAGTGTAGCCCCAACATTGCTCAGGATGGTGGCCTCCTTTTTCTCCATATGGCACAACCAATTACCCGGCTCTACCAGCTGCTGCAGCTCGTGGCCCCTCTCTCCAATCTCTTGCCAGTTTTAGTTGGTGTTACGAGACTGGGCACCCTCCTCTTGTAGTGGTTAGCTGCAATTGGGATAGCTAGGCGTAATGGTTAATTATGTGCTGTCTATTTATTTTACTAATTGAGTTGATGATGATTTTGTAGAGTGGAATGCGGGGGGTTGATGAAGAGGCAACGGCAACTACTCTTGGCCACTTTATATTTGCACAGTATCTTAGAACATCATTTCAATAAGCCACTATGGCTCTGTAAATAGTTGTAGTGGGAACTCCCCTTATGGGTCATGCAAGAACTAATGAGCTTCACTCATTTGCAAAAGTAAAGTGGTTGTAAAAGAGGGGCCTCAATTTTTGGCACCTTAAACTCAAAGTAATATATTAAATACCAACTCCACAAGAGAGGTGCCGTGGAGTTTGGGGCTAGATTTAGGCCTTTCTCTTGCAGATTCTCTTCTCTACTCTCTTAAGCTATGGTTAATTTGCTGTGTACTCTCTAATCTAGTCTCCATCTCTTACACATCTCTTACACTCTCTTACAAGCATGTCTATGTCAATTCTATGTTTACTGTGTGTGTGTGTGTGTGTCATAGTCTAGGTGAGTGTGTGTGCTTGGAAATTGGAAGAAGAGATGGACAGTTTGATGGTGATGGCTTGAAAGCTTGTGTTGAATATTCTAAGCGGTTGATCTCCCCCTCTTCTCCCAACAGTTGGGCTTCAACAATCCCCTCCCATGCTCTTCAGCCCCGACTTGGACGCCCTCCTGTCTTTCCATATTCAGCCCTGGTGGCCTCTCTTTCTTTGATGGCACTGCACTCAGCCCTCCTTTGTTTATGGTGTTGCTACTCCGCTGTAGATCCCTCAGGGGCCTCCCTGTAAGCTACACCCGCTCCACGAGCTGGCCTCTCTCCCAATCACCCCATCTAGCTGGCAGTCGTGGCCTTCCTCCTCCCAATGGATGGTGCCCTCTTCCTTCTCACTTGCATGCCACAGATGGCGCCCTCTTCCTTCTCAGTGCTCATGGCCTGCATGCCACAAATGGCGCCCTCCTCTCTTGGGACTACCACTTGGACTTCCCCTCCACTGCATGCACCACCAGTTGGCCCTTCTTTCCTTATCTTGCTCTTGTTACCTGCAGGTGACAGATTTCCACCTTTTTTGGCTGCCCAAAGGGCAAAGGCTATAGAGATCACTTCTCTTTTTGCTGATTAAAATAGGAAAAAGGTTGAGTTGTATTTTTAAGAAATTTTTGACATGTCAAAAATGTTGATTGGTTGAAATAAGATAGTGGGTACTCATTGAAATGAATTGTGTAAATCTAATGATGGGCATGTCTTGAGTTTTGGAATATGAAATGAACTCTCATATATCAAGGAAAAGATTTTGGGCTGCCCAATGACTTTGGAAGCATGTGGAAGACTGCGGGGGACTGGACCATGCAACTCTCCACCCAACCGTGCCATATATAGACTCCTAGCCCCTAAATATAGTGCCCCTTGACCGCATGTCCGTCCTGGCCCTTGGCCCTGCCCTTGGCCTGACATTACTCCCCCCTTGGAGAAGCGTTTTGATAACTCATGTGAGTATCTTGAAAAGCTCATAGCTACTAAAAGATAGAATAGGGAGTGTCCTCATGTCAAACTTCTGAACATTTTGGAACACACAGAACCACATGTCCACCCCTAACAAAGGTTACATGCCAACATACTCTGTCAGCACACCTACTAAGTCCTTGACTTATGAAACTATCGGTATCCAACCCCACCACAACAGGTGTTCAAAGTTGAAAACCTAACCTAAGCAAATTCTAGAATAAGGAGAGAATCACCTATTTAGAATGCATTGTGCTAACGTATGCTCTTAGCAGATCCTTTAGCACGGTTTACTAACGTATGCGCTTAGCATATCCTTTAGTACTAAATAGAATACTTGTCAGCTGCCTATCCAACGTGGGATGAATAACAGCAGTAAGAGTGAGGTACTTTCCCCAACCACTTACAGACAGTCTTCCATGACTGACGACAAACTATGACTCAATCATTGAGTATCCAGCCATATACTCGATATGGAATGGAGACAACCAACTAGGTTGAAGGTAGATTGGAGGTTCCAGCATCCAATCACTAACATCCATACTCAGCCATCACCTTGTATGGCAGGGTGTAAACTCATACGAAATCTGCAAGAGAGATTGCACTAGCAATGCAAAAGGGTGCAGAAAGAATAAAGTCCATGGATTTGCATGCCGCTCCAAATAAATTTGTGTTAAACACTAGGGCCCATAACACCTAGTGTGCATGCATTTAACAAAAACATATGCAAGCCGCGATTCCATTACGAGACTTTCCACGATACTTACGTGAAAATCTTGCAACAAAGTTGGACCATAATAGAATGTGACAACCTTGTCACACCTAGGAACCAACCATGAGACCTTCTCATGAACGTAGCATACTTTGCAGCAAAAGTTAGACCATAATAGAATGTGACAACCCGGTCACACCTAGGAACCAACCATGAGACATTCTCATGAACGTAGCATACTTTGCTATATGTAGAAACGACCCTCCGTTAAGGTGGTTTCACAGCACTTGTAATCACAACAAGTCTGTACTTAGTACCCGACAATTTTTGGCCACTGAAATTGTTCCTGATATTGTGTGCGTCAATTGGTCTAATGAACGGATGCGACCAGCACCTAGGGACTTCGTCGCGACACATCATTTCGAATTGGGCGCCAGTGTCAGTCCCAGAGACTCATATTCTCCACATGTGGAATATGTCTCAAGTAAGGATGCCAGGAAAAGTGACATCCATCAAGTACGAGCTGTACTTGTGCGTGGAGGAACTACAAACACTCTGTGACGCGAGTGAGAGGGAACCTCATTATCATGCTCCACACCGGCTAAACCAAACTCCTTGAGTTCCTAGACCATGTTGTATCCCATGTGACAACATGTGCCAAATCGAGCCCTACAAGTAGGTTCGTAACAGCATAAGGCAAAAAGGTAGATTGGACACTTGGCCCAAAATACTTTGTGCCGACATGCCCTTGGCATGGCTCTGTAACATTCAAGCGTACTTATACGTCTTGAAAAAAAAAACAAGCAAAGTATACAAAAAATGGAATAACACCAAATTAATAGATTCGTACCTGAAGGTTTGAACGGAATGTTCACTTACGAGTATTCAAACGGAGAGGAGCACATCTCCTACCTGAAAAACAAACAGCATTGCACTAGGAACCGTGGGTGTTTCCTTCGTAATCCAACCCCTTTGGTTAAAATCTACGTAGTCAAACCCCTTGGTAAGACCCTTTGTAGAAACTGCTCAACTAGCAGGTAATGGCAACCAACATAGTTAACCGTGTACATATTGATTGGAATCAACTTGAAAAGTTGAGTTTGTCCGCTACCGCATGGTAGATTGCGTAATTCTTTCCTAGAAAGTCTAACTGAGAGAGATCAAACTGTGATCCTCAATGCAGATCAATTGTGATCCTCAATGCAGATCAACTATGATCGTCAATGCCTATGGGGTGATGTAGCAGTCACCCGTCGGGTCGTACCCGAAAACAATATGTCCATAGACACTCTGTAGTGCTATAGAGAGAGCAAGAAATCCACACAAGTGAACTGCCTAGCTCGTGTGGACATCCATGCTGTCACCAATGATTGTTGCATCTATACTTCCTTATAGAGATCAACTGCTGTGAGTTGAAGATTATCAAAAACTCAGCTTGAGGGTCGCACTGAAAACATGTAGTGCAAAAATGACACCCTAAACATCCGTAATGACAAGACTCTTGCTTGTGCATTAACGTCGATGTATACTTCCCTGGGTAGATCTGTTCAATCTTGAAAATAATCACCCCAAAGAATGCCAATAGTTGGGTCTTACCCTTGGCCTGACAATGGCTCTTAGCCGGTGTGGCTCATAGCCCTTATGCAAATTAGTGTTCAATGGACAAACCGATGAAGACTAATTTGAGTAGCATTTTAGCCACATGGTAGCTGAGAGTTAGAGCACCTTGGCTCAGGCTGACTCACGAGCAAAACACGTATCAAAAGCTTCTTAGAATATTTTTCATTTTTCCCTTAAAGAGAGGGAGAGAGAGAAGAAGAACATGCTGGGACACAACCACATTTTGACCTACCTGCCTTGCAGGGTCGTGATTGCATGAAAATGACTTAGCATTGGCACTTTGCCTATGAAATAAGTTCTAGATTTAGGTTCCTTTTAGTGTTGTTGGGTGTTGATAGCAACCAACTAGCAGGTTCAACAATCCATCACTTAGTCTGTCCTTGACAGAGTTGCGAGGGTGATAGCGGAAGCATAATGCATAAAGTGGTGGAATCCATGCCACCTGCGTAGCATGCCTTGCATGCAAAAACTTAAGCCCTTGGCTACTATAACGGTCTCAAGCGTGAGAACCAAAACCATAAGTGCCTTGCACAATCTAAACTGGTCGGAATTCTGTGAGGTGATATTCCCTATTTTGCCAGTTTTTGCAAACTTGTGTGCCACGGCCCTTGATGACAAGTCATTGGGCAATTCCTTGGCACAAGGGAGAAGCCGCGCTTCATGTAAAATTTCCAAAGCACTTTGCTTTTCACAATGACAGTAATTGCCAAGTAAAGTGTAAACATGGAAAAATAATAAGAACATAAAATTGGCTAACTTGGTCGTTGCGGTCACCCGTTGACTCAAAAGTCCGTGGAACAAAACTCACTTAAAATGGCTCGTAGCCATATCTGCTGCACGGATAGGAGCTGTTGGATGTAAATATACATCCGTTGTATGATATACGCTCGTCTGTCACGTAATGAAATAAGTTGGAAGCATTTTGCCAAATCCTTCCCAAGTTTGTATGCTCATAGCATAAGCCGAACATGGGAATTTTCCATGCAATATACCTGGCTTGAAGCCTTGCTTCGCATAAAGAATGTTGTGATACTAGACGACGAAGTCAGCTGTTGAGACACAGATATCATGAAAAAAAGCATCGACCTTGTCGAGTGATTTCAACTGAAAATAACCAGTCTTGTGTGGCAAAAATCCCCTATCCGCTTCGAGAAACAGTGACACGAAGTCGGCCATGCCGAGCAACATGCCCCCCCCGCATCAAGTCTAGCAGTAGGATGTGCCAATCTCCTTGAGATTCTAAAGCATCGCGAATTTGCTATGCTTTTGCATCAAAGTCAACCGTTGAGAAGCCGTGCTTCAGAGCCAAGTGGTTGGGATTCAAGCCGTGCTTGATTCGAGTGTGCAATACACAGCCTTGCTGTTAGAAACATCATAACCATGTCATACTCAAGCCAATATGAGAAGGAAGCCGTGCTGCACATGAGTTCTTATGTAGTTCTGATGCGGGGAGCCACCAGTTATGCTTGCCAGTTGACAATGGCATTCACAGCTTACTTGACCATGTCGAATTGTATTATGTACTGAAAAAACAAAAGAAAAAACTCATGCAAAGTATGTACCTTGTACCTGCTTGGTTGGACTATGGTAGTCCCGATAATTTGTAAATGGAGTTCTGCTCCCAGGATTGCTTAGAAAACTCGTCTAAGCATGCTTATTGAGAATGGGAAGATCCTGCTGTTGCCTAATTTCAACAATAAACAACAACTAGCCGAGGAGCCATGTCCTAGCAAACTTGGTTTACAACTTCTTGAAAGTGTAATCAGCGGTTGGCCTTGCCAAATATTTGCATCTTAAATGCCACAGGCCTTGCCTGTACCAATATGGCATAAGCCTTGCCTGACCCGGAGGAGCAAACATGGCCGAGGATCAAAAATTTCCAAACCAAAACTGGGAATTTGATATCTATAACTGTAGACCCGAACATGCTCAAATTGCTCCATGCTTTGCTTGTGGTGCGTATAATGCAGATAAATCTGCGAGATTCAAAGAAGTTATCATTGAATATATTAAAGTCGACTTGCTTACCAACTCGTAGAAATCCAGGTTGAACAGCGTAAATCCTTTGTTGTCAACATCTGGCATGTATGTTGGCTCGTAACCCTTGTGCATGTCTCGACGACAACTTCCATGCCTTGCATAAATCTTGTGGGAGTTCGAAGAAAAGCTACTGCTTACCTTGTGACGTACTCACCGCGACCTTGATCCGATCTCAGTGAGTGGCATTATGTCTTGCAGGGTTCGTGCATGCGGTCCTGAGAAAATTTTGCTATCTGTTTCTTGCTGCATGCAAGCTAGCCCACGCATGTCATCTTTGTTCAAAAATGCACCAGCCTGTCGAGAGGTCATATGCCCATGCGACGAGGGGGGGACCTTGGCCCGTGGGCAGCATCCCCTAATTCAATTTAATTGCCCAAGGCCTTTGGCCTTAGGGCATCTTGATGTGAAACCAGCGAACTCGCTGGGCGATGGAGTTCTCCACAGAGCCGCTGCGAGAGAGAAAGGGAGGTCGGGCTCCGCGCGTTGCTCGGATGCACCCTCAGCTGAGTCGGGTTTGCTCCGGCTCCGCCTCGCGCTCTCAACTAGGCTGCCCACGAGCGATTTGGAGCCTGTCGATGATCCATCTCCTCCCGCCTCAAGAGGCCTTGCACACGCCGCTTGCGTCTCGGCCCAGCCTTCCCCGCCTGTGGAGCAGCCCTTCCCACGGCCATGCACTGTCGGCTTGTCCACGATCGGAGAGAGAGAGAGAGAGAGAGAGAGAGAGAGAGAGAGAGAGAGAGAGAGAGAGAGAGAGAACACAGTGCTTACAGAGAGAACGCCATGCTTCCCCCCTCCATAGCTCCCTGCTGCCTCCTCCTCTCCCCTGACCTCTGATACCAGTGTAAAACTGCGGGGGACTGGACCATGCAACTCTCCACCCAACCGTGCCATATATAGACTCCTAGCCCCTAAATATAGCGCCCCTTGACCGCATGTCCGTCCTGGCCCTTGGCCCTGCCCTTGGCCTGACAGCATGAAACGTTGACAGCCTTACATGTTAAATGATAAAGCCTTAGAGGCTCCACAAATCCCAAGAGACACCTTTTCATTTTGAAATTTGTGTTACCCACCTTTTCATTTTGAGAATTTTAAGAAACTTGAGGTAATAGACTAAAGTTGTCATTTTTGTTACTTAAAACTTTATTATCATTTGGGGCTTTAACCTTTAAAGATTTTTTATTTTTATTTTTAAAGATTTTAAAGCTAAGTTTAGAACTTAAAGATGTAGAACTTTTAAAGTAAGGTCTCCAATGATCCAATGAGGACCTAGAGCTTTTTTTATTATTAGAAGGTAAAACTTTGAATTAAAGAAAGTGAAAATGTTACATGGATCCGCAAGTAGGGGGAGGGAGGGTCACCCCGAGACGCTAGAGTCTTAGGACTTAGAACTTTAAAGCTTTTAAAGTGGGATTTACAACTTAGGGATCTACAGTTTTAAATTTGTAAAAAAGGCTCTAGAGCTTAAAAACGTAGAGTTTTTAAAGTGGGGTGTAGAGCATAGGGATCTAAAGCTTAGGGTGTAGAGCTTAAGGGTGCTCTTTCAATTCAATTCTATGTACACGCTTATGTTTTTCTTTTTCAAAAGCTTAGAGATGTAGTGATTTTAAAGTGGGATCTACCCTCAGATCAAGGCCTAAAATTGATGCCTACTTTTTTTCTCAAGGGCTATTTTGCCTATCAAAACAATCTCAAAATTGTCTGTCATTTTTTGTATTTATATCTTTAAGTTAACGTTATATATGGCCAATTACATGAGTTGATTGCATTACACAAAGCATATGAAAGGGGGCTTGAAAAATTGGATGTCAAAAAGAAATTTTTATCATGCCTGGCGGGCCTTGTGATTTTATCACTTATTTTTTTTGAACTCAAAGCTTTTCAATTCCATTTGACTTGGAACACATTCCCACGAGCAAAGCAAGTCACGGTCGTGTGAAGCTCCGCATTCACTAAATCATAATCGGATGCAATAGTTGTCTGATGATTGGCAAAACTTTTGATTCACGCTCATGAAAAACTTTGAGAGGGCTGCCCTTGATGCCCCATCTGACACACACACTATAGTGGTGTCATCGACCACCAATCGGGAACATGCCGAGCTCCAACTTTAGCCTGGCATAGGTGTTTTTTCAAGCACTCCGAATGACAAGCTGCAAAAGTCGATCAGTAGGGTACACTGAGGCTAGACTTCAAGTACTTGTAAACATCCCGATGATTAGAGGCCCAAAATCATGGCCCGACCTGTGATGTGCCACATCTGGCATACGCATCCTGGCAGTAAAGTATTGTACAGACACCTCGAACAAAAGCCCATATCATAAACCTGATCTTACCTGCATCCAGAACCCCTTGCCTTATTCCCAATCTTGTGATATCAACATTTGCCCCTGCCAGCTCTGATAGAAAGAAACAACTGTACTTTCGACTAGAGAGTGCTCCACCTGGGTATACCTGTCATCTAGAACCATCAAATAACTGCCCACTATGTTTGCCATTTGCTTGCAAACAGCCATGCATGGGCTTCTTGCACTTCCATGGGTCGACCATCTTCAGCTGTACCGCCGCCAAAATTTGTTGCGAAACTTGTCTATTTGATTGTCGAATCCCGACCCATTGTCAATAGGTTGAGCTTTGAATACTTTGCAATTAGTTGAAATGAATGATGAACTACCAGCGTCTTGAGTCAAAAAACAGCGAACTTTTTGAACCTTTGGAAGTTTCTGCAGGAATTTGGTGACTTGCCAATGAACTTTTCGGCTCCAATGGACTTTGGAAGGCCGAGGTTGTCACTGTGTTCACCATCTACCAGAGCGGAGGTTTTTAGCCGTCAGCACTTGCCCTAAGGGGAGAGGTATACCCTTTTTCTTAATTGCCCTAAGGCCAAGGGCCTTTGGGTGCCATGGTGTGAAAAAAAACACCCACACAACAAGCGGCTATGGCACAAGAGGTGGCCGAGGGGGCAAGAGATACACACAATGCTTTGTAGGTTGCTTCCCCGGCGTGAGCTCTTGAGTCAAAATCCGTTGCTCTTGGCCTCGTGCACCTTTCAAGCCCACCCGTGCGGTGTTTGGCGGTTGTCAAGAACCTATCTCTCCTCTCCTCAAGAGGCTCTGCACACGGGTTTGTCCTCCCCGACTTCTTTCCCACCTGGCAAGAGAGGAGTTCCACAACCCTTTGCATGCACATGCAAAAGCATGAGAGGACCACGCCTGCCCTTGAAGTATTTTTGGCTCTGATACCAATATGATGCCCAAGGAACTACCTTTTTGAATTCCCTAGTGTACACTGGTAGCCCTCTTGGCCTGGGTCCGTGACCCCCCTGGGTATGCCCTTGGCATGACATATAGAAAATGAAGAGTAGTAATACGACAAGTGGGAGCAGAAGTTTCTTCATAATCTATGCCTTTTTGCTGCACATAGCATTTTGCAACAAGTCGAGCCTTAGGGCGATCAACCTCACCATCCGGCTTGCGTTTTAACTTGTAAACCCACTTTGTACCAATGGCCTTTTTTTGCCAGGAGGCAAATCACATAAAGTCCATGTGTCATTTTCTATAAGTGCATCATATTACTATTGCATGGCAGCCATCCAATTTTCTAAATTCTGTGCTTCATCAAAAGATAGAGGCTCCTCTATATCACATAAGCTAGACACAACCAAAGCATAAAAATCTGATGCATAAGAGGCATGGCAAGAACCTGAACGAGTACGACTAGACAAAGGTGCATCCAATTTACTGTCACGCAAACAGCCATTTTGGCATACCTCTAGCTTGCTCATTTTGAGCCCTTTTCTCATCAGGTACATCATGTACATATGCATCAGTAATAGATTGATCTCTAACATTTTTAAAAACCCCCATAGGCTGTACATTTGCCTCATTTGAACTTACATTTGAGCTCCCACCACTAAAAAGAGGCAATAAACTATCTTAAATGTCATGTGAGCTTACATTACTATCTATAGTACATGATAGAAAAGGCTGAACAGAATTTTGCACAAACACAACATCACATGAGACCAAAATACGCTTTGTTTGCGGACGGTACAACCTGTAATCTTTGCTTTCAACACTATAACCAACAAAAACACATTTGATAACCTTATCATCCAATTTTCTGCGCTGCGTTTGTGGCACTAAACCATAAGCGAAACAGTAAAAAACACACATATGCTCAATAGATGGCTTTCTATCATGCCATGCTTCATATGGAGTCATAGACTGCAATGCTTTTGTAGGACATCTGTTGAGTACATAAGTGGCACACGTGACAACCTCAAGCCAAAACAAATGTGATAAAGCTTGACTCTTGACCATACATCATGCCATTTCCATAAGAGACCTGCTTATCCTCTCAGTAACACAATCTTGCTGAGGCGCATACGGCACTGTACATTGGTGTTTTATCCCAAGACTAGCCAAAAATACATTAAATTCATGAGACATATACTCCCCCCCTCGATCGGAACGGAGGGTGCCCATAGTACACTTCGAGACATTTTCAGCCATTGCAAGAAATTGCTTGAAGCACATAAACACTTTGGACTTAGATTTTGACGGATATACCTATGCATGCCTGGAGTAGTCATGAATGAAAGTCACGAAGTACAAGTAATTTCCCAAGGATGGAGTTTGCATAGGCCCACTATGCACAAGTTGCAACCTGCATGTAGCACGAGAACCGACCCATCCTTTGGAAACTTAGCATGCTGCATTTTACCCAAAATACAACCTTCACAAACATGTTTGACAGGTGCTTCAAGAGGCGGCAAAGAAGCAACAGTATTAGATTTTTGCAAATGCAGTAAACTGGAAAAATTTAGATGCCCAAAACGTGCATGCCATAGTTTTGCATCTGAAACAGCCCTTGAATCTGAAACTACATTTGCAAAATTTTGTCCACACTTGTCATATAGAGTGAGCATATACAACCCACGACACAAAAGGCCATATGCAACAATTTCATCCACCAAAGCTGAGATCGTGAATTGTACATGTGTCATCCACAAATTTGACTACGAGACCAAGTCTAGCAAGTGCAGATACAGACAAAAGGTTTTTTTGGATCCTAGGTACATACAATGCATCAACAAGTGTAAAAGAAGTGCCCTTTGCAGCAGTAAGCACAATCTTTTCAATTTCTTGAACATGATAAGAGGCATTGTTGGCACAAGTTGTCGTTTTCCCATGAGGGACAAACTCAATAGAGGTAAAAAAATCACGATGTGAGGTAATGTGCTTTGTAGCACCACTGTCAAAATACCACACATGTGAATTTGCAGCAACTGACATACATGCATCATGGACAATAGGATCATAAGTGCACTCTGCACTAAATGCCCATTCTGCATCAACATCAGTATCACAATCTCCTTTGACAGAAGACCCTACAGTTGCTGCACTTGTATTGGACCCTGTAGTGGATCCAACCTCTTTTGCCTTCAATTTTGGACACTGCTTGATCAAGTGATCATTAGCTTTACAATAATGGCAACCCATCTTCTTTTTTCCCTTATTACTAGAATTGCCAGACGAAGTGCTGCTAGCAGAAGCATCAGGAACATAAGTTTTGCCACTCACAACAAAACCAAAAGAAGTGGTTACATTACTGTTCCCACCGTTTCTTTGAGCTGCAATAAAATCCTATTCAATTGTACGTTGCCTAGTCCTATTCTTTTTGGAAAGTGACTCTTGCACCAAAAATGTGCATAATACATCAAACTTGACAGCTTCAAGATTTCATTATCAAAAGTCTGGTAAGAATTTGGCAAAGCATCAAGAACAGTTTGCACAAGTGAACTGTCAAAAATGACTTCTCCTACAGAAATTAGTTGCTCATTAACATCCTTAACAATTTTAGTAGACACCAAACACAGATTGTGAAATGTTTAGAAAAGATAGTGGGTGCTATACTATTTCAACCAAATAGGTTATTTGTATCCTCCCATTGCTCCAATTCTAGGCAGCACATTTTCCTCTCCCACACCCATCTTGATTGCATGTTTGTATGCCTTTTTGGTTGAACACAAAAAATTGCTCACAATTCTTCTTGACACTGAAATTTAAAAATAACTCTCCATGATTTTGAAGGTCCTTGCTAGGGTGCAATCCACAATAGCAATGCATGTCTCACTATGGTGTAGCATATGTGGTAGCTGCTTCAAAAAGATTGTAGTCATACAGAAAAATTACATTTTTATATGAGAAGATTAAATATAATGAAGTTCAAGTAATGAAAACAACTTAGTGAAAATAAATATAGATTCATTTGCCTAAATTTACTCTCATCACCAAGCCCGTCCCCCCCCAAACCTTTGCAAAGGCATTTATTACTAGTTTGATTGGTTTAAATGTAATGATATGTAGTATATCTTAAGAATATTATTAAGAAACTCTTACATATAATCAAGATGTTTTTGGAATATGGCTCCTTAGACTACTATGCTTATCGTGTTTAGTATTGGAGCCATAAAGAATAACTTACACAACTCTAGGTGAAATTTTTCAATGTAGGATGTATCATACATTCATTTTGATAATAAAAAAATTGTCGATACATTTGACCTAGACACATCATGAACAAGGCCTATAAAGCTTGTCATTAGCTTCACAAAATACACGAAGCACATTGGTACGAAAAACATTGAAGTGTTCCACAACAATCAAGTCAATCTCTAATATACCCTCTTGACAAGCAAGAAAATTTGAGTTTACAAAAATAACACACTAACAATGCTAGAGAAGTAGAAACGTCTCATGATCCTAAGAAGCCTCACAACATCATGGTTTGAGTGATTCACATGTGATGAACTATGACTCCCCAAGAACACAAAAGTGTAACGATGCATGTAGTTATCTATTGATCAAATAAACCGTTGTGTAAAGTGCTTCTCTTGAATCATCCTTTTCATTCTCTCAGGAACACTACTTTGACCTGGGATATAAGGAGCAGTTAACTCACACTAAATTCCCTTTTTTGCACAAAATTCAGCAAACTCTTTGGTGGAGATGTATTCTCCACCTTTGTCTAGACGTAACGCCTTGAGCTTCTTACCACATTTGGGTTCAACACTTGTTGACAAGAATCTCTTAAAGCAAGAGCACATTTTACTCTTTGTTTTTAATACATAAGCCCAAACTTTGTGCGTTGCATAATCTATAAATGTCACAAAATAAGATGTGCCACAAAGATATTGAGTTGGCATGGGGCTGCATACATCACTATGCTATGTACAATCTCTAAATTCCCTCTCTTTCTCAAATGAAACATTACAAGAAGCACGTGTTTTCTTCTCATACTAACAATTCTCACAGAAAGGAAATTCAACAAAAGATAAAGCATGCAAATAGACCAAACAAGAAAGATTTACATTCCTCTCTTGGACATATGTCCAAATCGAATGACATCTAGAAGCTCGGTTACTAGAAGAACAATGTTTTTGTTAGACACATAAAGATTATATAAAGATCCAACTTTAGAACCACTAGCAAGCAACAAGTTTCCTTTGGATATGTGCCATGATTGTTGATAGAAAGTGACTTGACGACCCAAGCCATCAAGTCTGTCAATTGGAATAAAATTGCGAGTCAAACATGGCACATGACGAACATTGTGAATGAAATATGACACAACCATAATAATGTCACCAATGCCAACTATTTCACAAGCATAATTGTCACCCAATGTGATGAAAACAATACTCTCATGATAATGAGTAAACCACTTCCTATGTGGGGTCACATAAAGAGATGCACTTGAATCTAGGATCCACATATGTGACACTTCACCACCACTAACTAGAAATTTGGTTGGCAATGAACTCAGTAAACATAGAGTCTCTTGTGTATCATAGAACACAGCCATAGAATCTGCTAGCAAATTAATGTCATGTACATCATCGTAATAAATGACTGGATTGATATCTTGGATCTTCAAACATATATACCAAATGTATATGGCATAACATAAATAGATCTCAAGGAAAATGTTGTCCATAATGCGTACCTGTATCCAACTAACTATTGTGGGCAAGTAGCACTTACACCTGTAACGTGTTGTGTTGTATTTAATGACCACACTGCTCTCATATATAGCATGTATAATCCACATAAGCATACATTGAGCCAATGCTCAAAATACATGTGTTGTGTCTCAATCTATATGCACAAACCCTGTGTATGTGTGTGAGGATGTTGATGTTGTACACATTACTGCAATTTTTTTTTTCTCAAAATTAGGTCAAATGGACACCACCATTACATCTATAACGTGTCAAAACTCCCCAAAAGTCTCCTGGATTGAGCAAATCTGAAATTGTACGAGGGAGATATGGCAAAAAATGCACTTTTTGAGCCAAAAAATGCACTTGTGGAAACTTGTTTTTGCTAATTTGTCACATTGTGGGCTGACTAACCACAAAAGAATAGTCCCAAATCTCAGTAAACTTAGCTCCTAAATGACAACAAGGCAAAGATCTCATCTCTAGAATCCCATGCATGGCTGCAAATTTCCTGGTCTAAGTCTTGCTATTTTAGCACACCTCAATGCACTCCAATGTTTGTGCAATCAAAGGATAACACTCCGACTGAATACTCTCCTCCATCAGCACTTAAAAATGAATGAAAATCAGCTGCAAATAGTGCACAAAGAACTCACGGCGATGAAGCTGTCTTGCCGTAAAAAAATTAGTTCTGATACAAGATTGAAGGGAAGCAGAAAACCACAATTGGGGATACCTGCAAGCCCCCCCCCCCCCCCCCCCCCCCCCCCACACACACACACACACACACACACAAAAAGTGAAGAGTGTGCGGTGATGCGGAGTGTGAGGGAGAAGAAAAGCAGACATGGAGTACTGGTGGAGTTTTAGTGAGGACTCAAAATTGCCTCACTACTCCTTATTGTTCTATGTGATCAAAAGAAGGTTAGTACAATCAATGAGATGGGTGTTCAACCAGTTGGTTATACGCATTGCAAGAAAGTGGTTTGCATATCCCAAATCTTTCATTACAAACTTCATGCTAAGTGACTTCTTCAAGGTGGAAATATTATCTTTAGACTTCCCAGCAATGAGCATATCATCAACATAGGAAATCAACATGATAAGTGAAGCATTGCTCAACTTCCTAGTATACAAGCAATAATCTTCCTGGCTCCTTTCATAACCTTGGGGCTGCATGTACTTGTCAAACTTCATGTATCACTACGTTGAGTCTTGTTTTAGGCCATACAATGCCTTGTGCAATGACTTGTGAGGTTTGACTTCAAAACCCTCTGGCTATTGCATGTAGACATCCGGCCACATCAATATCCTCATGAAGAAATCCATCTTCATGTCCATCTGGACAAGTTCCATGCCCTCAGTGGCTACTAGTCTCAACACAAGACGCAATGTAGTCATCTTAACCACCGCTAGAGAAAAAAATCTCATCAAAGTTCACGCCTTTCTTTTCTTCAAACCCTTAGCTACCAATCTAGCCTTATACTTAGGCTCACGATCTTCTGCCATGTAATTCTTCTTGTACACCCATTTGCAAGGGGAGGCTTGTTTTCCCTCCAACAACTCTGTCAATTCCCAAGTTTCATTTGCCATAATTGAGTGATACTCAAATTGCATTGCTTGCTTCCACATCATGCTATCTTCCATCTCGATAACCTCTTGGTAGCAAGTACGTTTTCCGCAGTCAACAATCAACAAATAGTCTAACCCTGGCTGAAAATGCTCAGGGGCACGAGATACATGTGTAGATCTCCTTGTTGCTTGAGTACTAGACTCTGCTCTCGCAGGAGCATCACTTGATCTCTCTAGAGCATTACTAGTGGTAGGTATATCATTAGTAGACCGAGTTGTTTGCGTAATTGGACTTGAAACGTACTCGTATCTCATTTTGTGATACTCAACCTCTTTCACAGGATATTTGTGCATCTTTGACTCATTAAAGATCAATTGTGAGTTGGGAATGACTCTTCAAGATTCCAAATTCAAGAGACGATAATCCATTTCTCCATCTACACCATAAATAATGAAGATGCATTTGTGTGACTTGGGATCCAGCTTCTTTCTAAGCTCCTTAGTCACATGTGATAATGCCTCACACCCAAACACACATAATTAGTCGTAATTAGGCTTCTTGCTTATTTACATCTCTTGCAAAATCTTGTAGTTCTACCATGTACTAGGCGATCTATTTATTATATGCACCACTATCAGAATAGTATCTCCCCAAAACTCTTGAGATAAATTTGCCATGATAGCATAGAAGTGACTTTCTTCTGAATAGTTATATTCATATGCTCAACAACTCCATTATGAAAAGATGTGTACGATGTAGTAATATGTCTTTTAATGCCGCCATTATCAGTGTGCAAAACCTTCAACTTCTTGCCTGAATGGTTCTCAAACATAGCTAGGAATGTTTGGAAGACACTAAAGACTTTGTCTTCCTCTTCAAGAGGTAGACCTACACCTATTGAATAGATGTAAAGAAAGAGGATGCAAGAGATCTACACAAGACAAGCACAAAGCACACAGAGATGGAAAGCTTCTTCTTCTTCTCACAGAAAAGAGAGTACAAAATGACTAAGTGCTAAAACTGAAAAGTAGCACATATGTACATGCGGTCACTAAGTGTGAACTCGCTAGAAGCGTACTAGGCTGGCACTATAAGTGTAGTCCAGTTGTAGAATCACTGGCAGAGATCCTCCGTGTCGGTCACCTAACGTGGCAGTGAGTAAATGTCGTAAGCGGCCAAGACCCGTAGTGGATGCCAGCTCAAGATGTAGAGCTCGACATCTCAACACTCCCCCTCGAGCTCTGCATGTCGCAGAGTCCAAGCATAGTCCGGAAACGTTGAAGCTTTTCAGCTCCGAGGGCCTTGGTAAAGATATCCGCTATGATATCCGCTATCTGCTCCTCTGTGCTGACATAGACCAAGTGGATGTCGCCCGCCAACACTCGCTCTCAAACGTAGTGGTAATATCGTGCTTGTCCCCACAAGAATACATGAAATGAGCCTCCTAGAGCTACCTTGGTCAAAATCCAAGAAGAGGATGCTCACCACAAAGGATCTCCTCTATGCCATGCTTGGGGAAAGGTAAGAGAACATGATGCTTTTAATCTCTTTGACCCTGGTTCTACTCACAATCTCATATCCACAGACTTGGCCAACAAGCTACGCATCCAAGCCTATGAGATGGGAGATGTCCTTCCCGTCAATGGGGCTTTCAAGGGGTGTAATGGCTATTGCCCACACAGGAGCAATAGGCATTACGGGAATGATTACCTGCAACTACATCATGTGAACATCAACATATGGAATGACAAGAGAAGGAAGTACACAGTACACAGGCATAGAACACCTCTTGCTTCATTCATGTATACTCCAGACTCAGAGTAACAACAGTAGATGCCATGGATATCATAGAGATTGGTTAAGTTACATCAAAAGACAGGTATGTCCCTCCATATACAACCGCTGCTCCAGCGCAGATTGGGAACGGTGCACACACTCCTGTCCCATGATATCCCGTGAAGAACTGCTGCTACGGCCGTCGCATACTGCATGACTCCTGATCCGCGTGCAATGTCCATATCTCCATAGGACCGCAGGACCGCATGTGCAGCGAATGCCGTAACATCTGGCACGCACGGTGGATTGCGTGAACCCACACTCAGCCCCTCCAGTTGGAAGGTTCCGGTGGTTGCTCTGCACCCTGCTCTGGTGAAGAGGAAATATCAATATAGCCAAAGCCTCTAAAATCTGCAGTATGTGCCCAATAGACCTCATCCAGAAGACGTGGATCTATCTCAATTTGTTCCGGCTAGGCAACCCGAGGAATCAACTGCGTTGGCAAAGAAATAGATTGAGGCGCATGTGGCAGAGGAGCAAGAGGTGTATGCAAAGGATAATAGCGAGAAAGGTATCTATTAAGAGAAGACCAAAATGGAGGGCAAGGTGGTGTTAAGTATAGAGCCTGATTTACCCTTGTAATTTTCTGTCGTAAAAGCACACATTTGTAAGGCCCCCATTATGAGGAGAAGCCATCGTGCGTGAAGGAAAATCACTCACCGGAAACCAAAATTTTCACGGACAAGAATCAGGGGCAACTTTAAAGGCCTCGGGGGCAGAGGCCCCCGAGACTTTTTTTTTCGCCGGAATATTATGGCCGGACGGCGGCCCGAAAGTGGTCGGAAAACAACCGGTCGGTTGGCCGGTGGCCGGTAGTCAATGGCCGATGGCCGGTGGTCGGAAGTCAATGGCCGGTGGCCGGTGGTCGGAAGTCAATGGCCGGTGGCCGAATTCAAAAGCGGACTTGTCTTCTCAAGGGAGGCCACACATGGGCGGATTGGAGGGTCCTATTTTGACTTATTCGCACAAGGGCGGCTACACATGGCTGTCTCTCATAAGAGAGGGCAGCCCTTTTGGCCTATAAAAGGAGGCCATTTCTACACACATTTCATAGTGTGAAGTTGATGCAACAAGGTGAGTGTGAGGTGGTGAGAGTGAAGCAAGGCGGGAGCTCCATTAAGGGTATAATCCCTTTGTAAACTACCTGTTGTTTTGAAGTACTAAAGCCATTGAGTGGCTGCTTTCCCGTGGACGTAGCCCACATTGGGTGAACCACGTATATCATGTGTACTCTCTCTCTCTCTCTCTCTACTCTATAATCTCGTGTATATAAATCTGTCTCTCTCCATTAAGTAATCTACTCAATTATCTATTTAGCTACGTCTTATTTCCTAACAACTGGTATCAGAGCAAGGTTTGCTCGTAGCTAAATTATCTCAAGGAAAGGATTCCTTGAATTGAGTGGGAGTTATGGCGGAGGAAGGGAAGCTCAAGATTGAGAAGTTCAACGGCAAAAACTACCAACATTGGAAGATGCAGATTGAAGACTATCTCTACCAGAAGGACCTCTATTTGCCACTAGGCGGTCTTGTGAAGAAGCCCGCAACAATGGCAGATGAAGCATGGATTGTCCTTGATCGAAAGGCACTGGGAACAATCCGGTTAAGCTTGGCGTCAACGGTGGCCTTCAATGTTTCGAAGATGAAGACCACGGAGGACTTGATGAAGTCACTTCGACTTCTACGACTTCTACGAGAAACCATCGGCATCCAATAAGGTATTTCTTATGAAGCGCTTGTTCAATCTAAAGATGG
This sequence comes from Adiantum capillus-veneris, assembly GCF_014529385.1. Taxonomy (NCBI): domain Eukaryota; kingdom Viridiplantae; phylum Streptophyta; class Polypodiopsida; order Polypodiales; family Pteridaceae; genus Adiantum; species Adiantum capillus-veneris. The sequence continues at coordinate 118,758,733 of NC_140933.1, forward strand.
CAGAGAATGGTTCAGTTGCAGAACACCTAAATGACTTTAACACAAACATAAGTCAACTTCGATCAGTGAAAATCAATTTTGATGACGAAGTGCGAGCTCTCCTTATACTATCATCTCTACCGGATAGTTGGGACAGCCTTGTGATGGCTGTAAGTAATTCTATCTCTGGCACAAATACTCTTAAGTTTGATGATGTTGTGGGTGTTCTCCTAAGCGAGGAAATGCGAAGGAGAAGCATAGGAGAATCATCAAGTGCTGCACTATCAGTGGAAACAAGAGGAAGGCTTAAGGAGAGGTTCAAAAACCAAAAGGGTCGTGATCGCTCAAGGCGGAGCAAGTCACGCACAAAGTCAGTTCTTGAATGTTGGAACTGCGGCAAGAAGGGCCACGTCAAGAAGGATTTCTGGTCCAAGAAGAAGAAGGAGACAGAGTCTCAAGACAACAATCCAACATCGGAGGCCAATGTGGCAGGTAAAGTAGAGAAAGATGCTCTAATTCTCTCATTAGACAATGTGTCTAATTCCTGGATAGTAGATTCCGAGGCTTCATTCCATGCGACAGCACACAAGCAACATTTCCAAGACTACACCAAAGGTAATTTTGGGTATGTATACTTGGGAGATGATGAAGCTTGTGAGATTGTCGGCAAAGGTACAGTTTCTGTCAAAACTGCTAACGGAAATGAATGGAAGCTTAAAGATATTAGGCATGTTCCTTCTCTTCGCAAAAATTTGATATCTACAGGACAATTGGGCGATGAAGGTCTCAACATTGCATTCGGAAACAAACGGTGGAAGATCTCAAAGGGATCTTTGGTGGTTGCCAAGGGTGAAAAAGTCGGTACACTTTACTTGTGTACTGTTAGCACGCAACCTTCAGCTTGTGCAGCAACTACAGAAGTTGACAGTGCGGTGTGGCACTACCGACTTGGGCATATGAGTGCCAAAGGAATGCAAATCCTTCAAACAAAGAAGCTTCTACCAGGTTTGAAAGAAGTGGACTTAGAGTTCTGTGAAGATTGTATTTATGGTAAACAAAAGAGGGTAAAATTTCAAAAATCAAGAAATGAAAGAAAAAATAAAAAACTTGAGTTGGTTCATTCTGATGTTTGGGGTCCTGCAAGTACACCATCACTTGGTGGCTCATTGTACTATGTAACATTCAAAGACGATGCCACTAGAAAAACATAAGTTTATGTCATGAAGAATAAATCCGATGTATTTTCCATATTTCAAAGGTGGAAAGCCTTTGTGGAGAATGAAACAGGTACCAAGGTTAAATGCCTCAGATCCGACAATGGAGGCAAATATTGCAGCCAAGCTTTTGAAAGCTTTTGTGCTAGCAATGGCATTCGGAGGCAAAGGACAACCCCAAGGACACCTCAACAAAATGGGATTTCGGAAAAGATGAACAGGATAATCATGGAACGAGCACGAAGCATGCGGCTACATGCAGGCGTACCGCTTGAGCTTTGGGCGGAAGCTATAAGTACGTCTGTGTACTTAATCAATCGGTCACCCTCAACGGCATTGGATGGGGGAGTTCCAGAAGAGGCATGGACAGGTAAACCGGTGAATTATGCATTTCTCAAAGTGTTTGGGTGTGAGGCTTTCATGCATATAGATAGAAGCCTAAGATCAAAGTTAGATGCAAAGTCCAAAAAGTGTTTCTTCATTGGCTATGGAGAAGGAGACTTTGGGTATCGCCTATGGACTCCTGAAGATGGTAAAATCTTAAGGAGTGGGGATGTAATTTTTAACGAAAAAAATATGTACAAAGATTACTTGGAAAGAAAACAAACAAAAGAAACAGGTGATGAGTACATGGAGCTTGAGGACGGTGAAGACTCAAGGACTGCAAACGGTGACAATGTGCAACAACGTCAACCAAATGAGGAGCCTCAACCTATTCCCCGAAGATCTACAAGAGCAAGTAGACCTCCAGAAAGGTTTGTTCCTTCCTTCAACCATCTCTTGATCTCAGATTCTGGAGAGTCGGAATCATATGAAGAAGCTATGCAACATGAATCCAAAGAAGAATGGACGAAGAGCATGCAAGTGGAGATGGACTCACTACACCGCAACCAAACATGGGAGTTGGTTGAGTTGCCTAAAGGTAAGCGGGCACTTCAAAACAAATGGGTGTACAAGCTAAAGGAAGAAGAAGGTGGAAAGAAAAGGTACAAGTATAGGCTTGTGGTAAAAGGTTTTTCTCAGAAGAAAGGTATTGACTTCAATGAAATATTTTCTCCTGTTGTAAAAATGAACTCAATTAGGCTTGTCTTAAGCCTTGTGGCTGCTCATGATCTAAATCTCGAGCAAATGGATGTAAATACGGCATTCCCTCATGGTGACTTAGAGGAGGAAATCTACATGCTTCAACCAAAGCGGTATGAAGTAAAAGGTAAGGAGAAAATGGTTTGCAGATTAAAGAAGAGCTTGTATGGTTTAAAGCAAGCATCAAGACAATGGTACTTGAAGTTTGATCGATGGATGTTGGATCATGGATTCACAAGATGCAACTCGGATCACTGCGTCTACACGGAGAATTTGGGAGATGGGAAATTCATCATCCTAATGTTGTATGTTGATGACATGTTGATTGCAAGTGCTAACAATGTAGGACATCAAAGACCTAAAAGAGGAGCTGTCGAAATATTTTTCAATGAAAGATTTAGGTGCTGCAAAGAGGATACTTGGTATGAAAATATCAAGGGACAGGACGAAGAAGACAATAAAGCTATCTCAAGAAGATTACATCAAGAAGGTACTAGAAAGGTTTGCAATGCAAAATGCAAAACCAGTTTCTACACCTTTGGCTGGTCATTTTAAACTAACGAAGGATATGTGTCCAAAGACACAAGAGGAGATAGCCTATATGTCTAAAGTTCCATATGCTGCAGCGGTAGGTTCTCTAATGTATGCTATGGTCTGGACAAGGCCAGACATTGCACATGCAGTGGGAGTTGTGAGTAGGTTCATGGACAACCCACGTAAAGAGCATTGGCAAGCTGTGAAGTGGATACTTAGGTATCTAAAAGGGACAACAACAAATGCTTTGTATTTTGGAGGAACTGATATTTTTGTAGAAGGGTATGCTGATGCAGATATGGCAGGTGACAAAGATACTCGAAGGAGCACTACTGGCTATGTGTTCACGGTTGGAGGCACAGCAGTAAGTTGGGCTTCAAAGCTGCAGAAAGTGGTTCCACTTTCTACCACGGAAGCAGAGTTTGTAGCAATGACGGAGGCAAGCAAAGAAATTCTGTGGCTTCACAGATTCTTAGAAGAGCTTGGATTCAAACAAGACAATTGTGTCTTGTACAGTGATAGCCAAAGCGCTATCCATCTTGTGAAGAACTCAGCCTTTCATTCAAGGACAAAGCACATTGAGGTGAGATATCACTTCATACGCACTCTTTTGGAAGAGGGACAGCTAAAGCTAGGAAAGGTGCATACAAGTGAAAATCCTGCAGACATGTTTACAAAGGTGGTCAACAAGGAGAAGTTGAGCTTTTGCTCATCTTCAATCGGCATTCAAGGATAAGAAGCCAGAATGGAAAGCAGTCACAGGTTTGGTTTGGAGATCAGTCTCCAAGTGGGAGATTGTTAAGTATGGAGTCTGATTTACCCTTGTAATTTTCTGTGGTAAAAGCGCACATTTGTAAGGCCCCCATTATGAGGAGAAGCCATCGTGCGTGAAGAAAAATCACTCACCAGAAACCAAAATTTTCACGGACAAGAATCAGGGGCAACTTTAAAGGAATATTCTTTTTCGCCGGAATATTATGGCCGGACGGCGGCCGGAAAGTGGTCGAAAAACAACCGGTCGGTTGGCCGGTGGCCGGTAGTCAATGGCCGATGGCTGGTGGTCGGAAGTCAATGGCCGGTGGCCGGTGGTCGGAAGTCAATGGCCGGTGGCCAGTGGCCGAATTCAATGGCCAGTGGCCGAATTCAAAAGCGGACTTGTCTTCTCAAGGGCGGCCACACATGGGCGGATTGGAGGGTCCGATTTGGACTTATTGGCACAAGGGCGGCTACACATGGCTGTCTCTCATAAGAGAGGGCAACCCTTTTGGCCTATAAAAGGAGGCCATTTCTACACACATTTCATAGTGTGAAGTTGATGCAACAAGGTGAGTGTGAGGTGGTGAGAGTGAAGCAAGGCGGGAGCTCCATTAAGGGTATAATCCCTTTGTAAACTACTTCTTGTTTTGAAGTACTAAAGCCATTGAGTGGCTGCTTTCCCATGGACGTAGCCCACATTGGGTGAACCACGTATATCGTGTGTACTCTCTCTCTCTCTCTCTCTCTCTCTACTCTATAATCTCGTGTATATAAATCTGTCTCTCTCCATTAAGTAATCTACTCAATTATCTATTTAGCTACGTCTTATTTCCTAACAGGTGGTAGACTGAGAGAAAAAGAATGAGCTAAGGTCTCCACCCAAAAACAGACCCTACGCCGCTCCTTACGAAATCGACGAATCATTTTGTGCAAACGAGATACATGAGCCTGGGCTTCAACACAATCCTCTGTAGCTTGTGCCTAATCAGCAACATCAAAACCCTCGGGAACAACACGCTTACCTCTGTCAGTGTTGGAGGACTCGGGGTGTTGCACCACAACCTGCTGAGTGGGTGGTTGTGCTCGCACCTCAGTAGCCAAGCGTGTGCTCCAGCTTTGTAATTGATTATCCAAAAAAACTTGGAGATCTTCTTGCATCTCCACTGTCAACGCATCCAAATCATTCATATTAATCATTACATCGCCAAGGTGTGAGGCTAAGTAGGAGGCTAGGCTATGTTGCATTCTCAACTGAAGAAGTTCCTGTTGAATAGAGACCACAAACTCAGCATTAGCCCCTTGTAACATTTGTATTTCGGCCCCTTGCTGGCGAGTTGTTGCAGTTAGCTCTTCATTTTGAGTGAATAACTCGTCAATGCGAGTAAGCGAAGCTGCTACTTGCGCTTCCATCTCATTGACTCTTCCCTCTGTGGCGGGGGCTGGACAGGCTGCACGAATAGACTGTGCAAGTCTGCTAAAAAAAGTGCCGCATGCCTGCGACAACGAGGCTGCATTGGTAATGCCAGAAGTTTCCGGTTGAACGGGAACATCCGCAACCGGAGAGCTCATCCGCACAGGAGTAGCACTGTCCACTCTCTCTTGCATTCGACGGCGCCAGCGAGCCATCGTAGAATCCTCCGAAAGAAGAGATGCAGTTGCTGGAGGTGGTGTCGAAAATTGATGTTCCTCCCTGCCGCGCTTGCGGCTTGCTGATCGTGCATCTGCAGTGGCCATCTCTTGGGCTCCATAGGATACCACTGCTGTCGATGGACCAGGAAAATCCCCAGTGCCCACATGCTGCTGCTGTGTTTCCTTCTCAGCCAGCACTGCCAAGCTTTGTGTTTGCGACAGAGGAGCATTAGTGCCCTGGACCACCAAGCGATCATCTTCAAAGTGGCAGAGAGGACGTAGGGCGAGAGGAAAAACTTCTCTTAAAGGAAAAATCAATGTGAGCAGTTGGCCAACCTTTGTATTGGTTGGGGTATTCCTCCCCAACTGTGCCATCACTCTTTGGCACTCCGCCAGCAGGCGTTCTCTGACTACCGCTGCCCAAGCTACTGGCCCAAAGTTGGCCGAATGCAAAAAATTTCGTGCTCGGGTCGAAATGGTATAAGTTTTGGCCTGTAGCCAAATCGCCTCGAGAAACCACCGATATGCATCCCTCGTTGTGACATCTGACAACCCTGACAGCTTATACTCCCCTTTTACCTTCAAACCAAATTATTTTTCATCTGCAACAGGGATCACATGAGAGGTGCGCACCACGCCATCGTTGGGCAAACAACAACACCTTGAAATCCTTTCTGCTATCAACTGAATCTGCTGATTATTCAGCACCACCATAATGCCAGCAGCGAGTTGCTCAATCAAACCTGGTGCCTGTGGGTGAACTGGGATCCCTTGCCAATCTAGGTTGGCGAACACACACAGCCGCAAGTCTTGCAGCCATGCGTCTACTCGTCGAAGCGCTAGCTGCTGTACAAGAGTGAAAGGAATACATTGCAGGAGAGAAGCTGTCATGGTGGCAATGAGATGAAGGAGCAGAGAGTAGAGAACTAAGAGCGCGCAACACACGAAACGAGAGAAACACGATAAGAATCGTCTGCATGTAGTAGTAACCTTTCCACAATGAGTTCCCAAAATAGAGCGATCCACGGTGTCGCAACCATCATAGATCCTTTCCCGCTTTCCAAGATTGCATGCAAAAGAATCCCCAATCATGATTAGGGTGGCTTCCGGCTCTTGTACCACAGCAAAGGGGCACTGAATCGTGGTAGGTGAAACATAATGGCGCAGTCTGAAACCATTGACCGGTACAAAAATAACCTCCCCCCTCAAATCCGCCAAATAAAAAGAGATGGGTCCGCACGCTTGAAAAATCCAGAATGGTCCTGACCACCGTAATTTAAGCTTCCCCGGCATCTTCCCGAGGAGGGAATTGAAGACCAGGACCAACTGTCCCCGAACAAATTGTCGTGCTTTCGGGCGATCCAGCCATTTTTTTTGCCTACACTGCAGATTTTGTAGCACCGCAAAACTATTCAGCCGCTCTTCGTCCAGTTCCTGCAAAACATTCAATCGATAAATCACAGAATCCTCCGGAAGAAGCCGATCCGCAATCAACATCCGCATACTCGGAATCACATGCTCCACCGGAGTGATTGCCTCCATGCCAAATGCCAACTTAAAAGGAGTCAATCCTGTTGCCACTTTATAAGCTGTCCGATAGGCCCATAAGGCGGAAGGAAGTTTCACATCCCAATCCGTTCGATGCATATTCACCAACTTTGTTAAAATCCGAATTAATTGCTTATTAGTTGATTCTGCTTACCCATTCGCCTGAGGATAATACGGAGAAGATTTCCTGTGTAATACAAAATAAAACCGTAGCATTCTCTCCATCACCTTATTCAAAAAATGACTTCCCCTGTCACAATCAACTCAATAGGGCAGCCGTATCTAGAAAAGATATCCTTATATAAGCATCCCGCCACAGAAACTGCAGTGTTATCTCTCAAAGGCCATGCCTCCACCCATTTGGTAGCGTAATCCGTGGCTGTCAAGATATACTTATTTCTTGTGTAAGCTGCCACTGGTTTAAAAAGACCAACAAAATACAAACCCCACTTTTGAAAAGGCTCCAAAGGCAGAACTGGCTGAAAAGGCATTCTGGACTGTTTGGTAGGTTTCCCCAACCGCTGACACACATCACACTGTTGCACATAATTTCTCGCATCCTGAAACAATGTGGGCCACCATAATCCATATTGGAGAACATTTCGAGATGTGATTAATGCTGTAAAGTGACCTCCCGCAATACCAGTATGGACTTCCTCTAATCCTGCTTCCTGCTCCTGTGGTAGCACACATCTGAGTAACACCTCTGCCACTGTACGATAATAGAGATTTCCCATAATAATCTCAAAATTCCTGCTTCTAATAGCCATACGTTTCCTCTGCTGGCTCGACAAGAAAGAAGGCATTTCACCGTTGTCGAGAAAATGAAACATCTCCTCATACCATGTCCATGGGATGCTAGGAATGACCCTTGCCTGTTGTTGCGGGACTGTGATATCCTCTGCAGCTACTCCTGTTAGAAACACAGACGCATCTAGAAATTCATCAGCTACACCCGTCGGCGGCTCTTCGGAATCTAACCTAGATAGGTAGTCAACCATCGCATGCTGGGCCCCTGGCCGATGTATGACCTCAAAGTCAAATTCCTGCAGCAAAAGCACCCATCTGGCCAATCTTCCCATCAAATTCTATTGCCTTACTAGGTATAAAAGAGCCGAATGGTCCACATGGAAGAAAAAACGTCGGCCCAATAGATAGTGCCGAAATTTATTTACTGAATAAATCATCCCTAAACATTCCCTTTCGGTTACGGAATAATTTCTTTCTACGGATGATAATCGTCTATTGGCATAATAGACAGGTCGGAACCATCCTTGACTTTGTTCCTGCATCAGCACACTGCCAATAGCACGATCCGAAGCATCCACAAACACATGAAAATCCTGACCCCAATTCGGTACAAGCATAATCGGAGCTTTGGATAGCTGAAGTTTTAATCTCCGAAAAGCCAAGTCACATTCTTGTGTCCATTCAAAATCTATAGCATGAGCTGCCTGAGTGATCGGAAATGCTAAATGCACGACAAACCGCAAATGCCTCCCATGCCAACGAGCTTGTCCCAGGAAAACCTGGCACTGTTTCTGGTTTCGAGGTGCAAGTGCTTCCATAATTGCGGCATTTTTATCCGGATCCACAGAAATACCATCTTCAGAAATGATATGCCCTAGTAGCCTGCCACTGCGAACCGCAAATGCACACTTTAAAGGATTCAAACTGAATTTCACCTCTCTGCATTTCATAAAGCATAACCATAATTGCTTCAAATGCTCCAATTTCGCTCCAAAAACACTGAGATCATCCAAAAAAATTCTCATAAAATCCGTCAAATAAGGACCAAAAATTTGAAACATATCCCTTTGAAAAGTGGAAGGTGCATTCCGCAATCCAAACCACATCACTGTGCAGGCAAACACACCCCATGCGGTAATAAAAGCTGTTTTTGGTTGATCCCGCAATGCCATTCGGATTTGATTATATCCACTAAATCCATCCAAAAAAGTATACATCTCGTGTCCTGCTACATCATCCAAAATGGAATCCAAAAACGGAAGAGGAAAAGGATCTGGAATAGTAGCTGCATTCAATTTTCGGTAATCCACACAAATTCGGATTTTCTTATTTTTCTTTGGTACTACCACAATTGGAGAAATCCACTCCGGATTATCAATAGGGGTAATAAAACCCACTTCCAACAAGCGATCAATTTCCATCTTAACTTGATTTGCCACATTCAGATTCATCTTGTGTGAGTGCTGCTTCACTGGCACCGCATCCGGTTTCAGATTGATCGTATGTTGATAAAACTTAGGATACAATCCCTGCATATCCGCATATTCCCATGCGAAAACATCCTTAAACTCGGTCAGTAACTTGATCAAATCATCTCTAAAACTCTCCTCCATTTTCTTATTAATGTATATAGGCTGCGACTCTGCTTGCTCCCCAAGAAAAACCTTTTCTAATTCATCTTCTTTAACCCTTGTAATTTTACCCATTTGCGTTTCAAACGCTCGTTCTTGCTGAATCATGTCCTCCAATGATTCAGGACTTGGAAGCACCTGTTGTTGCTCCCCTATTCCTGCTGGAGTACCTAAAACCCCCACCGAATTCCTTGTCGGAATCAGAGAAATATCCGCAAGATATAAAGAAACCAAATCCGGATTAGCTTTGAGAAATTGTTCCTCTTCATCCTCTTCTAATCCTTCCACCATATTGATTGTTTCGGCTATCACCGGCCATGCTGCTTGAACTGGCTGTCTGCATGTTCCCAACATCACACGCACTTTTCTTCTATCCTTCTTTACTGTAAGCATATTTGCTTCCCAATTATGTTTTACCCTCGCTTGTCGTAACCAGAGTCTCCCCAAGATAATGTGATAATCCTGATTATGATCTTCAATATTCAAGACTACTAAGGAAACAACAAAGGATAAGCCCGCCACATCCAAAACAATCCCCCGAAGTAAACCCACTGGTTGCACTCTTCTTTGATCTGCCATGCGGACTACAAAGGGTGCAGGCTCCCAATCACTGAGACCAAAACGCTCACAAGCTGCTTGGGTGATAATGTTTACTCCCGCTCCACCATCCAATAGTACCTTGTCAATATATGTTCCATGGTATCGAACTGAAAGCTCCGGAATGCGGGTATCCGTGATCCTATTCGCCGGCAAACGGGGCTGAATCATCCTCCTCGCTTTCAAATTTCCCAATGGCGACTTCCCTCAGCTGAGTGGTTGTTTGTCGTAGCAATGCATTATGGAAATTCGGGACCAATTTCAACAATGAACCCAGGGGTACTTGAATTGGTGACATGAGGACCTCTTGCCAAATTGAATTCCAATCCTCCTGTTCTTTAATATCATTCTTATTTCCAGCTTTTCTTTCCTCTATTTCTAGGCCCACAGTCGATGGCATAGTCGATGTCGATGGTCCTGCTCTCTTCACTGATGGTGCGGATTGTGGCAACCAGGACACAGTTTTTTTCCGCACTTCTTCCTGAACCATCCAATCTAGAATTTTCACATCAGGAGTTGGAACCACATTTTTACCCGAACGTGTGATTAATGAAACCACTGGATTAGACTCCTCCAGTCCTTCAATCTGAACCATAGCCACACTAGGTTGTTTCCCTGCAGCGCATTCCTGCTTTTTTCGATCGTATTCCATAGCTTCAGTACACTCAGATCGCCAGTGCCCATCCCCCAAACAGAAAAGGCATGTGTTGGGGCGATTAGGATCTTGGCCACCTCTTCCGTGACCTCGTCCTCCCCCTTGACCCCGTCCTCCTGCTGGACCTTGCACAACCGTCGCTGATGTATGAGCATGAGCCATCGCCACAGCAGGCTCGTGTCCCTGCCCTATCTGTGGTTGTTGCCAGGTAGAAGAGTCCCCTCGACTCTGACGACCCCGGCCACTGACATAACATTCCACTGTATTATGAGTATTGGTCATGAAAATCGCACACCACTTCTGATTCATTACGCACTCTTGAGCAACATGGCCCGGATTCCGACATTGGGTACACCATAGTTCCTTCAGACTTTTAGCCACCGCAGTTGATTTTGACGATCCGGATGAAACACCTTTCCCGTGACGCTGGGATTTTTTCCGCGGTGTCTCTTCCGATTCTTTCCCCGAATCGCTGTTGCCTGAGTCCGAGGAATCTGATACTGCGGATTCCGACTCCGAACTATCACTGTCACTGTCTTGCGACTTGCGATGAGATTTCTTCTTGTTTTTTTTTCTTTGACTTCTTTGGAGATTCCGTATCCTTTAAAGCCTCTCCTGCTACTACCGCCCTAGCGATGACATTATCCAGTGGAGTAGATGCCACGAATATCATAGAGATTGGTTAAGTTACATCAAAAGACAGGTATGCCCCTCCATATACAACCGCTGCCCCGGCGCAGATCAGGAACGGTGCACACGCTCCTATCCCATGATATCCCATGAAGAACTATCGCTACGACCGCCGCATACCGCATGACTCCTGATCCGCAGTGCCCATATCTCCGCAGGACCGCAGGACCGCATGTGCGGCGAATGCCATAACAAAGGGCAAGAAGCTTCAATCACTCCCTTAATTGGGAAATTGAGGCTCCATGTCCAAATCTATGTGGACAAGGAGGACTTTTTTATCTCTCCTCTCAAGCATGAGGATGTAATCCTAGAGGCACCGTGGTTTTATCGCATGGTTACCAATGTTAAATTCCTTGAAAGGCAAATCTACTTTAGGCTCAGGGAAAAAGATATGTACGTAGATGCTAAGGAGTTGGGTAACCCCATACGCATTCTACATATGCAAGCTTTTAATAAGTAAAAAAAAAGCTCTATTTTCGTTTACATGATTTTTGTTAAAGATTCTCAAAATGAACCTCATGCTTTAGCAAAAGAAAATATAAACAACCAAAAGGAATTAGAGTTATCCAACTTTATCAAGGGATTTCAAGATGTTTTTATTGACAATATTCCTTGTGAACTACCTCCTAAACGAGGCAATGATGACCATGCAATTGAACTTCTTCCAAGAAGTTCACCGCCTAATAAACCTCCTTATAGAGTTTCCCAAGATCAACAAGAGGAGATTATGCGGTAGGTGCATGAGTTAGTTGAGAAGGGCATGGTTAGGCCTAGCTCATCTCAATTTGTTCACCCGTGTTACTAGTGCAAAAGAAAGACGGCACATATCGTATGTGTGTCCACTATAGAGCACTAAATAGGATCACTATCAAAAATAGGTTTCCCGCTCCACGGGTAGAAGACCTAGTTGATAAGCTACAAGGATCGATGTACTTCAATAGGATTGACCTAAAAAGTGGCTACCATCAAATAAGGATAGTTAATCAAGACATTGTAAAGACCACATTTTGCACTACATTTAGTCTCTATGAATACATTGTTATGCCTTTTGGCTTGACCAATGCACCAAACACATTTAACTGCTTGATGGAGAAACTATTTAGGCCTCACCAAACGTGTTCTTTGTTGATATCATTATCTTTGGATTGCCTAAGTCCATCCATGGGAATACGGGAATATGGACGATAGTAGACAGGTTCAACAAACAAGCTCATTTTATACTTGTCAAAAAGACTATCAAAGACCATCAAATGGCAACCCTCTTCATATCACAAATCTTCAAGTACCATGGCTTTCCATTGTCCATAGTGCTGGATAGAGATCCTAGAATGACTAGTAATTTCTAGAAGGGTCTCTTTGAGAATTTAGGGACAAGCTAAACTTCTCTTCGGCCTATCATCCTCAAACGGATGGTCAAAGTGAAATAGCTAACCTAATAATTCTTGATCTACTAAAAACCTACGTAGAGGAAGTAGATCAAAGGTCCCAATGGGAGAAGTACTTATCGTTAGTAGAGTATGCCTACAATAACACTATACACACCTCCATCGGAAAAGCACCGTTTGAGGTAATTGAGGGAAGATCTAAAAGTCCCCTGCTACTTAAGGTACACGGGAAAATCTTCGTTACAGATGAGTATAGCCGAGACCTACAATAATCTTTCCAAAAGAGTAAGGATGCTATCTCTATCTCACAGTAAAGGCAAAAGGCTACTGCTGATAAGGACAAAAGAGCTCAAGCCTTTGAAAAAAATGATTGGGTCTTGCTTAAGTTTCCCAAGGCTCGATTAAGGAACAGGACGGGCAAGAATCCTACGGGACACCAAAGTTACTATGCTAAGTTAGCAAAAAGGTACTATGGTTCCTTCCAGATGACCAATCAATGAGATGGCCTACCAACTCAAGTTGCCCAATCATTGGCTCATACACATGTGAGCCTACTAAAGCCTTACAAAGGAGAGCCACCTCAAGAACCAACTATTGAAGACCCACCGGAGATCGAGGACCAAGAAGAGGTGCTGCAACGCGAGTCCATTCTCTGACATGAAGACAAGGTATTGAGAGGCGGTAAGATTATCCGACGATATCTTATGAAGTTTAAGAACTGTCCTTTTGAAGATTCTAGATGGATGCAAGGCATACACTTAAAGTATAATCTAAACCTTGTCAATGCTTACAATGCTTCCCTAGAGTAAGCAAATGTACAAATGTTGAAATGTAAAAAGTTTTTGTCTTATAAGACTCTCTTTTTGTTTATAGTGCACACATATTAATGAGTATGCATTCTTAGGATCATGTTTGTGGAGACGACGTCTCTTGAACACCAAGAAGAGCTTGTCACTCTACTATAGAAGATTGATACGGACTAATGTTCATACATGATTGCGGAAACTAACACTCTCAAGCATCAAATGGACTAGTCATCCATTCTGGGACGAGGTCGTAAGGTAGGATAGGGATCCTCTACCCGCTAGAAAAAGGACTAATGAATAGGATTTATCTTCTCTACCCCATAGTTGAGGATGACTATGATTTCAAGAGAGAGGTAATGTTATAATAACTAACCACCGCAGTCATTTAAATGAATGACAGTCATACTGGGCAGAACAACCCTCCCTACCTACACCATCAGTTCAAATTGATCTCTGTAGGGCTGCAAGAATTCACTGTGCTGAGCTAAAGGTCTTGAACATCAAATTTTGGGTTAAACATAGAATATGAACTAGATTATATTTGTCCCCAGCACCACACAATGCTGCAAAATCGAACAGCCTCTCATTAGTTACAGCTGGCTCTTCCAGAGAAGGCACATCCTCTTTGGCTTTACCTTTACTTGCACAAGGACTGCTTGCTAGGAGATCTTCATCATCTGAGAAGTCTATATTCCTCTTTCTTGTATTTTTCTTGACAAGTACTGTAGAGGGTGAGGGACCCTTGTAGGGTGAGGGATACTCTTGGCCTGCCGACCTCTCTGACTCATCTTCACAAATTGACTCTTCTTGATCAAAGTACTGACAAAAGTCAACAGTTCTTTTGGCAGAAACGCTAAGCAATTGAGCCTGTAAAGGTTGGACTCCTAGCACAAGCTCTGGGTCCGGTTTTAGTCTCTTCTGCCCACTCGACCTTAATCCTATTCATCAGGAAACAATGTCAAGTCTTTGTTCTCTCTCTCTCTCTCTCTCTCTCCAAAGCACACCAAAAAACACACACAGACAGACACACTCTCTCTCTCTCTCTCTCTCTCTCTATCTATCTATCTATCTATCTATCTCTCTCTTTCCCTCTGACTCTCAACAGTACTAAAGGCGCGCGTAGAGAGTTGCAAAGAGTACTTGGTTGTCTCTGCGCGCCTTTAGCACACAAAGAGAGAGAGAGAGAGAGAGAGAGAGAGAGAGAGAGAGAGAGAGAGAGAGAGAGAGAGAGAGAGAGAGAGAGAGAGAGAGAGAGAGAGAGAGAGAGAGAGATAGATTGTGTGTGTGTGTCAGTGTGCGCCCCTGTGTCTGTGTGTGTGTGTATTTGTGTCTGTTTGTGTGTGTATGTATGTGTGGTGCGTGTTCAACAGTATGGGTTTTTGTTTGTTTCCACACACACACACACACACACACATACATACACATTGCATTGAAAAATTTAGAGCATTATTGTATGCATAATGCCAGATAGAGAGTGAATTGCAATGTGTTTTTTTGCTCACAACATATGTGGTCGATATGTGGATTGACTAGAGTGCATTGCAAATCTCATACTATGTAGATTTGATTGCTTTCTTAGTGATTGTTTTTCTAATATGTATTGAAAAGAAGAAAAATGTTTTTAAAACTGAACATCTAGTTCTTATGTCTTCAATATTAAATTGAAAGCAATGGAGCAAAATGTTGGAACAAGTGGTACAAAGAAGGCAAAGAAATTAAGAATAAAAAGTCCCTAGGCAAAGAGTAGGATTATGCTCACAACATATGCGGTCGATATATGGAGTGGCAATATAAATTTTGCTTCACCACAAAATCAAGCGATGCACCACGTAATAGGGACCATTTTTTCGGTAGCCTTACAAAGAATTGTAAGAAATGTGACCATGCTCAGGTGCCTACAATTACAAAGCATTTGAGAGAAGAGCTTGCCAAAAAGGGTGGCAAGAGACAATGGTTACATAGATTTTTTATGGATGCATGTTAAGTGCAGACATAGTCAAATATCAACTCTCCTCCTCTGGTGACACCAACTAACCCTGCAGAACACCCTGGGCAGGGAGAGGAAATGCCAAAGGTGTTCCTTTTAAGTGCCACAATGAAGGTAGACTTGGGAAAATGCTTCAAAAATGATTGTATCAAAGCTTTCGAATGTAGTCGCTAGAAGAAGCACAAAATACACTTGCCAAAGCAAATTTTTTTACTCGGAGTGCTCTAGTCATGGTAGACAACAATCATTGGAAACATGGATGAAAGAAAATCAATGAGTTCGGCCCAGGATTTTCAGACCCTTTGTATCACACAATACAAAATAATCTCTTGGACAAATGTTACATCGAAGTCAAAGAGCGTGTTTCCAAAATAATACTTGGGAATATATCGCTTTCAGGATGCACAATTGCGAGTGATGGTTGATCTCATGTTCAAAGAAGACCACTAAACAATGTGAATCTGATTTGTCCAAGGAAAGAAACGCTCATAAAGGTGTTTGATAGTTCTGGTGCAATTAAAAGTGATAAATACATTGCTAAGGTCTAGATTAAAGTAATTAAAGAAATTGGTGTCGAACATGTGATTCAAGTAGTCATGGACAGTTCAAAGAACTGTAAAAATGCTAGCAAATTAGTAAAAAAGTGCTTTCTACTCATTTTTGCCAATGGTTGCAATATGCACAATTTAAACTTGGTGCTAAAGGATTGGTATACTAGTGAAGACACCACATGGTTTGCCAAAATAATTGACATAACATGAGAAGTTGTGAAGTTCATCTTGAAACGACAAAGATTTTCAAGAGTGAATGATTTGTACATGATGCACATGTCAGTTATGCTAAAACTACCTGTTGAAACTCTATTTTTCACGTACTTTCATGTATTGGAATCACTCCTACGCAATAAGTGCGCTTTGATTGACACTTTCAACCGCACAACCTTTGACGAATGGCAACTTGAGTATATCAAAAAAATGAAAGAGAAAATTACCTGTCTACATGGGTCCATAAACAAGCCTGCTTGGTGGAGGAGTGTAATGGATGCATATCATGTAATGATGCCCATTATGCTCACGATTCGAAACCTTGATCAGAAGGCACTAAATATGGGCAAAGTGTGGATCACATGGTGGTCAATTCAACAAAGTATTGAAAATCTTGAGGAGTTAAAAGAGCCTGTAGTAGAGAAGGAGTGGCGACTGCCATTCTTTACAAAACTACAAAGAATTTTGGCCAAGTATCTTCATGCAATATGGAAGAGCGCTCATAGTCCACTCCATAGTGTGGGCTAGATGCTCAATGTAGAGAATTGGAATTTAGACCCGATTTCCAATACAAATGTGGTTAGCAATTTCTATCACGTAGTCAACACGTTCTACTCCAATGTTCAAGATTGAATTGATTGTATCAAGAAATGAGTGCATTTAGACTAAAAAGAAGACCCCTTTGCAAATTATTTTTTACAGTCAATGGAAAAAGAGCAACCTAAATGAAAGTGGTGGATGAACTTACACCCCCTTGCAATGAAAGTACTAGCACAATGTATAATACTCAAGCTTGGAGGGAAATTGGAGTATGTATAAGTATGTTCATAGCACTATTCAAAACAGGTTATTGGCAAATAGAGTAAAAACATTAGTGTATATGTTTTGCAATGAAAAGATATTGCATCACATCGAAAGTGCTGGCTATGAGGAGAAAATGTCAATCTAGGTGTATGATTGTCAAAACAAAGACAAAAAAGAGTTCAGTGTCAGTGTATCTCAATGCACTATAGACAAAATCAAAGAGAATTTGACAATGGATGTGGAAGTTTAATTACAAGAAGCCCACAATACTCAGACTCAGAACAAGATAACAACTTCACAAATTCAACATAGCTTGAGAGTAGAATGAAGATTGTGAATTATGAAATTCAAGAGCTTGTATTCAATGTGTTTTGATTATATACAATTCTTTATAGAAGTGATATTACAATATCTATCAATCTCCATTGTTGTGCTCAAAACCTACATCTTTATTACCAAATAGATTTCTAGTTGTGCTAGGGGTGTCTTGGGAGGATTTCTTGAATTTATACTCATTTGCCATACCAAACATATAATATATCCCTTGTGAAACATCTTGTGAACAAATTGCACATTGGCTATTGTTTTGCATTAACCAAATTAAACACATGAGGTGATAATAATGGCCACATGCCAATGTATAGTATCCACTCCATTCGTCAAAATCTTTATAGTATACTGGGTGGACACTAAGAAGATGAAGATGCATCTGACTGTGATGCAAAAACTAACTCTGGATGTAAAACAAGGTGACTAATGTGTGTCCCTTGTACATGCGGAGGATTCACTCATTGTGTCAAATTTTAAACAACCTGGCCTAAGCGATGAATACTTTTTTCCATTCAGACTTGGGATGCTTAAGGTGTTTGGGTTGCTACTAATAACTGTGTTATTTCTTCATCTTTATTTGCTAGTTGTGTCATTAATATATCTTTCTCCTTTTTTAATTGTACATCGGCCCGTGCAACTATCAATGCCAGCTCCTCCCGTGTGAATGTGACCCAACTCTCTCTGATATCATGGGTGGCCACAGTTGTCTTCTTCAAGGAAAGTTTATTGGTTATTGTTGCACAAAATGTACGTACAACATTTTTGCAAAATATAACACACAATATGCATTGTGTAATGGATGACCAAAAACCTCCAAGTAGATTCTATGAGCATCATCTTTGATTTTGTGGTGAAGGCACTTCAATACTTTCCACCATCCTTTGTTTATCTCCACATACTCACATGGACATATTGTTTTGAGTCATATCCTTGGTCACTTCTTTTTTGATGTATTTCCATTGCACGTGGTTTGGATTTGCCCATTTTGATAGTCAACAAAATGTGCGCATCGCTTCTTGCACTGACATACCATGCAGTAGAGATTTCATGCACTAAAACGCGTTAACAACCATTTATTGTTGGTCATCTGGCATCGTTTGTGTACCACATGCTTTCTTTTCATCAGCCATGGTATCTTAGAATTGTAATGGATAGATAATCAAATATTAAATATCTTTGACAAACATTTGTTCTCTCAATTCAACACTCTAAAAGATACCACAATTGACTAAAGACAATTGAGTCAAATATTTTTCAATTGATACATAAAACAATATTGCAATTAATCCAATTGTAATCCAAGACAACTAACTAAAGACAACTGATCCAAATATATTTTGAGGTGAACCACCAAAAATATAGACTTCAATGCAAATAAAATATCCAAACAGCAAGTCAATAGCAAAGAACAAAATGTTCAAGCCAGGTAAAAAGACAGTGCAAGTTCAATAAGCAATTGTTGGACAAGATCTGGGTCTGCGTCTTTAAGTGATCTTTGAAGAATAAAAAAATATCTGATACGTTGCTTCTAGCTTCACGCTCTCTTAACTACATCCGGCTTTCCACGTTTATTTGAATAGCTCTCATGGAATCTTGATTAGGGTGGTAAAATACTTTTTTTGGGAGATAGACTTTCCTAGCTGCACTCCAAAAGTCTATTAACATGTTGAATAGAGAACCTAATGCATAAATGTTGCTTGCTTTTGAGTATGCATGTGTGGACTGTGCATCATACATTTCTGGAGAAATCTACGGTTTCTTTGTGAGCTCTCGTTCCCCTGCTTCCTTTGCCTCCAAAGTCCGATTGAGCTGCATGATGCAAAACAGTTGTTTGATACTTTCTTGGCTTGAGTTCTAAGAAACATGTCCCAATCAATAATTCCAACGAGGGGTTTATTTGCACGAGTGAAATCTTGCATTATGTTGTAGGGATGTAAGTCGTTGTGCACTATACCAGTTGAGTGAAAAACCACAATGCCATCACTAAGAGTGTGTAAGATTGCTGGCATATGCTCAATCACTACTTTGAGCTGTGTAGTTTCGACTCTCTATCTCTGGTAACTGTTGATTTGTTGGTGGCAAATTCCTCCAGTTATATTGTAGCCTGTGTATGCAACGTTTGAATACTCCTTGGGCAAATGGCAGGTGACACATCATGTCTCCCTACCTACCCCCATTATAGTATGGGAAGATTGTGATCGAGGGGGCCTCATTGCTAAAGCAAATACATCTTACAATGGAGGGGTGAAGTGTTTGCATTCCGTGCTCTGTCTATAAGCTATCAAATTTTGCCTCATTCCCTCCCTTGTAGCAGTTTTCTACATATGTAATGTGCTCTAAAAAGAAATAAATACTTTTAATGGTGTATAATGTGCATACACCAAAAGAGATTGTTCCACCAGGGCTTCGTAGGGAATGCCGATCAGATGTGTGTACTTGGCATTCAATGTTGTGCGCATGATTGTGTCAGTGCCGCTAGCATCCGATCGACCACCTATGGTCGGTTGCGCATCTTGGGCCATCTTCAATTGCTTGGGTAAGGAGGCTTCAACACATAAGATATTGCCAATATACATTCTTTTTAACTAGCGCGTATACTAATTTTCTTTCGCTCTGGCATCATTTTTGCCTTGTACAATAAAAAAACAACATATCAAATACAGTTTCATGGGTGCATTGGCACTCTCACACTAGTTCAGACAAACCATAACCATGACTTAAAGACTTCAAAAAATTGTGCAATATTATACTAATACGGATTGATAACCATTTTCTCTTTAAAGTGCTATGTTTAATCGTGCAAAATGCATTGAAAACCAGTAACTCTTAAGAAAACCATCCAGATCGAACAATACAAGTTAAATACCCAAAACATTTGAAAATATTGTGATAAACCATAAGATGTGAGTTCATATTTTGAATGTTTCACTCTCACACTAATTTTGACAAACCTTTACCGTGACTTAAAGACTTCAAAAAATTGTGCAAGATTATATTAATATAGATTGAGAGCCATTTTCACTTTTAAATACTATGGTTAATCGTGCAAAATTCATTAAAAACAAGTAACTCTTAAGAAAACTATCCAAATCGAACAATATAGGTTAAAAACCCAAAACAAATATTGTGATAATACATGAGTCGTGAGCTCATATTTTGCACGTTGCACTCTCACACTAGTTCAAACAAACCATAACCATGACTTAAAGACTTCCAAAAATTGTGCAAGATTATATTAATACATATTGATAACCATTTTCACTTTAAATTGCTATGTTCAATCATGAAAAATGTTTTTAAAACAAGTAACTCTTAAGAACACCATCTGAATCAAACAATACAGGTTAAAACACCAAAATATTTCAAAATATTGTGATAGACCATAAGACGTGAGTTTGTATTTTGCATGTTACCACTTCAAAAGACAAAGGAATCCCAACCCCCAGGTGAATATTTTTGAGCAAGAAATAATCCGAGCCAACAAAGACAAAAAGATAAGGACATGTGGTATGATTGATCAGTCATGAGGACCTCTACTACATGCAAGAATAATTGGGCACGATGCACTTTAATCAACCTCCCATTATCCGATCCCACAATGAATTTGTTGTGACGAGAACATTATTTTTAGTTTGGCTCGGCACACACAACTCAAAACATATATAGGTTAAGTGTACTCTCAACTTCAAAATTTGACATTTACCTTCAAAAAATAAAATTTATATTGAGCCTTGTTGTTCGAAACAATGGTGGATCAGAGAACCCTTAGAGCATAGCATTATAAGGCGATGAATCTCAGCTGATGCGAGGTGATGCTCATCTAACATGGGGCACGTACTCCAGATAGACAATGTAGGGTTGTGAGGCTCCAATCAAGGTTGGGGACACGAGAGGAGGAGTGGTTGCATTGGAGCTGGCTATTGGGGGCATAGATCATATTTAGAGATGTAGATCATGTTTAGGAATTTTTTTTTAATGTATGGATTAGGTGTCGAATCAAGTTGACATGGGTGATGGGTTGGCTAAGAGAGTCGTCACAGGACGTAGCTTTCTCAAGATGTACGTGCTCGAATCTCCCATCCCCTTTTAGAGAGTGAGAGATGTGAATTTGAAGGATGGCAATATTGGGACGACGTAAGGATAGGATTGGAGGGAATCTCTTGCAAGAATAGGGTCAACGGTAGTTTATCCAAATTAGAGCTGAGTCCGCTATAAATTATTGATATTATTGGAATTTAAATAATATTGATAAACAAGTGTTGCACCTTCTGCATTCTCTTTTAGTATTGTAGTAGTACTATAAATGCTCGCCCTTTCTCTCAAGATTAGGAGGATTGAACATTATATTTTTTCATGCCCAGAGTGGGACTTTAATTTTACTTTTAAAAATGCTTAAAATTGATAATTGCACAAATACAATGGGGGTCCTGGGAGACTCGGCTCTTAGAATTATGAAGAATTACCAAAATATCCCTCTAATTTGTGGAAATTCCCATTAGGTCTCCCCAATCTTAGAAAAATAAAAATTCTTCAAAAATATTAAGTGCATAAGTGAAGGGTGAGTTTAGGAAATGAAAAGACAGACGAAGGTGGAAAGTCAAAAGAAGAATGAAGGTGGAAAGTCAAAAGACATTGTGTGTCCATATAAAAAGGTGTTTCTCTGCTCGTTCTTTTTTTTTTTTTGCATTTTCTTCTTAGTTCTCTTTAAAGCTTTCCTTGTGCTCTCCCCCCTCCCTCCCTCTCTCTCTCTCTCTCTCTCTCTCTCTCTCTCTCGCAATGTTGTATTTATCTTTCTTAGGTAATATTGTTGAAAATCTATGTGCTTTGTCATTGCTTGTTGCTACATGCTACAGATTAATGTATCATTTTTCTTGTTTTTGAGTGGAATCTTTGAATTAGGAGCACCTTTTTATTTTTTTGAAGCCATTAAGAATACCAATATACCCCTCAAATTACAAAAATTCCCAAAATACCCTTGTGTCTATTTGGATTCTTCAAGATTTTCTAAGCTCCAAAGCCATTATAACAAACTCAAGTTTTAGTTTAAGCATCTTGTATGCTAGACAATCACTCTTCTTATGAAAAGCTAAAAAAAAGAATGAAGAAATTTTCTCACAGCCAAGGGTATTTTAAGAATTTTGGAAAATTTGAAGGGCATTTTGGGAATTTATGACAAAATATTGGGGGTACGTTGGGAATTTTTAAAATTTGAGGGGTATTTTGGTAATTTTTCCTAGAATTATATGTTGCCTGTAGCAATTATATGCTAGAATTATAATTTTTCCGGCATGAGATCGTGGAGGTAGGTGTTGCAGGGAAGGAGGCAATGGTGGTAGAGGAGGGAGGATAGGGACGTTGACCCTATTAGAATAGGGTCAACGTGTGTGGCGCATCTAACTACTCCTCCCTGTTACAATGCACACTAGTGTGTGATCGTGGAGGCAGGTGCAACAACTACACCAATGATATACCAACTACTCCCTATAAGAATGCACGTTGTCCTGCGGTCTTGGATGAAGGTGCTACAGGGGAGGAGGAAACTAAGGGAAGACGGGTGATGTCACGTGCACAACACCCCCTTGCCCTCTCCCTCTCCATCTTGATTCCTTTAAAAATGGTGCAGCGTCGATAATTTTTATGACTACCAAGTGTTCATCATCATCATCATCAGGTTAGACGTCCTGTGTCACTCTTCCCACAGCCATGGAGACCCTTGTATTCAAGACAATCCATTTAGGCTCGTAAGGCCTCCAAGTTTTAGCCCAGGTCTGGGATGTATCCTTCTTGTATGGCCCTCACAAGCCTGTGCTGGAGATGATCCATCTCATTGTTGACTCTGTTATCACCTTCCTCGACACCTTCGTGGACAACATTGATTGCCCCTGTAAAGCTTAGCCAATAACAATTCAGAAGCATAAGTGATAGCATTGTTACATGTGTCCCCCTTTCCCCTTTTGTGAGAGCTTTAGGTATTTAAATAATGCAATTAAACCCTCATTAGACCTCTTAATCTTATGGCCAATTGGAATCATGGGCTGCTGAAAATTGTGTAAGCTTTGTATGTTGTGTAGAGCTCAAAACTCTCACTCATACAAAGTGTTTATTTTTTAGGAGTCACTTGCTACATGCTCAGTTTATTGACATGTGGAAGTGAGTTAGTGATATAACTTAGAGGTTGCCGTTATGTACAAAGTGTACTCTCACATGAAGTAATCAGTTTGCAAAATATAATAGAATAGAGGCTAGTTTTATTTAGGTAGTTTCGATTTTGATGTGCAAATATTTTCTCACCTCAAAGTGAATTACATCGGTAGAATTTTTTTTGTCCTATGTAGAGCCATCACACTATGCTCTCACTTGAATTAAAATTTAAGAATCTCATGTCCAAATACATTGATATTAAATTATCTTTATTTAGATTGCTACGTCTATCATATTGTGTGATTGTACATGTGTAGCACCTACAAATAGATAAGCTCTCAAAGATCTACCGTGGAGTGTGAGAACTTTATGTTTGCACTTCAGATAGATATGACATTCGTCAAGGGTTGCAATTAATCCTCATGTCACATTGAGAATCAATTGCAATATTTGATTAATATTATCAATTTTCATAATGTGTGAAAGCCAAAAGCTTTCACTTTAGATAAATTGATATAGTGCAACATGATGATGAGATTTATTTGTATTCTTTTTTATAAGTGATTAAAATTATCAATTATTGTCATGTGTTAAAGCCAAAAGCTTGCACTTTAGATGAATCGATATAGTGCAATGTTGAAACGTTTTGTTTGAAGTGATGAAGTTATTTTGCGCTTGAAAATATAGTTTGATTGACGTGAGTTTATACATGAAGAATGATAAGACTATCATTCACTACAAGAGGTTGTGTGCTCTTGTGACGCTGTTAGCGACGGAAATACACTGGGTTTTTATAACCCCCGGCGTCGCTAAAACCGTCGCTACGAGCGTCGCTATATGCGTCGCTATATCGACGCTCATAGAGACGCTCATAGCGACGATTATAGCGACGTTTACACAGAAGACTATAGCGACGCTCATAGCGACGCTACAGAGCCATAAATAGCGACGCCCGAGAGAATTTTTTTTTGGTGGCAGGGCATTGAATGCCCTTCCACCCATCAACCATATTGTACTTGATTCACTTTTTAAAAAAAGTGCAAGGGTAGATAATAGACCCAAAATAGTCACCCACAAGACGCATTGTTTGCAAAATTGACAATTGTACACATCATAGGCAAAATGAATTGATTGGCAAATGTAATAATGACAATTGTACAACATCATAGGCATAAAGAATTGATTGGCAAAAGGAACTGCGGTGACAAATGTAATAATATACATGGTTCAAAAAGACGTATAAAATCCGTCTCATGATACATAAGCTATGAGAAACCCTAAACTAATGCTATCTAGCTACGGCTAAACTGACGTCGTCTAGTCAGATGTCTCATCGCGTCCAAGCGGCGTATCTGTCAGATTCTGCAAAAAAAGACAATAAGACAGCTTTCAGTAAGTATAAACATATAACGACATTTATAAAACAATACAAAAAATAAAAAAGAGTAAACCCTAATACTAACCATGCCGCCGCGAGAACTGAGAATGTCCATCAGGGCGTTTAAGCCCTTCCTGCCTGCGTACTCGTGCTCGTACGGTGTGGGATCATGTCCTGTCATCGACCACTGTCAAAACATACAAAGATTTCATTATGTTAGAATTAAAAAACTCATAAACCCTAAACTATCGAACATAAAGAGCAATGTGAAAACACTTACAAAATCGGCCTCAAATGATGCCCATCCACCGCTCCCCAAGTGGTGCGAGCTCTCTGCCTCTACTCGCGCTCTGGCTGCATCCTTTTGTTGCTTCCACTTGTCGGGATTCTCGCGCGCTGCTTTCTTCGCATTCTTCCAATCTTCTTTGGCCAGCCAATCTGGCCTGTTCCACCCATTCTTGATTGCTTTTTGCACTTCGGAACGCTTGTGTTTGCAGTATTCACGCATTCGAATCTTCATCAGGTCTTCATTGAAGCACTGATCCCGTGTTGGAACGGGAAACTCATCATGAAGTATGCTGATGACTCTGTTTTTTAAATCACTTGGTACTTCACTCCATTTGTTTAGTATGTAGTGTCTAAACAGCTGAGAGCAAAGACCACGCATGCGCGAGATCACCTTCTTGCCGTCATCATCCATGATGATGCCGCCACTGATGTCGACGGAGTAAGGCAAGCCCTCTGGCCGGTGACGCGTGAACCTGGGTGTCCCGGCAGGGGTCTCTAGCGGCGTGTCGATGGGGGTACGGACGTCAGGTGTCTCCACCGGCGTCTGGGCCCCGAAGCGAGGAGTGTCGAGTGGGGTGGCTCCTGGGGGAGTAGGTAGAGGTGTGTAGCTTCTAGGAACAGTCAGCCGTGCAAAACCTGGCGTAGATGGCGATGCTGTGGCTGGTGTGGGGGCGGGCAAAGAAGGGGAGGCTAAAGAGCCTCGTCGAACACGAGGCGGTGTGGAGGCATCGGTGGCGGAATCCCCACAACAACCGCCACCGCCACCACTAGAGCGCTGGTGTCTAGACGAGTGTGAAGCTCGTCTCGTCGACGCCGAAGCTTCGGAGCGCGCCGAATGCTCCGAAAGAGAGGGAGATGCGGATGGAGTAGGAACGCGCGATGATGCGCCAGAGCGATGACGCTCCATGTACCACTGTCTCTGCTGCGGTGACAAAGAAGAAAGAAACTCCTCATCATCCATACCTGCATTAAACACACGAATATTTAAACTTAATATTGAATGAATAGAGTAGACAATGACGCAAAGACCATTAAATACAATGACGTAATGACGCATATAAATACAATGACGCAATGAATTGAGTGATAGAAGAGGCAAGTCGAAAACTCAAAATTTTCAATCAAAAGATGTGAGCGCGAGTAGAAAAGAGCGTTATACACCATGGAAGGTACTTAGAGAGCCAGAGCTTTTACAACACAGAGCAAAATTGTTCAAATACAATAATTGTGGCTTTAAGAGATCTCTCTCTCATCCTTACACAACTCAGCATAACTTCCTATATCTATATAGAGCTCTCGGTTTAAACACATATCCTCTGTTTCATTTTGTAGCTCCTCTGCATGCACCCCATATAGAGTAGTAGCATCTTGATGCTCGTCTGGCACCACCGCAGCGGCTTCTGATTGAGCATCTTCTCTGATCTCCTCCATTGATGTCGTTGTGATTGGCACATGGTAGCCTTCATACGTCCTTGCACTACGAGGGGCTACCTCTATGACGTACCACCAGTTTGATGTAGACTTTGTAGGATGAAATATTACCTGCTAGAGCCACATAACTTACATGAGAGCTTTCAAGCACATAACTTGTAAAAGGGGGATGTTAACTATTTACATACTTACTTGTTCACAATGCTCGGGTAGTACGAAAGTGTCTCTTAGGTCAGTCCATTTCTTAGTAGAATCCACCTCAAGAAAACCAGACTCTCCTCTACGCACAGTAGCGTTGCGACCCTCCATGATTATCTTGAACCATTGCACGTCGAACAAGTCGACAAAAAATCCTCTGTAATCGATCCTCAAAATCTCTTGCAGCGTGCCGAAGTAAGTGAGTTCCACCACCACAGGATCTGCATCAGAGGAACGTCGTCGACTAGACTGTTCAAATTTTGCCATGATTCCACAATCTTGAGTAAAACGCTTTTTGTCGATTCGTTCCACCCTAAAATGTCGACCTTTACACCATGTTGTTGTGTATGACTTATACTACAACGAACAAAGATTATGAGTGGCCGTTCAAACGTTTATAAATAAAGTCACTTGCTAGTCGTACATTGCAAACTTATCTTGGTCGCGCAACCCCGAGAGTACTCCCACTCTTCTTCAGTCACTTCGTCACCGCATTGTTGTGCGCTTTTCAATTGGTTGTGCAACCATCTTAAGCTCATGAAGGTTGGTAGGCTCTCCAGAACCGCTAGATAGTGCATCGGTGGTCGTCTTCCCCGTCTCCACTCGATTTGTACCCTTTGTCGCTCTTGCTTTGCATCCTCATATTGTGAAATCCACTTTTGCATCACTGGATTGTGAAGCATGCAAAATCGGTTGATTTTAGCCTCTAGATCTTCCATCATCTTCTTCTCAACACCGAGATTGCACATGACAATCCCAAATATGCGCTCATCATCTATGGTTCGCCATAGCATGTCCCGGGATTTATCAAATCCGTCTAGCCACTCTCCAATGTACACTAGAGACTCTGATACCAACCAACCTTCTGCCTTGCTACCCTCCGGACGTGCCTTTTGACGCACATATCCCTTAAGCGTTTTCATGAAACGCTCTAAGAAGAACATCCATCTGGAATGAACTGTGCCAGCTATTTCCACCTCATCAACTATGTGAACAAGAAGATGCACCTGAATGGTTAGCATTGTAGTAGGAAAATGTTTCTCAAACATGCACACAAGCTCCGCAGCATTTAGTTTGGCGAATGGTATGGAGTCTACGTTGATCTCCTTTTGTGAGATCCATTGCACCAGCTTTGCAAGTTTGTAGATTGTGTTACGGATGTCGAGAGACAAACATCCCTCAATGGAAACCGGTAAAATAAACTGTAAAGTATGTGCAGCAATGATATTAAAGTCCACATTTTATGCAATGATATTAAAGTCCACTATGAACGTACCTGACACATTTTATGCCAATCGTGTGACTTCAAACCGGTAAGCTTTCCTTCTTTAGTAAAACACGTTCGGAGCGAGTGCATTACGCCAGTGGGGGTCCGCAAAGATCGAATGGTCTCTTTTACTTTGCGTTCTTGGGCTCCTGTGAACATCCATGGTGCTTTAGGGAGTTTTATCGATCCATCAGACGCTGTTTGCGGCCAATATTGCTCCATACGATCCACATTTCTAAGGTCAACTCTGGCTCCCAAAGTATCTTTCTTGCCGGTCAGATGGTCCCATAGTAGATTACCCACATTCTTGAATATGTGCATTGGATCGAGCAAGTGATTGATCATGAGTCGGGGCCAGTATGGTAACTCGTACCATAGAGATAGTCTCTTCATCCCTGGAGGCAATCCGTCATCGCACATCTCCTTCTGCTCTAACCATGCTTGTGCAGACATCCTTGGTGGCTCCCTTCCCAAAAATCCGTCGTGTAACACATGATTCTCTGGAAGATACGCTTGATGACCTTCGTAGATTTGCTTCTTCAGTGAGGGTGCCCTACGTGCATTCAGTCTAGGTCCACATGTGACACATGCTCTGTATCCGCTTGTTTGAAGCCCTGCATGTATACACATGATAATAGATCAACTATGGGAAAAAACAAGATTTACAGTGTCTGAGTGAGGAGTGTCAATAGATCACCTGAGCATTCTGTTAGCCCGGGATAGTCATGCATGGTCCACATTAGAATGCCTCTGATCAAAGCATTCCGTCGTCCTATGTGTCGGCTCATATCCACCACCTCTATGCCAATCCACAATTGTTGTAGCTCTTCCAATAGTGGACGAAGATACACATCCATATTCCCCACTTTATATCGCCCTGGCACAATCAAGCTTAGCCATAGGTGCCCCTTCTTCGTAGTCAACCACGGGGAAATGTTGTAGTTGACGATGACAACGGGCCATACACTGTAAGATGTTGATCTTTGACCAAATGGATTTACGCCATCCATAGCCAGGCCTAAGCGCAAATTTCGAGCTTCCCTGGCAAAATCCGACCATGTTCCATCTATATGTTTCCACGCTACGCAATCTGCAGGAATTCGTAGCACACCATCCGATTCAAGATTTATTCTCCTCATGCCATGATGCTAGGGCGGCCATGGACTTACATTCGAAGAAATGCTTGATGCGAGGAAGCAGAGGGAAATTATGCAAAACCTTTTGTGGAATTTTTGTCCCGTGGAGATCTACTCGATATCTTTCGGAATCACATTTCGGACACTTCTCCATGTCTATGTATTCCCCTCTGAAAAGAATGCAGTCATTAGGACAAGCGTGGATAGAATTGTAATCCATCCCCAAGTTTCGCAAAATCTTTCTTGCTTCATCTCGGGAATCTGGCATCACATTGTCAGCTGGTAGTATGTGCTCTTTCAGCAATCTACACAACATAAAAATATGATACAGTCGTGTAAAAATCTATCAGATCATTATACATTTAGAGTTTTATTAAAGTAAACTAATTGTAATAGATCACCTGAAAAGCGCTATGACGCTAGTGTCACTCCATCCAAACTTTGCCTGCATGTTGAGAAGAACCAGGAGTGCTTTCAATCTAGACATACGTGCTCCATTATACAATGGCGTATCGGCTTCACTTTTCATATCATCATAGATAAGCCTTTCTGAATCCATGATCGTCTCGATCATTTCATCAATCTCGGGCTCAAACATTGCCTCGTTGGGAATGTGCTCTGCATGATCATCCCCCGAGCTGTCAGAGGCTACATCTTGTGGCCTCACATATGCTGCTTGACCAAAGCGCCTGCAAACACGTCTATTGGGTTGCAAGATTGCTGCTTGTTGGCCAGCGTCAGAGTCCGACGAGTTATAATTGGCAACAACGCGATCTATAATAGATGGATCGAACTCGCCAAATTCACGAACGTGCTCCAAAGAAACACGTCTTGTCCGTCGCACAGCATGCTTGCATTGATTACAAGGACATAAGACCCTCGTTGAGAGATAGGTGTTTCGGTTGGACGGTCCCACATCCTCGTCGCTACTCATAATGAGGATAAAAAACTTATAACCTGGACAACAAATTTAATATTCTATTGGCATTCTTCGTCTTATCTCTCTCTCTCTCTCTGTCTCTCTCTCTCTCTCTCTGTCTCTCTCTCTCTTTACCTCACATTCTCTAGTCATGTCCAATCCCCGCACACCTCGGTCTAGAGGTGCACGGAGATCAAAACCACCGGGTTATAATCTCGTCTTTATTGGTCAATACCTATATTTGTGGGTACAAGAAATCTACACACCCACGTCTACATGATACTGCATGTAGTGGACAAAACCCCTTTGCCTCTTCTCTAGCCGTAGCACTTCACAGCATCTTAACATCTTTTCACAGTAGATCTTTTCACTGTTCGTCTAACTCTAAACCCTAAACCGTAAGTAATTCTTGCGTGGACTCGATCTAACGTAAATAAGAGTAAATCTAAATAAACGTAAATATAACTAAAAATAAACCTAAATCTAATTTAATGTAAGTCTACATCTAACCTAATCTTTAACGTCTTTTGGGATAGTTTCCTACGACGTTAAAACTCTCTTCTTCTTGTGTGTGTGTGTGTGTGTGTGTGTGTGTGTGTGTGGGTAAACCTAAATAAACCTAAGTCTAATCTAATATAACATAAATCTAAATCTAATGTAAATTATGTTATATTAAAAACAAAGAACTAAACTAACAGGGATTATAAGAACCTTAAAACTGATTTAACACATAATTTTTCACATAACTCGGCAAGAGTTGGCATTCTCATCACTAAAGATGTGAGAGTTAACTTCCGGCGGTGACGCTGCCTCATCTCCATCCACATCTGACGACAGCAATTGCCCCTTAGACTATTCTTGCTCTTGTTACTAACTTTGAAGTTGCTGTTGAATGACTAGAGGTTGTCTAGATGGTCATTGTGTCGGGGATGTAGTGACTCTTGCCGCCCTGAAGATCCACCTTCTTCCCTATCTTCTGAAGACATTTCACCAGTACTTTTGGATCGACGGAGCCCACCATGAGTGAAGGCAGCAATACCCTATATTCCACTGAGGGCTTTCTTCACCCGCTTCATGCAGGCATCGCAGTCTATGGAGACCTAAATCTAATCTAATATAACGTAAATCTAAATCTAGCGTAAATAAACGTAAATCTAGTTAAAAATAAACCTAAATCTAATTTAATGTAAGTCTACATATAACCTAATCTTTAACGTCTTTTAAGATAGTTTCCTACGACGTTATAACTCTCTTCTTCTTGTGTGTGTGCGCGTGTGTGGATGTGTGTGCCAATAAAAAGAGATAAATGGTATAACCTTTCTATCACCCATGCCAAGTATGATAGATTGATTATGCCATTTCCCTCTTGAATAATAGGTCTTGAGTTCAACTCCTCGTTGGCTAGATCTTTAGTTCTTTTAATTTTAATTAGTTTCCTATGACGTTAAATTAGTTTCTCTCTCTTTCTCTCTCAATGTGTGTGCGTTTTTTTGGATCGTATGCATGTTTTCTCTCTCTTTTCCTCTCTCAATGTGTGCGTTTTTTATTTATGCATGTTCTCTCTCTCTTTTCCTCTCTCAATGCGTGCGTTTTTTGTTTATGCATGCTCTCTCTCTCTTTTTCTCTCTCAATGTGTGTGTGCATTCTTTGTTTATGTATGTGTGTGTGTGTTTTTGTTTTTGTTTGTACTCTCTCTCTCTCTCTCTCACTCTCTCTCAAAAACACTATGTGTGTGTGTGTATGTGTGTGTGTGTGAGAGAGAGAGAGGGAGAGAGAAAGAGGGGAAGGGAACATGAGAATGAGGAGAGGGAAGGAGCATACCTGGCTCTCCTTCCTCTCCTCGTGTGTGTGTGTGGAGAAGAAAAAGAGAGAGAGAGAGAGAGAGGGAGAGAGAAAGAAGGGAAGGGAACATGAGAATGAGGAGAGGGAAGGAGCATACCTGGCTCTCCTTCCTCTCCTCGTGTGTGTGTGTGTGTGTGTGTGTGGAGAAGAAAAAGAGAGAGAGAGAGAGAGAGAGAGAGAGAGAGAGAGAGAGAGAGTGAGGGAGAGCATTACCTGCTCCTTGCTTGAGGGCGCCGAAAAACTCAGATATGAGATCTGAGTTTTTGGGCGCGCTCGGTTATTTTTTTAGCCCAGCCGGCGTCGCTATGAGCATCGCAAATTTCTTTGTAAATTTGCGACGCTCATAGCGACGCCGGGAATTTTTTTTTTGAGCGTCGCTGTGTGAGCGTCGCTAATATGAATAGCCTCTTGTAGTGATTGTTTATTGTTAATCGATAATGTAGTGTGAGTCTAATTGATAATGTGGAAAGATTTTGATCACTATATTGATCGATAGAGCATTTCTTGTGTAATTTGTTGTTTTGAATTGTTTTTTACCTCAAAATTGACAGCTGGATTTGTTGATTCTAGCAGATTAAATTCATATGTCAGCATGGTGAAAGGACATGATCGGAGTTATGTCCACGAGATGCGTGCCAAAAATAATATATCTTGATTGAAATGCAAGACCTGCGGCCATGAGGTCCTTGGTAATGCGACCAGAATCAAAGAGCATCTATTTAAAGTCCCTGGTAATGTGTTCGAGTGTATGAAGCCAAGAGATATTCATGCTAGATTGCCAAAGTATGCTCGCTTAGCGGAGCAATTTCTTGCAGCTAAAAAGAAAAGTGCTATTGCCAAACAAGTTGCAACGGATGTTGAAATGTCTATTGTCAATGATAGGACAGAGCATGTACCTACGGAAGCAAATGATCACATCCCCAATCAACTCGTCTTCATGGACATGCTTCTATGTCAGTAGCAGCAAATCCTAGCTCAATTAAAGTTAGTAAAGCATCATCCAACGGACAAATATTGTATGAAACATTAGATAAGCAACGGTTGCTTGAGTTGCAATTGAAATGGATGCAAGCTTTTGTGACATGCGGTATATCATTCAATGGTATGTGCAACCCCATATTCCAAGATGCTTTAATGATCACGTCCAGAAAAGGGTTTGTGCTTCTTGATTATAATAAGATGCACACAAAGTATCTAGATAAAGTGAAAGTCAGTACTAAATCCATCCTCAAGCACATGGTGGTAGAATTTGTTCTCGCATATGATTGCACCATAGCGTTGGGTGGATGGACCAACTATCAAACAAGCCGCTCATCAATGTGATGCTTATCAACCCTAGAGGGTCCATGTTTGTAGAAGCCATTGACACCTCTTTAAAAGAGAAGAATAGCAATTATCTAGCAAGTATATATGAGTGCGCCATAGCAAAGGCAGGTGGGCCAAAGAATGTGACTGCAATTGTCACAGATAATGCATCCAATTACAAGGCTGCATGAGGGCTATCCAAGTTAAGTACCTAGAGATTACTTGGGTGCTTATGAATGCTCTCATATGGATGAAGTAGATGATATGATTGGTGTGTTTGATGGAGACAAAGATGTATGGCTAAAGGTCTATAAGTTTTGCTCAGTGTGATTATGTAAAAATTATGAAAGATCACCATGCTACACTACTTGATGCTCACCTCTCTCTCTCTCTCTCTCTCTCTCTCTCTCTCTCTCTCTCTCTCTCTCTCAAGTTACTCTTTCAATAAGATTCATAATTACAGTTAGATACAATACAATTTGTTTGATCAAGAATACAAAAATAGACAGCTGAGGGGATATTAAATGATGAGTTGTGATTACAAAAACTGTAGCACTTCGCATTTTCTTCAAATCAAATACATAGGGGTAAAGTGAGTGAAGTGCTCAAGCCAAAGATTGAGTCATCTCATTGAGTAGTTCATCTATGTTGAACTCAGTACTTTCAGGTGGCGCAGGAGATGGGTATGCAAGTCCTTGTTGCGAAGGGCTAGTCTGTTCGGGCAATGGTCCGTACAATGATGCATACTGCTGCAACTTGTCTTGGGCCTCTGATATCTCTATCTCAAGCTCAAGGATTTTATTGT
Source organism: Adiantum capillus-veneris (assembly GCF_014529385.1). Classification (NCBI taxonomy): domain Eukaryota; kingdom Viridiplantae; phylum Streptophyta; class Polypodiopsida; order Polypodiales; family Pteridaceae; genus Adiantum; species Adiantum capillus-veneris. Next base: position 118,792,585 of record NC_140933.1, read on the forward strand.
GCAAAATGTCAGGTGTCTCTCCTTGGCTTGCAAGATCTTGTCCTTAACTTGCTAATTCAATGAGCGTCTCTTATTCTTTAGGAAGCAAAACTATGGGATGTTTGCATGCAGGCATTGGATTATTGGCGTTACTTGCTGCCACTTTCTCTACAATCCGACCATGCCCAATGCGAGAATTCTTGGGGAAGTTTGACCAATCTACACATCTCCCAAGGATTTTGTAAACATAGTAATTCTGTATAAAGTAGAGTGCCATTTGGTTATCGTTTGGAATAACTCTCTCTTGTTGTATGAATCTTTGCAACAATACTCATGCGAGCCCTTTGTGATGCAAATCTAATAGCTTTACAGGAGCCGATTCCTTTGAATTGCCACTGATTTGAAATAGTTTCTGGCTCACAAAGTGGTTTGGACATAGTTTCCTGAACTCCTTAAGGTTGAGAGGCTTACCTTGCAACCCACACTTGTCCTCTTTGATTCTAGCAATAGATTTGAGTTCTTTCTCTTGGCCATAGCACTCTCTCTCTCTTCTCTGTAGATGGAGTTCTTTCTCTTGGCCATAGCACTCTCTCTCTCTCTCTTCTCTGTAGATGGCATGTGCTTCAACGTGATTAAGTTCTTCTTCCATATCTGCCAATCAAGCCAACATGTCATCATTAGAAAGACTTATCGTGAAGTTAACAAGTCATCACTTTTAAACCTTAAAAGAAAAAGATAGGATAACTTAATCATGTTGCAAGAAAGAGACAAAATATCTACCACCATGTCATAGGAAAAGACAGGATAACCTGATCAATTATATAATTTACATTTTCAACTAGAGAGAGGACAATAGTCAAATCATCACTTTAATCATCAAGTGGTCGTAGACCCAAAATCATTACAATTTCATAGCCCACTCTATGGGCACTGTTTAGATAGAGAGAAAGATCAAAAGCATTAGGTCAGGTTGAGGGATTGTTTCGCTTGCCACTCTCAAGGTGGGTATGTACATTGCTTAAAAAATCACTTTTGTTTTTGTCTTATGGCACTGACATGCACTTCAAGAGTCTTTACAAGTATGACACATGGAGAAGATGGCCATGGCTTTATTCCAAGGAGGGGACTAGTAGATATGCATTCTGGGGCGGCCCATGGAAAATCTTTCTTGGTCCGCTTTATAGTTTTTATTTGCAAGTCACGGAGAGGCAGAAAGCATGCCGTTGTTTCTGGTCTTTGTACAGGACCCCCAATCCACAATGCCTGCATAGACCCCCTTCTGTCCGAAATGAAGCATCATGTTACGGGAGTGCAGGTCATTGTGGAGATAGTCGTGCACATATAGATACTTCAGGGTTTGAAGAAGAGCGTTTATTATTTATAAAATGTTATTTTGGAACAACCCTATTGTTCCTTTAGTGGTCACATAATCACAAATGGTAGGTTGATTTCCATCTACATTGCACTCTTTTATCCACTGCTGTACATGGCCTCTATTCCAAAAACATGAAATGAGCATTGGACGCTCTATGTGGTGAACCATGGCAAGTGGATAAATAATGCCATGATGAGTGATGTCCAAAACTGTGGCTTCATATTTAAGTACCTGCTGATCCACTGTGCGTCCATGCAAGTGGACTTTGAAGATTTTTGCCACATACAATGAATCTTTAAATGCAGGATGTGTGGCAAGTACACGCTTCACATGTGCCCATCTCCCTTGTCCTAGCTGTGGAGCCTGTATATTGAAGATTGGAGTTTCTGGTAAAAGATGCAATACAGTGGGAGGTGAGACTGATCAAAAGCGAGAGTGGCACTAGCAGCAGACTCTATTCTAATGGTAGCTCTTAGTTCTTCAGTAGCATTGGAAGAGCTGGCTTCCACTCTCGTGCACTTTGCTTCTCTTTCTAGCTTCTCCTTGCTCTTGAACTCACTATACAACTGTTGCACACATTATATGCGAGTAGCTATGCTTGACAAAGTAATGATTTCAAGATTTTTTAGATCCTGAAAAATATTTGCAATCTGTCCAATAGACTAATTGACAATGTTCAATAATGAACCTGATGTCATTAGAGATATGTCAAAAGCAGCGGGCATAAATACAAGCTAGAGCTGCTCAAATACAGACTTTGCTAAGGCCTTTGTAAACTGGTGATAATGCTTTGAAGCAGAGGGGTTAAGGCAACGATTAATCTTAGGCTCTGACATGTGATGAAAGTGACGTACTATCACTTCAAAGGTGAATTTTTGTTGATGTTTCACCATCTTGGTGTCCGCCATATCTGCAAGACATAATTTTAAAACATAAACGTTGTTAGAGGATAGGGTAAACTATCAAAATTTGTGTTGCATTTATATGCCCATACAAAAAAACTATACGTATAAAACGCCATTATACGTCGAAATCCCGTATAATCACCGTAAAGCCATTTTATTTCTTTTCGATCGAAAGATATTTCAGTCAAAATATCTTTTGATTATAAATTATTTTGATCAAAAAAATACTTTATATAAGAACCGTCACCGGTTTTGATCAAAAGAAGTGTCAGAGCTTGAGGTAAAATTTTCAACTTGTTCTCTTCTTTTCTAACTTATTTTTGTGTGTTTTGCCAGACTCGTGTGGTGCAATTTTTTACTCTCACCACAGAGTTGGTTTGCAGGTTATAGACCACTTTGTGGTGTGTAGCCATGTGGCTCACTCCAGAAGTGTGTAGAAACTAATCACTTTTCACATGTTGTGCAGCCACTTGACTCACTACAGAGAAGGATTTTAGGACAAACTTAGATTCTCACTCATGTGGTGCAATTGTCTATCTCTCACCATAGGGCTGAGCTTAGGGTTTAGTGGTCGACTTGTGGAGTGGAGTAGGCATGATGCTACACCTCTCACTCCAAAGTGACCTATAGGTTTCTCAATTTTAGATCAGCTCAAATTATCGTTCGTTTCATGTAGACACACAAGAGTTATGTTCCAAATAGAGAGTTGAGAGATGCATAGTTTATGCTCTCTTCATCTTTGTGTGACGCACTAGTTACTCTTGTGTTTAGAACTCCAAAAACAAGTCATTGTTCATCACTAGATGACTTGGTGTTGTCATGGATATAGCTACATATGATATTTGGTCTGCATCTGAGATTGTTAAGTTGTACGTTGATGTTTGTGTTGTGAGATCCACACACTTCATCAAGGATTGGATTAAGTCACATTATTGCTCTTACTACATAGAAATATGAGGAATACGTTTGTCTACCTAAAGAGTGCAGAGATGCATACATATGCCCTCTTCATCTTAGTATGACACGCCTTGTACTTTCTGATCCATAGATACGCCACTCATTAGTAGATGACTTGGTGTTGTCTTGGATGTAAATATGTACAATGTTTGACCACAATCTGAGATTTTTAAATTGTTCGCTGATGATTGTGTTGTGCATTCCACACACTTCATCAGGGATTAGATTGATTAAACTACCAATCAACATTACAACAACGTCCACGACTTATGTTGAGCGTACCTCACACAAGCTGGGTTGTTCACATTCACACTCCAATCGTTTACGTGTATTATACAACACACATATAAGGGTCTAGTTCTTGTGATGAGCGTACCTAGCACTCCTAGCGTGTTCACCTCTCTATTGTACAATGTATTGCAATCATAATATATCGTTGTTTGCTATGAATTAAGTCAAATTGTGTATGAAATCTGAATTATGACAAATCTCTCTAATGATGACATGTTCTCTTGATTGACAGATATGGAAGAAGAACTTAACCACTTTGAAGCACAGTCCATCTACAAAGAAGAGAGAGAGAGAGAGCATTATGGCCAAGAGAAATATCTCAAAGCTATTGCACGGAATGAAGAGGACTAGTCCGAGTTCCAAGGTAAGCCTCTTAGCCTTAAGGAGTGGAGGAAGCTGTGGCCAAGCCACTTTGTGTGCCAACATTTATTTTGAATCAGCGACAAAGCCAAGGAATCAACTCCTGTAAAGCTATCAAATTTGCAGCACAAAGGACTTGCATGAGTGCTGCTATGAAGATTCATATGTCGAGAGAGAGAGAGTTATGCCAAACAACAATCAAATGGCACTCTACTTTATACAACAATGGTATGTTCACGACATCCTTGGGAGATGCGTGGATTGTTTAGACCGCCCCAAGAACTCTGGCATTGGGCATGGTCGGATTGAAGAGAAAGTGATTGCAAGTCACGCCAATAATCCAATGCCTCCATGCAAACGGCCCATAGTTCTGCTTCCCAAAGATAGAGACACTTGTTGCATTGGTAAGCCAAGGGCAAGATCCTGCAAGCCAATGAGAGACACTTGATATTTTTCACGACAGAATCCTTGAGCTTGAGATAGAGCTATCAGAGGCCCAAGCCAAGCTGCAACAATATGCAACACTCTACAGACCATTGCCAGATAAGGTTGGTTCTTTGCAGCAAGGACCTCCAGGCCCACCTCCTACACCTGAAAGTGTTGAGTTAGACATAGACAAACTACTGAAAGAGCTGACTCAATCTTTGGGTTGAGCACTTCGCTCACTTTACCCCTATCTATTTTGCAAAGGGCTACAATTTTTGTAATCACAATTCATCATTTATCCCCTCAGCTGGCCATTTTTGTATTCTCGATCAAACAAATTGTATTGTATTGTATGTGGCTGTAATTATGACTCTTATTGCAAAAGTAACTTGAGAGAAAGAGAGAGAGAGAGAGAGAGAGAGAGAGAGAGAGAGAGAGAGAGAGAGAGAGAGAGAGAGAGAGAGAGAGAGAGAGAGAGAGAGAGAGAGAGAGAACATGTTGTAGTGTAAAATGGCGATGTGTCATAATTTTCACATACTCATAGCACAAAACTTATAGATTTTAAGTCATACATCTTCATCTCCATCAAACACACAAATCATATCATCTATTTCATCCATATCAGAGCATTCTGAAGCTATCTCCCATTCCATATCATCGTCATCGTCTACTTCCGCAGCTATAGCTTCATGGTTTTGAAAAACACCATAGTGCTTTTGTGCTACTCTTGTTGCAATATTCACCGGCTTATGAATGATTCTCATGTTACAGACAACATAAACCAAATTAGCAGCACATTGAGGATGAATCCGATTTCATTTCTTAGTATGCATAAAGTCAAAAACCGACCAGTTCCTCTCACAGCTTCCACTTGATGCTGCAATAAATAGAACCCTAACAGCAATGTGTTGTCTAAGTTGCAATATACATCATACAAAAAGCATATAATATGCCATATACGGGCATATTTTACCTGATCCCATATTATACGGGTGTTTTATACGATGACACGTCATAAAAAACGGGCAACGTATTTTTTCCCCAGATTTTCGATCGAAAGATACTTCGATAGAAAGATGTTTAGAAAAATTTTCCTTCAATTGAAAGATGTATTGTTCAAAAGAAAAAACTATATATATGCCAGCAACCCACCTATTGAGACTGGTGTTCCTCTCAAAAGGTATTCCTTGTCAACAAGAAGACAAATGAAAAGATTTTTGTGATAATTTTAAAAATAAAAATTCAAAATTTTTAATTTATTAATAAAATCAAATTTTATGTTTTGCTTAGATAATTTTATAATTATTTATTTTAAAATCAAATTATCTAAGCTTTGTATGTTGTGTAGAGCTCAAACTCTCACTCATACAAGGTTTTTGTTTTTTAAAAATCACTTGCTACGTGCTCAGTTTACTGACACATGGAAGTGAATTAGGATATAGTTTAGAGATTACCATTGTGTATAGAGTGTAATCTCATATGAGGTTATCTGTCAGCAAATGTGATAGAATAGAGGTCAGTTTTATTTAGGTAAGTTCGATTTTGACGTGCAGATACTTTCTCACCTCAAAGTGAACATAGATAGAAATTTTGTTGTCCTATGTAGAGCCATCACACTATGCTCTCACTGGAATCAAAATTTAGGAATCTCATGTCCAAATACATTGATATAATTACATTATCTTTATTTGGATTGCTACGTCTATCATACTATGTGATCGTACACGTGTATCAAATGCAGATAGATAATCTTTCAAAGATCTATCGTGGAGTGTGAGAATTTCATGTTTGCACTTCAAATAGATATGATCACTGTCAGAGATTGCAATTAATCCCATTTTCAATGAGAATCAATTGCAAGATTTGATCAATATTACAGATTATCGTAATATGTGAAAGCTTTAAAGCTTGCACTTTAGATAAATCGATATAGTGCAACGGATTATAATATCGACTTTTACGAAAAGCTTGCACTTTAGATTAATCGATATAGTGCAATGTGATAGAAATGTTTTGTTTGAAGTGAAGAAGTTATTTAGTGCATCAAAATATAATTTGATTGACATGGGTTTATTGAATAATGCAAAGACTATTATTGTCTATTGGACAGAGTTTGTTCACTATATTGATCGATAGAGCATTGCTTGTGCAAATTGTTGCTTTGAATTAATTTTGACTTCAAATTTAATAAGTGGATTTGTTGATCTGACAGCTTAAATTTATATGTCAGCATGGTGAAAGGACATGAGTGGAATTACGTCCACGAGCTGCATGCTGGAAAGAATACATCTCGATTGAAATGAAGACATGTAGCCATGAGTTCAGTGGTAATGCGACCAGAATCAAAGAGCATTTGTTTAAAGTCCCTAGTAATGTGTCTGAGTATACGACACCACCAATAGATATTCATGCATGCTAGATTGCCAAAGTACGCTCGCATTGCAGAGCAAATTCTTGCAGCTAAAAAGAAAATTGTGAATGCCAAACAAGTTGCAATGGATGTTGAAATGTCATTTGTCAATGAGAGGACAAAGCATGTGCCTACAGAAGAAAATGTTCAGACTCCCTAGTCAACTCCTTTTCATGAACGTGCTTTGACGTCAGTAGCAGCAAATCCTAGCTCAACTAAAGCTACTAAAGCATAATCCAATGGCCAAACGTTGTATGAAGCGATAGAGAAGAAAAAGTTCCTTGAGTTGCACTTGAAATGGACGCAAGCTTTTGTGGCGTGTGGTATACCATTCAATGCTATGCGCAACCCCATATTTCAAGATGATTTAATGAGCACGGCCAAAAAGGGGTTTGTGCTTCCTAATTATGATAAGATGCACACAGAGTATCTAGATAAAGTGAAAGAAAGTATTGAAGCCATCCTTGAAGAAAGTATTGAATCCATCCTCAAGCACACATTGGTGGACTTTGTTCGTGCATATGGTTGACTATAGCATTGGATGGATGAACCAACTGTCAGAAGAAGCCACTCATCAATGTGATGATTATCAATCGTAGAGGGTCTATGTTCGTGGAAGCCATTGACACCTCTTTAAAAGAGAAGACCAGTGATTATCTAGCAAGGATATATGAGTGCACTATAGAAAAAGCAGGTGGACCAAAGAATGTGACTGCTATTGTCACAGATAATGCATCCAATTACGAGGCTGCAGGAAGGCCTATCCAAGTTAAGTACCCAGAAATTACTTGGCTGCCATGTGCCGCGCATACTCTCAATTTGCTATTAAAAGATATTGGAAAAATGGTCATCATAAAGCAAACACTGCTAGATGCTAATCATGTGGTGAAATTTATTAGAGAGAATCAATTTTTGTATGCTCTTTTTTAATTAAAATCACCCAACAAAACTTTGCAGATATTTTGTGCGACAAGGTTTGCAACCACATATTATGTTCTTGCCACCTTGCAAGAAGTGAATCTTGCACTGATTAAAACAATAGCTGATAGACATTGGGATACATGGCTTAGCAAGTATCCTAGCTACCAAGAGGCATCTGCAAGATGTGTACAACTTGTGGACTCGCAAGTTTTTTGGCACAATGTAGAGAGAATTGTCACCCTGGTCAAACCATTGTAGATCTTTTACGAATAGTCGACAAAGACTCTTTTGTCTTTGGTCAAGCCTATTGGTATGTGTCAAAGGCATTGTGCAAAGTAAGAGAGCATGCTGGCTTTGGTGCAAAGGACAAAGCTTCCATGATCACAACTGCCAACAAGCAATGGGTGCAATTGCATACGCCGTTGCATAGTGCTTCATTTATATTAGATCCTAAATCTCAAATGCACCAACACTTGGCCAATAAATAAGTCATGAGTGACTTCAAAACAATGTGCTCAACTATTAGGACAAGAGGATGGGAAGACTGCTTTTCATCAACGAGTTGGTTATGCTAATAGAACTGGCATGTTCCAAGCTCCATGGCATATAGATGCATTTCACACACAAGTGCACCTCTATGGTGGAAGGTGTACGATGGAGAGAAAGTGGAGCTACAACACATTGCTGTTAGGGTTCTATCTATTGCAGCATCAAGTGGAAGCTCTGAGAGGTACTGGTCAGCGTTTGACTTTATGCATACTAAGAAACAAAACCGGCTTCATCCTTAGCGTGCTGCTGATTTGGTTTATGTTTTCTGCAACATGAGACTCATTCACAAGAAGGTGAACCTTGCAGCAAGAGCAACACAAAAGCACTATGGTGTTTTTTGAACCCATGAAGCTATAGCTGCGGAAGTAGACGATGGTGATGATATGGAATGTGAGAATCTTCAGAATGCTCTGATGTGGATGAAATAGATGATATGGTTGGTGTGTTTGATGGAGATGAAGATGTGTGACTTAAGGTCTATAAGTTTTTCTCGCTGTGAGTGAGAAAATTATGACACTACAACATGTTCACCTCTCTCTCTCTCTCTCTCTCTCAAGTTACTTTTGCAATAAGAGTCTAATTACAGCTAGATACAATACAATACAATTTTTGCCCATCGAGAATACAAAAATGGCCAGTTGAGGGGATAAATGACGAGCTGTGATTACAAAAACTATAGCCCTTTGTCTAAATAGACAGGGGTAAAGTGAACAAAGTGCTCAACCCAAATATTGAGTTAGTTCACTGAGTAGTTCGTCTATGTGAAACTGAGCACTTTCAGGCGTAGGAGATGGGCCTGGAGGCCCTTGCTACGAAGACCCAGCCTGATCTGGCAATGGACCGTAGAGTTTTGCATTTACCAAATGATTTTCTCATATTAAACTGATCATTTAACGTGGTAGAATAAACAGAAACAAGAGTTAGAATAGAGACATGTGCTTCTAGACCTGTCTCAACATGAGACCAAAAGGAGAGATGGTTGTATCTCAATAGGGGTCCAAAAGGAGATGGTATATCAAAGAGAAATGTGCAATAAGTGCTTCTAGACTTACCTCCGTAGGGGACCAAGAGGAGAGATGGTTACATCTCAACAGGGGTCCAAAAGGAGGTAGTCTATCAAAGAGCAATGTGCAACTAATGAAGCTTAAAAGACCTTAGGGTTAGCTTCATTAAAGACCTCCAATGGTTAGCGTTAAAAGTCCTTTGACCTTAAGCAAGTTAGGGTTGACCTTGAGGTGGGAACCCGACCTAAACTTAAGCAAGCTAGGGCTGAGCTTGAGGTGGGAACTCGACCTAAGCTTGAGGTGGGAACTCGACCTAAACTTAAGCAAGCTAGGGCTGTGCTTGATGTGGGAACTCGACCTAAACTTAAGCAAGCTAAGGCTGTGCTTGAGGTGGGAACCCCACCTAAGGTTCTTGTCATGCTTGATGACTAAGGTACTTGAGGTACTTGTCACATTTATTAAGGAAGTTTCTTGAGAAGCTTCCTATGCATGGGGGGTAAGATGCTTGAGTCAAAAAGAGAACCTACTCACTTAATGAGGAAGTTGCTTGAGAAACTTCCTATGCATAAAAATCTGAAAGTTAGGGGAATTCTAAAAGAGCACATGGGACACATGTCAGACTCTCACTAAGCTTAACCACATGGTGTGCTTGAATTCTATTGGTTGGGCTAAAGAGGGGTCCAATGAGATTCTACTTCCATCTAACAAATATCTATATATTTTCAAGCTCTCTCTCTCTAAGTGGTAAGGAGGACAGTTGTCAAAAGACTACCCATATGCTTGACTGCATACTGGATGTGATTGGCTAAGGGGAGAGGGGTCCAATGAGCTTGTAGCAAGTAGAATTTTTTCCCAAAGCAAGAAAGGTGACAACCTTTAAATCCTATACACAAAGGCAATCAAATCTGCCACTTTTTCACGCAGCATTTCCTACACCAACCAATGTCCCCTATGCTAAAAAGTCTTCGATGGTTGGAGCGGCCATTATATGTTGCCGTGTGGACACTATTACCATCTTATATGCTTGGTGAGGCAAATGCAAAATATATCCACATGCGCATTCTGTGGTGCAACAATTAATAAAGGCCTATATACCATACTTGGCATGGCCAATAAATACAAACCACCGAGATCACAAGAGGCAACTCCTAGTGTACTTTGAAATCTATTCCAAGACCAAAACTAATTGTACTCTTTCACTAATGACACTCTTTCGCAAAGTCAATGAAACTATTGCTTAATCTTCATTTTTATCATTTTCCAAGATTCTGTCAAACCTATGTCTACTTTGTCGCATGCTTGATTGAGCTTGTCTGAGTCTATATCGAGATTTTCCTGTAGCTCAAGGATTGTGCACAACATAGGTCCAATGTCAAAGTGTTCGTCTTCTACATGATCGCAATCATAAATCTATCTGGGCATATCTTGTTCATATTCTTCGCTTTCAATGTGCCATAGAATTTTTTCATTGCAATACATGTAAACAAGTTTATCTATACGATACACGAGAAGTCGATTGTGAGTAGTGTTGTGAATACATTTGTACATGCTCCAATTTCTTTCTGAGCTTGAATTCAAAGAACACTAGCTTAAACCCTTCATTGCAAGATTACACAACAAAGCATAGTGTTCTCCACCATTCATCATACACCATTTCCATGCAGGATGATCTTTTGCCATTCGTTGAAGAAGAGAGTTTGAAAATAGACCTTCTTTCAATCGGAAAAAAGACATTTCTTTTATGCATCTTACACGATCATCAACATTGGAATAGAAAGTGTTTACCACTGTGTAAAAATCATGAACCACTTCAACATTGAACATCAAGTCCATAGCATTGTGTAATGGTGTATGTACTCCAATCCATCTAGCATGAAAGTACTTCAAGTGGACTTTCCTTTGTCGACAAGAGAATTGAACATGCCAATGCTTTTCTACCACCGAATGCTCTAATTTTTTAGGACACTCCAAACTGCTTTGAACAGTCCACCATTGCATCCATATTTTTTCAAGATTGGGCGCCCTTTGGTCAAGATTGCGTATGGCATACATAACAGGCATCATTATGTGATATACATCCATCACCCTACTCCACCAAGTTTTTTTAATAAGGGCTGGCCTTAAAAATTTAATTTTCTCTTTCACTTTTTTGTTATGCTCGCTCTCTCAATCATGAAATGACATACATGTAAATGTAGTTATGATTGCATCTTTGTGTCAAAGAAAAGACTCAAAAGTGTAGAAGTGAGTGAAAAATCTAGAGGCTCTGTAAGCATAACTGACATGCGAGGTCAAAAAATATCTAATAATCTCTATCTTTTGAGCATAAATCTCACAAGCTGGCAAGCAGTATCAAGCATAGAGGCAATTAACCACTTGGTATGGTCACTTTTATCCCAATCTTTTAATACAAGATTCAAACCATGTGTATTGCACCCGTAAGAAAAAATATGCGGGTATGTCACTTCAAGGTTTTGCCCGCATTCTTGCCATTCTTTGCATTGTCCATCACAATTTGGCCCTACATGTTTAACACCCACTTTCTCTATCACGGAGGCAATTACATCAGCAATATAAACCCCAGACTTAGTTGAACCATGTGAATCCACAACACGAACAAATATTTCACCTCTAGGTGAAACTATCATTAAATTAATTAGTGGTTTTCTTTATACATTGGACTAGCTATCGCTGACTATGGTATATCCAGAAAGCTCCATATTGCTAAGAATTTACCATTTTCACATGTTCTTTTACTTGAACTTAGCATTTCTGCAATAGATCATTTCACATATTATGGTACGTGGGCGGTGAAAAACTTGATCTAAGCTTACCAATTTTCTTCCATGCTCTCTTCCAATGCTCATTGTCCACCATCATCATAGCACTTCATGAAAAGTAAATCACTTTAGCAAGAGCAAGCTGTGCATCATTGAGTGGACCATTACATAAGCTTTCTTGCAATGAAGTTTGATGCATAGATACCTTTCCCATATCAAAATGATGATTTGATTAACATGCACTAAGTAGATTGCTCTCTGGCTGCACATTGGGATTCGGAGTGCAAGCCGATGATGCTTTTGGAGTTTGTTGGTTGGAACCAATATGTTATGACATTAGTAGTAGCCGTGTAATGTTTCTTTGACTCTTTCTTTTGAATTCTTCCCCCGAGCATTTGATCACTACAATTGCACTGGGGTGGCTACATGTGCGACCTTGTTTCTTGGGTCCACCTAGAAAATGTTCCCTTAGTCGAAGTGCCCAACCAGCTTTCATTGTATGTCATTGCTTACCCTCCCAATCTATGAATCGATCATTGATGTTAATTGCATATTGCCTCTCTATCCCAGATGCCTTTTTTTTCTTGCTACTTTGAATTTGAGTTCTATCACTAGGTCCAATGTTTCCTTCCATATCAAATAACCTATTCAAGAAAGCATGGAACAATGAATACATAATTAAAGTAACAACAAAAACACTCACGTATTACAACAATGTACATCTCTACACAAACATACAACGATTTTGACGATAAAATGTAGCATTATAACAATTTAAAACTAGTTAAAAAATTCAAGTATTGTGTTTATTATTCAACTATTTTTAAAAACTTACTTTGCATCCATAGTCAAATATATAGACCTACTTAAATTTTAATCGATAGTTTTGATGTTCTCTAAAATATCCACATATACTAATCTTTGTAGATGTACATATATCAATTTTTATTAAATCTCAAGCACCATAGCATGATAAATGCAAGCAATTTTTAAACAATATAATTGTGTATTTTCAAATTAAGATACATGAAATTGATAGCATACATACAATGCACATTGCACACCCAATGAAAGATGTATTTCATACCCAATTAAGGATACTTTACACCAATTAAACCAAGGATCTATCTTTGCCGAATACTCTAGTATAAGACAATAGACCCTTGCTTAACATGGAATATATCAAATATCAAGAACCAATACTAGCCCCTAAGAAGGACTCTTGGCTCCATCAAATCATTTATAAAGCAACATGAGGGAGAAAACAACATGTAAATTACCTGTGTTACTCAAATACAAACAAGCTCAAGTGACTCCAAATTTGTTCCTAAATCTCTGCAGATATTAGCTACAAACCACACTTAGCCCACAATTCAAAGAGCTGAAGACTAGTGGCTCAGTAGCCTCTCAGTAGACTTAGGTGAGCCTATGAGGAAAGAAGATCGTCCCTAAAGTAAGGACCTTATTCCCAAAAAGACAATTGGGAGTTCTAAACACTCCAAATCTTTCTCAAAAATCTAAAAATACGCCTAATCATCTGCTGTATATAGTGATGACATAGCCTCTCGGGCAAACCTAAATCCCAATGGGTTTACAGACAGAGAAGGTTTAAGCCGATCATTGCAAAGGTTGTGTGAATATAGATATGATCACAACAAAAATTATGTTATTAATACTTTTTATTAACGTGTTCACACATTTGTGAACATGTGAATGAAATCCCTACCGTGGTAGAGGCTGATGAGTTGGTGCCAAGACGCACAATTTTGCCTATGGGTGAGAGGGACATAGCCATCCCAATGTCAGTGTTGACACATGCATATGCGACATGTAGTCCTGATGATGCAATACATGTGGAAAGCACAGGGGAGGCTAGGACAGCCAGGTTTGTACATATTTTGTCAGCATTTGGGCATCTCATGTGTGACCTACTAGTGTCGAGGCCTGACCTAGCAGTTGCAGTGGGATCATTTACAGTAGGGATTGTCAGTCGTATGATGAATTACACTATCATGATGCATAGTGGAGTTTTGTAGACCATATAGAGTAGTTTGCAGGATTTATATGTGGGCTCTAGCATGGGCATGCATACTCGCCTATCCTTAGAGATAATATGACTGCATGTAGATTGATTAAGCAAGCTAGCTGGCAACATAGGTTAAGAGAGTCTCTCACCTATTTTATTGTACATACTAGTAGTTTAGCTAGTAGGAACCACTTATCGACACATTCGTCTTTAAGTGGGAGATTGTTGGGGTAAAGGTCTCTGTGCCTTGCCCAACCGCTTAGTCTATGAGCACCCACCCACTGACCATGACCTTATTCTTGTACATATACCAAGAATAAGAAGCTCCTCATTTGAGAGGCCGACTTCATCCACACACCTTGCACTCCTTCTCCAGGCAGGGATTTCACTAGCGTGATCACGATCGTGTGATCACATTAATAACATAAGTATTTATACATAAAAAATACGTGATCACGTTAATTGTTAATGTGATCTTGATAATGACCTACAAATACCAATAGAGCCGGTAAGCCCATCGGGTATATGAATTTTCCTTACGGGCCTGCCGGGCTTAATATTTTTTTTGGCGGGCTAGCTTGGAAAATGAAAAAGCCCGGCGGGCTTAATTGTATATAGTAAAACCTCTTCTAACTTTGGCATTTTGACTAGGCAAATATCCTTGGGGAGTGTATTCGAGCATTGAATACAATTATCTCCTTGTAAATTGACCTAAGGTTACAGAGTCACATGTCCTTTTTCAAGGCCGAGTGTGATTCTTAATACGGTAACCAATTGTAAAGATATTTAAATTCTTCACCAAAAACAAAGGTACAAAGCCAAAACAATTGAAACTTTGGAGAGTCATGTTGCAAAAAATCCAATGGTCCATAAAAGGGCCAAAGTTGGTTTCAGAAGATGAGAATATTTAAATAACAAGTTGATAGTCAAGGGTGGGATGCCCTGTACTAATGTATTGTGTATATAAAGATCCTTGAAGTCTTGCATTTTACACTATCATAGACTTGAACTAACATACATTGTCACTGCACAATATGAGAGCTATAATCCTTAATTGGGTGAAAATAGCTTTTATATAATAAATTGGATGCGTAAGGGGACTACAATCCTTGATTGGATACAAGTAGTCCTCAATTGTGTAATTGTATTGAAGATTCATTGCCTTGTCTTATGCATTGGTTTATATAGGAGTGCATTATGTATTATGAAAAAATGTTAGTGCACAAGATGGCCAATCATCGATATTATTTCTTTTGTGTGTGTTTTGTAAATAATTATCATCATTTCAACGTAGAAGCTGATTATTCTTTGTACCATGTGAAAATAGATGCTCTTATTGTTTGCAAATTATTGCAGAGGATGTATAACTAATCCTCATAGAAATAGAGAGAGAGAGAAAGAGAGGGAGAGTGAAGAGATGAACTTTTGTTGGTGGAGTTTGCAGAAACTCCATGGGAGCCGTCTACTCCATTGCTCTCTCTTCTCTTTCTCTCTGTCCCCCCCTCTCTCTCTCTTGCTCAATTTCTGAGGTTTCACTCTCTTTCTATGGTTCTCTCTCTCTCTCTCTCTCTCTCTCTCTCTCTCTCTCTCTCTCTCTCTCTCTCTCTCTCTCTCTCTCTCTCTCTCTCTCTCTCTCTCGATCTAGACACGTATAACGGTAACCCCCGACGGCACCCCACGTGGTGATTAAAATAGAATCTATTGTGCATGATGCCGCACGTTCGGTCATTTAATGCGGTCGGATACATTAGTACGTCACACCTAAAAGGCATGAGAGAGAAAGAGAGACACCGAGAGAGTCAAAGAGAGTGAGAGAAAGAGAAATTGAGCGTGCGTCTACGTCTCCGACAGAAAGAACGTGAAAAAGAGAGTAGGCTTGGCGTCTCCTACCAAGGTTTGGCCCTCTCTCTCTCTCTCTCTCTCTCTCTCTCTCTCTTTCTAAAAGGTCGCCCTGTGCCTCTCTCTCTCTCTCTATCACCCTCTCTCTTTCTCAAAGGTCTCTCTCTCTCTCTCTCTCTCTCTCTCTCTCTCTCTGTTTCGTTTTCTCTCTCTATTTCTCTCACAGGAAATTTCATATCTCTCTCTCTCTTACACACACGCACACACATACAACACACACACACACACACACACTCACACACAGAGAACCTCTCTCTCTCTCTCTCTCTCTCTCTCTCTCTCTCTCTCTCTCTCTCTCTCTCTCTCTCTCTCTCTCTCTCTCTCTCTTTGTACTAAAGGCGCGCGGGTGTCACGATTTGGATGTCTCTAAGCGCGCCTTTAGTATTGTGGAGGGGCAAGGAGAGAGAGTGTGTGTGTGTGTTTTTGGTCTGCTTTGGATATATATATATATATATATATATATATATAGAGAGAGAGAGAGAGAGAGAGAGAGTGTTTGTGTTATAGAGAGAGGAAGGAATAGTGGAGACAGGGGGGGGGGGGGGAGAGAGAGAGAGAGAGAGAGAGAGAGAGAGAGAGTCTTTCTGTTTCCTTTTCACTAACGGCGTGCGGAGGTGTATTTTGGGGTCAAAAAAATCTTTCACGCGCGCCGTTAGTAATGGGCTAAGTTTTGGTGAGAGACAGGGAGAGTTTTGGGGGGGGGAGAGAGAGAGAGAGAGAGAGAGAGAGAGAGAGAGAGAGAGGAGAGAGAGAGAGAGAGAGAGAGAGAGAGAGAGAGAGAGAGAGAGACACTCTTCTATTTTGATACAGTGGAATGGCTAGAACAAAGGCAACTGCAAGGAAGGCGGGCAAGGGACCAGGGTTAGCAGCTAAGGCAAGTAGCAGATCTTCAACCCCAAAGAAGAGACCTGGAAAACCAAGTAAAATTTTGAAAGGTCCAAGGATGAAGAAGTTACAGAGCTGCATGGGACTTTTCAGAGAAATTAGGAAGGCATAGAAATGTGTTGATTTGTGCATACCAAAGCTGCCCTTTCAGAGGATGGTGAGGTCCATTTGTGAAGAAGCTACCTGGGGCACTAAAAGGTGGAAAGTGGTTGCACTAATGGCTCTACAGGAAGCAGCAGAGGACTTCCTGCTTGAGTGCTTCAGTGACACGACCATTGTAGCAGCCCATGCCCATAGGGTGAGTGTAATGGACAAAGACAACGAGACACTAAAAAGGGTAAGGTGGAGGTATGACAAACTTCTGGTCCCCAATGTCTGCAGGGATAAGAAAATGAGGGAAATTTTGCTATACCCCCCTGAGCTATTTCCACAAGTCACAATTGTAGATGTCACACATGATGTTAATACAAGGGCAAGGGCAAAGACAGTTGCTCTCCAAACAAAAGACATAAGGGAAGCAGAACTTAAGGAGAAAACTAAAGTAGCAATGGAGTCCCAAAGTGAAAGAGAATGCAATGTGACCCTATCCATAGATGCAAGAAACAAAAATACTCTACTTTCAATGAAGGATGGTTTGCTTGCAGAGATACCATTTATAGATGGAGCCAGAAAGCTGGCTCTGGATACAGTGGACATTAATATATTGCTGGATCCATATGCTTAGATATCAGATACAATTATCTACGCTTGAAAGTTTTAATATTTTTCTAACTTTGAAAACTCAAATGATATATGTACTAACTCAGGTACACTCCCTGCAGTTTGATCAAAAGTCAACTTCCACCGCACACCCACACGGAGGTGTTTCTTCTTGGTCCAAAAATGTCTGTGATTATTAGACAGAAGAACAGTCCATCTGGCACATTCGAGAGTTGGTTTCTCCACTGTGCTATGCTGGAAGTAACTGTCATCATCTTTCCTTATGATAACAACCATCACTGGAGTCTCATATGCCTTGATGTTGAGCAACCAGCAGTGTGGGTGTTCAATTCAATAAAAGGAACCCACCCTGAAATTAGGCTGTAAGTGTTATGTATCAGAAAGTGTTTCTTATAGATATCCATGTAAATTTGAAATCCTCAAGCTAACATCCTGATACTCCTTTGTGCAGTTGTGTAAAGAGATTATTGCTTGCTTATGGAAAGCTATGTGGAAGGTATGAACTATACAAGACCCCAATCAAAGATGTGCCTGTACCAAATCAAACCGATGCAACTTCTTGCGGCTGGAGATGTCTTCTCCATGTAGAATATGTCTTGAAAAGCTACTTTGCATTCAAACCTTTCATGACTAAGGTAACCATTTGTCAATGCATTCAGTCAGTTTTGGTTTTCTTTATACGAGACTTCTCACCATGTGGTCTTTCAAATTTGCAGAGTGTTGTGCAAAACTACACATATGATTATTTGCAAAGATATCGGGCAAGTCTAATACAACACCTGCTCACTATGTCGAACCCTAGAGAAGCTGAAGATAGCTGCTTGGACGACCGCACAATTGATATACCAATACATGACAAGCCACCACGAGAAGCCCCTGCATCAGATACACTGGAATCACAACGGGCCGAGGGGGTCATACTAGCCGTATATGAAAGAGCCGAGGATGAAGAAAGGTCAAATGAGGCTATGCAAGGTGCTAGTGCACAAGCAGAGGGGCTTATGGAGGAGACAATGAAAGAGGCAAGTAGGCCAGTGGAGGAGCCAAAAGAGCCCATGGAGGAAACCCTGGATGAGGAAAGCAGGCCTATGGATGAGGCAATCCGGCCAATGGAGGAGCCCCAAAAGGATATAGATGATGCAAGCCGGCCAATGGAGGGAGAGGAAAAGACCTTGGAGGAAACCCTGAATGAGGCAAAAAGAGCCATGGGGGAGACCCTTGATGAAGATGAGAATGATGACTATGACGATGAAGCTAAAGAAGAGGATAGCAACAACGACAACAACACTATAGAGACCTAGTATGGACCCTTGCTACCTGTAGATACACTTGTTCCGGTAATGTCTATTCAAGTATGGAAAAATATGTTCAACTTCTAACTACTTATATGTACTTGTCAACTTTTACAGAGGTTGATTATCTTGGACATCAATGGATTGCTACTGATGCGCGTGTCTCTGGGTATAGCAGACACCTTCGAGGATTTGCAAACATTTCGGATGGGTATTTGTCGAGTCGTGGTTCGTCCAAGAACCAAAGAATTTATTCAGTTTCTTCTTTCGCGCTTCAGAGTTTCCGTATGGTCTTCAATGCAAAGGCAAAACTTGTCGCCACTAGTTACAATAGTTTGTGGTGCATGCGATGTTGATACGTCAGATTTTGCCTTTTTGTATGATTAGAGAAAATGCGTTATCGTCGAGGGCCACTACCACCCTAAAAAACCACACTTACCTCTTTTGTACAAACCGTTCAGCCAAATCGATGTACCCTTTGATGCAAATAATACACTACTGATTACTGATACTCCTGAAAAGGGAGACCTAAATCCACTAGGAACAACTATCTCACCACCCTCTTTTGAGGGGCATACCTTTGATTTTTACCTTGAAGACATTTTGATTCCATACTTACATAAATTGTATCTCAGTCCATTGTTCATGGACAAGTTTTTACTTTCTAATGAATTAAGATGACTCTTCTATCATGTATTTGTCTTGCCTAACATTGAGAGAGAGAGAGAGAGAGAGAGAGAGAGAGAGAGAGAGAGAGAGAGAGAGAGAGAGAGAGAGAGAGAGAGAGAGATGTGGCAATGGCTAAAGAACTGTATTTCAAGGACACTTATATTCACAGACCACAATTGACAAATGAGCTCAAAAAAACTTCATGTATTGAAAGTCATTCGTATACACTTGGGTTCACAAGAATCTCTGTTACATTGACACTATTTCAACCCGACCATCCAACTCTTTGCACAAAATTTCTTTTTCCCTACGCCGCATCAGCTTACGGCCAGCTAAGAAAAAGGAAAAATCTAAAAGGTCCTGTCCATTGACTCTTCAACTATGTCGTGCCGCAACTGCAGAAGACTGTATAGCTCCCTTATTGTAACCACCAACATGAGGCCATGCTCTTTATCAAACACTTTCACATCCACAACAGGATTATCTTCCAAACCTGCAGAAACCTGGTCCATAGGAATGTACTTACCTCTAAGCATTGGTGATCGCATATACCAAAAGGAGACTAACAGTGATTGGCTTGCAATCATGTACTTGACAACTAGAGTGTCAAGCACAACCTCGCACTATATTCCAATCTCTTCCTTTACATACCATCCTCTGTCAAGAAGTTTGTCACATGATGACTGCTGAAATGATTTGCACATGAATATAGTTTTCGTAACACGTATATTGTAGTTATGAAACAACTCTATGAACAATGCAGCATGACAAAAGTTTGCAATTCTAACCAGTTTGGTGGAAATAGAGCTACGTAGAGACCTCTGTATATCCTTGTAGAGCTTACTTCACATTGCCTCCACCATTGTTTCCTCAGGAACTGGCCAGTCCACATTGTTCCAATCGGTTGGTAGAGGCACTTTCACCAACATGCCATTCTTATTCCCTGGGTAGAGTTGGTAAAAGTGGTCATAGAAAAATATTCCTTCATCAGCTAGGCTTTTGCTGGTTCTCCCTGAATACTATAGAGAACCAATGTGGGCATGAACGACAAGGAAGAGGCCTATTATGCACTCCACAGGCTCCCATTTCTCATAAGAAGAGGGATAAACATCTGCAAAATATATAACAAGAGTTAAACTAAGAGTATTAATAAGTGAAAATGACAAATCTAATGTAGTTGAGATGTGAAGAATGGAGCCATTGCTCATAAGAAGAGGGATAAATGTTGCAAAATATATAAGAAAAGTTAAAATGAGAGTATCAATAAGTGAAATGACAAATCAAATGCAGTTGAGATGTGAAGAATACTTACAATTGCAACGTGGTTGATGTATATCTGACACATTTCCACCGTTTGCTATCACATCTGGATGGGTAAATACATGCTGAACAAGAACTTCCTTTACAGATATTTTGCCGATTTCAACTTTGAAATCCAACACTCTGGCCTTCCATGCTGAGTGGTAAACATTGATAGCACTAGACCTCTTGGATCTTCTTGGCTGCATGAGGACCCATGAACCTTTGTTTATCCTTTGTCCAACCCATTGGTTCTCTGCACTTATTGAAGTTGATATTGTAATTGATGATATGCTACTACTTGGCCTTCTAGGCAAAGTGCAGGTGTTGCTAGTTGGTGTGAGAGACCATAAACACCTAGAGCTTCTTGGGTGGGAAGACGTGGAAGCCATAGCTCTGAGAGAAAAGCTTTAATGGAGGGAGATTCACTTTGAAAGCATCCTAATGGAGGGAAATTGTTTTTACAATTTCAATATCTTGTGCGGGTTTAATGGTCACCCTCCAGAACATTAATGACCATAAGAGAATATCAACAGTGGGACCACACATGCACCTAACAACTCGGTGAAAGCAAAGAAGTTACGATGCCACAATCCTAGATTCGTGAAAATTTTTAAAATATTTTTCTATTTCTTGAGTCTTTCCACGTATTCTCCTACATAACGTAGACCTCAAGCTCATTGGACGCGCTCTATTTTCTCTCTCTTTCATATGGCCCTCCAAATGACGTCCGAAATTTCCTAATTATCAGTGTAGCTATGCATTTTCAAAAGTCTGTGAAGCAATGGTGGTCTAGCCTACGGGAAAACGGTGAAGCTCCACAAGCATGGAAAGCTTTAAGAGCTTCTATCATGAAGCAGCGTTTGGCTACTGATGCCAAAGACAAAGTACTCACCGAATGGAGACACTTGAAGCTCTCTCCCTACGAAAATATTCACAAATCTATAGACAAGTTTTGGGACTTACATTTCAAAGCCATTGTCTTTAAAAAGATGGATTTTTGAGAGCAAAGACAACAATTTTGTGCAGGTTTAACTGAGGATATGGCAGAGTATGTCAACTCCAAAAGGCCGCTCACCATACCTGCGGTCATACACCATACCATTTTGGCTTCCAACAAGGGGCTAAGAGAAATATTAAGCCCACAGAGAACAAGGACCGTAATAATGAGCCCAAGGGGAAGGACAATGTCCAAAAGTCTCCTAAAGGCAACACCAACAACAACAAAGCTAAGGAGAAGGGAGTTTATAAAGGAAAAAATAAAATCTCTCTTGAAGAGCTAGAGTGTTATCGTAAAGACAACCACTGTTTCAAGTGCAGGGAGCAAGGACATGCCTATCGTGCTTGTTCCCACAAGAATACATGAAATGAGCGTCCTAGAGCTACCTTGGTCAAAATCCAAGAAGAGGATGCTCACCACAAAGGATCTCCTCTATGCCATGCTTGCGGAAAGGTAAGAGAACATGATGCTTTTATTCTCTTTGACCCTGGTTCTACTCACAATCTCATATCCACATACTTGGCCAACAAGCTAGGAATCCAAGCCTATGAGATGGGAGATGTCCTTCCCGTCAATGGGGCTTTCAAGGGGCAAGAAGCTTCAGTCACTCCCTTAATTGGGAAATTGAGGCTCCATGTCCAAAGCTACGTGGACAAGGAGGACTTTTTTATCTCTCCTCTCAAGCATGAGGATGTAATCCTAGGGGCACCGTGGTTTTATCGCATGGCTACCAATGTTAAATTCCTTGAAAGGCAAATCTACTGTAGGCTTAGGGAAAAAGATATGTATGTAGATGCTAAGGAGTTGGGTAAGGAAAAAGATATGTATGTAGATGCTAAGGAGTTGGGTAACACCATACCCATTTTACATATGCAAGCTTTTGATAAGTCAATAAAGAGCTCTATTTTCATGTACATGATTTTTGTTAAAGATTCTCAAAATGAACCTAATGCTTTAGCAAAAGAAAATATAAACAACCAAAAGGAATTAGAGTTATCCAACTTTCTCAAGGGATTTCAAGATGTTTTTATTGACGATATTCCTTGTGAACTACCTCCTAAACGAGGCAATGATGACCATGCAATTGAACTTCTTCCAAGACGTTCACCGCCTAATAAACCTCCCTATAGAGTTTCCCAAGCTCAACAAGAGGAGATTATGCGGCAAGTGCATGAGTTAGTTGACAAGGGCATGGTTAGGCCTATCTTATCTCAATTTTGTTCACCCGTGTTACTAGTGCAAAAGAAAGACGGCACATATCATATGTGTGTCGACTATAGAGCACTAAATAGGATCACTATCAAAAATAGGTTTCTTGCTGCACGGGTAGAAGACCTAGTTGATAAGCTACAAGGATCAACGTCTTCAGTGGATTGACCTAAAAAGTGGCTACCATCAAATAAGGATGGTTGATCAAGACATTGTAAAGACCGCATTTTGCACTACGTTTGTTCTTTATGAATACATTGTCATGCCTTTTGGCTTGACCAATGCACCAACCACATTTAACTGCTTGATGGAGAAACTATTTAGGCCTCACCAAACCTTTAGTGGAGTGTTCTTTGTTGATATCATTATCTTTGGATTGCCTAAGTCCATCCATGTGAATACGGAAATATGGACGATAGTAGACAGGTTCAACAAACAAGCTCATTTTATACTTGTCAAAAAGACTATCAAAGACCATCAAATGGCAACCCTCTTCATATCACAAATCTTCAAGTACCATGGCTTTCCATTGTCCATAGTGCTGAATAGAGATCCTAGAATGACTAGTAATTTCTAGAAGGGTCTCTTTGAGAATTTAGGGACAAGCTAAACTTCTCTTTGGCCTATCATCCTCAAACGGATGGCCAAAGTGAAATAGCTAACCTAACAATTCTTGATCTACTAAAAACCTACGTAGCGGAAGTAGATCAAAGGTCCCAATGGGAGAAGTACTTACCATTAGTAGAGTATGCCTACAATAACACTATACATACCTCCATCGGAAAAGCACCTATTGAGGTAATTGAGGGAAGATCTAAAAGTCCCCTGCTACTTAAGGTACACGGGAAGATCTTCGTTGCAGATGAGTATAGCCGAGACCTACAAGAATCTTTCCAAAAGATTAAGGATGCTATCTCTATCTCACAATAAAGGCAAAAGGCTACTGCTGATAAGCACAAAAGAGCTCAAGCCTTTGAACAAAATGATTGGGTCTTGCTTAAATTTCCCAAGGCTTGATTAAGGCACACGATGGGCAAGAACCCTATGGGACACGAAAGTTACTATGCTAAGTTAGCAAAAAAGTACTATGGTTCCTTCCAGATGACGAATCAAGAAGATGGCCTACCAACTCAAGTTTCCCAATCATTGGCTCATACACATGTGAGCGTACTAAAGCCTTACAAAGGAGAGCCACCTCAAGAACCAACTATTGAAGACCCACCGGAGATCGAGGACCAAGAAGAGGTTGTCACTCTACTATGGAAGATCAATACAGACTAATGTGCAGACATGCTTGCGGCAGCTAACACTCTCAAGCATCAAATGGACTAGTCATCCATTTTGGGATGATGTCATAGGGTAAGATAGGGATCCTCTATCCGCTAGAAAAAGGACTAATGAATAGGCTTTATCTTCTCTACCCCATAGTTGAGGACGACTATGATTTCAAGAGAGAGGTAATGTTATAATAACTAATATCTAATTCTCCTAAATGATTTTCTCATGTTAAAATGATTATTTAATATGGGGAAGTATCAGGGGAGAAAAAGCTAGAATATTGGTTAGGCTGGCAGACCGGCCACAGTAGGCATCCAAAGGAGGGAAAATAGGCATCCAAAGGGGGGCCATCTGCAAAAGAGAAATGTGCATCAATGGGCTTCAAAGACTCTAAGGTTCAGCCCATTAAGACTTCCAAAATGCTAAGCTTCCAAAATTCAAAGGTAATCTCCAATGGTCAAACTTTAGGAAAATTGGATGCTTGTGGGGAGACTCAAAAGTCCTCCCACATCCCTATCTAGGAGGGGGCGAGCCTTATATGTAGGGGATGAGAGAGAAACACACACACATAAGACAAGCCCCCTTTACGCAAAGGGCATAGTGAACACATGTCAGCTCTCTAGCCCAGTTTCCCCCAAGGTGCATTCAAATCCTATTAAATGGCCATAGAGGTCGACCAATGAGAATTAGGCTAGAGTAAATTTAGTTTAATTCATTTAAAAACACTTGATAAAAGAACCAAGAGAACTTAAGCTCTTTAGAAGACTATTGAACAATCTCCCAAGGGGTCCAATGAGCATTCAACAGCCCAATGGCTTGCCTGATTCCTATTGGCCAGAAGACCAAGAGGTCCAATGAAAGACTAGTTGATTTATTTAAATACCTAAAGCTTTCACAAAAGGGGAAAGGGGGATACATGTCACAAGGCTATCTCTATGATGCTTCTTAATTGTCATTGGCTAAGCTTTGCAGGGGCCAATAGGATGCCAGCATGAGTAATTAGCAAGAGGGGACCAAGAGAGAGAGGGGGCTGATTTTTGCAAGGCATTATCACACACACACACACTCACACAAGCTCATGTGTGAAGTAAAGAAGACTATCTCCTTCTCAAGATTTAATGGAAAGCTCATCATCTACTCCAAGCTTGTGAGAAGGGAGGCCTACACTAACAACTCTTGGCTTTGTGATGCAAATCCAACCAAGAGTCAAGATTCATTGCATGCTCATCTCCTCTACCTTGCTAATTACTAAGCTATGCTAAGCTATAAGAGTGATTATGAGGAGTGAGGATACTCCTTCTTCCTCTCAATCTACTCTCATACCCCGCTAGCTCTCACCATCTTCGAAGGTGTGTGAGGTCTTGGGTCTGAGACCGTGAGGGAATTATTGTTGTGTTTTCAAGTGTGAGCTTGGTGCTTGAAGCTTCCATCTTCATTGCACCAGCAAGTTATTGAAGGAACACAAAGTATTGTATTGTAAAATGTCTCCCTTGATAGGTGAACCCTATAATAAAAAACCTTTTGGAGGGGGGACCAGCTCCATGAAAATCCAGTCCTCAACTGTTGTCAATAGCTTAATCTCTCTATCTTTTTGAAGTATTTTTCATGCCTAACTAACTAGGTATTATGCTTTTGTTGCTCTCTGCATCCAAGCACTCTTGTTATGCTCATTAGGAATCTTTTAATGAAATTCTCACTATGTCTATGTTATTTTCCGCTACACACAAGTTACTAGACCATTAAATGTTACAATTATGAACTAAATCTAGAGGATTTCCTAACTTCCTATCTAATGGCAAAGTTGTAAGCCTAGGCTGTTTCCTATATATGCAAATCTCACACAAACTAAAATCAGAATATTTTAACACGAAGATATAGGCAAAATGTTGTAACTGCTTCATTCTTTTTTGACTCATAAACCAAACTTGTTATGCCACAACTCAATAGAAAGGAGCTCGCCTACATAGTGAGTAGTTTTTTGGCTATCCACATTTACCATATTGTGCTTCCTAACCCTAGAAAAATCACCTAAACACTATGGCTATCCTCACCTTTTCATTTTAGATAGGTGTGTTTGAGTTAGGGAACGTTCGTCATATCTCCTTGAAGCTTGTCACTAGGCTGGTTGAGACAAATTATTAAATAAAATAAAAATATAAAATATGTTATGGCCCATTTGTGTATAGGTATTTCATTGTATAGAGGGCCTAAATAGGGATATTATTATTATAAATATTTTGATATTTATTTAAATATTTATAGCTAGGTGTGCGTTATTTGCCTAAGTATGCTATGTACATTGACTCACAGATACCATAATTTCCCTTACCATTGTGTATACCTCCTATTTTATAAATAGAACTATTTATGCAAGCCTCCTGAATGTTTGTGCGAATCCACTCCAAGAAAAATCCAAAAAAATACTTTTTACTCAGTCATTCAATTTTTACTAGATAAGTTTTTTCTGCATATATTTTCTCTTACCCCAAGTAAAGAAATTGCATCAATAAAAATGAGGGTCCCATCATTTGATCCCCCTATATTTTCATATCTTCTTGCTTTTTACATTTTATATTTATATAAGGGTACTATAATTCTAGATTCCATGAATACTTTATGGATTAACTTGTTTTTTTCTGTCATGTATATATTTCATATTTGTAAATAATCCACATCCATGCATGTTTTCAAACCCTTGAGAATCTACTAGGTGGTCATGGTCTCATGCAAGGAGGGACTCGCTCTTGGAGCTTTATGAAAATTCAAAAAAAGTGGGGCCATTGAAAGACTTTTGTAGTGAGAAAAACAAGTATTTTGGTTAAATATTTGGCACCCACCTCCACTCCAATTTTGAACAAGTGATCAATGATCACGTGAAAAATATAGCCCACAAGCTGAATAATATTTGCAATACTTTTCATGATTTTTGGAGACACGAGCAGTGAGATATGAATTTTTTGGTGGACCCCTATCTACCCACTTTTTCTCACAAGTCATTCCTAGTCATTCATAGAAAAGTTCTCACGAATTGCAGGACCATTACATGACCTAACAAAGAAAAATATTAGGTATACGTGGTCTGCTAAGGAGAACAATGCTTTCGAAAAGCTTAAAGAAAAGCTTATCTCTCAACCTGTGCTTACACTACCGGATCTCTCAAAACCATTTGAGGTCCAATGTGATGCTTGTGGTGATTGCCTTGGGGCTGTTCTGCTCCAAGAAGGGCACGCCATAGGCTATGAGAGTCGAAGGCTCGACCCTGTTGAGCAAGCTCTAGGCATATACGAAAAAGAACTCCTTGCAGTTCTACATGCCTTAGACTCATGGAAGCACTATTTATTGGGGACTCCTTTCATTCTGCGAACGGATCACCAAAGTCTTAAGTACTTCATGACGCAGACCAAGCTCTCCGACAAACAAATGAGGTGGGCAAATTTTCTTTCGCAATTTCATTTTCATATTGCTCACATTGCTGGCAAGCATAATCAAGTAGCCGATGCACTCTCAAGACGACCGAGAGTGAATGCGGTTTCCATAGCAACTCACAATGATCTATCTTCAATGATAGATGAGTATGCTATTGATCCCGATTTTAGAGATGTGATTTCAGCCCTTGCATTAGGGAAGAAAGAAGAACCATTTACTTTACAAGATGGTTATCTTCTCTATGGCAATAGACTATGCGTTACTAACTCACTACGTGAGAAAGTAATGTATGAATCTCATGCTCCCCCATATGCGGGGCATAGAGGGATTCAGTCTACCCTAAAGGGAATTGAAACATATTTCTATTGGCCTACCATGAAAGTGAACATACACGAGTATGTTTCCAAATGTGTGGTATGTCAAAAGACAAAATTTGATAGAGGGAAGCAACTTGGATTGCTTCAACCATTGCCAATCCCTAATTCACCTTGGGAGAGCATATCCATGGATTTTATCTTTGGATTGCCTAAGTCTATCCATGGGAATACGGGAATATGGACGATAGTAGACAGGTTCAGTAAACAAGCTCATTTTATACCTGTCAAAAAGACTATCAAAGCCCATCAAATGGCAACCCTCTTCATTTCACAAATTTTCAAGTACCATGGCTTGCCAATGTCCATAGTGTCGGATAGAGATCCTAGAATGACCAGTAATTTCTGGAAGGGTCTCTTTGAGAATTTAGGAACAAGGCTAAACTTCTCTTCGGCCTATCATCCACAAACTGATGGCCAAAGTGAAATAGCTAACCTAACCATTCTTGATCTACTAAAAGCCTATGTAACGGAAGTAGATCAAAGATCCCAATGGGAGAAGTACTTACCCTTAGTAGAGTATGCTTACAATAACACTGTACATACTTCCACAGGAAAAGCACCTTTCGAGGTAATTGAGGGAAGATCAAAAAGTCCCTTGCTACTTAAGGTACATGGGAAGATCTTCGCTGCAGATGAGTATAGCCGAGACCTACAAGAATCTTTCCAAAAGATTAAGGATGCTATCTCTATCTCACAGCAAAGGCAAAAGGCTGCTGCTGACAAGCACAGAAGAGCCCAAGCCTTTAAAGAAAACAATTGGGTCTTGTTAAAGTTTCCCAAGGCTCGATTAAGGCACACGACGGGCAAGAATCCTACGGGCCACCAAAAGTACTATGCTAAACTAGCAAAAAGGTATTATGGTCCCTTCCAGATTCTTAAACCAATCAATGAGATGGCCTATCAACTTAAGTTGCCCAATCATTGGCTCATACACAATGCTTTTCATGTGAGCCTATTAAAGCCTTACAAAGGAGAGCCACCTCAAGAACCAACTATTGAAGACCCACCGGAGATCGAGGACCACGAGGAGGTGCTGCATCCCGAGTCCATTCTCCGACATGAAGACAAGGTATTAAGAGGCGGTAAGACTATCCGACGATATCTTATTAAGTTTAAGAATTATCCTTTTGAAGATGCTAGATGGATGCAAGGCATACAATTAAAGGATAAACTAAACCTTGTCAATGCTTACAATGCTTCCCAAGAGTAAGCAAATGTACAAAATGTTAAAAATGAACAAAATGTTTGTCTTATAAGACTCTCTTTTTCTTTATTTGTGCACAAAAATGAAGTACTATGCATGCTTAGATCAAGTTTGCGGAGACGACGTCTCCCAAACACCAAGTAGAGCTTGTCACTCTACTATGGAAGACTGATAGGACTAATGTGCAGACATGCTTGCGGCAGCCTCAGGCTCTCAAGCGCCAAATGGACTAGTCATCCATTATGGAATGATGTCGTAGGGTAACATAGGGATCCTCTACCCGCTAAGAAAAGGACTCATGCATATGCTTTATCTTCTCTACACCATAGTCGAGGACGACTATGATTTCAAGAGAGAGGTAATGTCATAATAATCAATATCTAATTCTCCTAAATGATTTTCTCATATTAAACTGATCATTTAATGTGGGGAAGTGCCAAGGGAGAAAAAGCTAGAATATTGGTTAAGCTAGCAGACCGGCCACAGTAGGGATCCAAAGGAGGGAAAATAGGGATCCAAAGGGGGGGCCATCTGCAAAAGAGCCACGTGAAACAATGGGCCAAAAAGACCCTAAGGTTCAGCCCATTAAGACTTCCAAAATGCTAAGGTTCCAAAATTCAAAGGTTGTGTCCAAAGGTCAACCCTAGGAAAAATTGGATGCTTTGTGTGTGCCCTAAAAGTCTTTGCACATCCCTACATGGGAGGGGGCGAGCCCCAAAGCTAGGGGATGAGAGAGAAAGCCACACACACACACATACACACAGGCTCCCTTTACACAAAGGGAATGAGGGACACATGTCAGCTCCCTAGGCCAGATGCCCACAAGGTGTGCCCAGTTCCTATTGGAAGACCCTTGAAGTGGACCAATGAGAATTAAGCTAGAGTAAATCTAGTTTAATTAATTTAAAAACATTTAATAAAAGAAACCAATGAGAATTAAGTCTCGTAGAAGACTATTGGGCAGTCTCCCAAGGGGTCCAATGAGCATTCAGGAGCCCCATGGCTTTCCTGATTCCTATTGGCCAGGAGGCAAAGGGGTCCAATGAGAGTTTAGTTTAATTATTTAATTACCTAAAGCTCTCACAAAAGGGGAAAGGGGGACACATGTCAGAAGACTATCACTTATGCTGCTTAATTCCTATTGGCTTGACCTGGGGAGGTCCAATGAGGCAAAAGCCAGACCTAATTAGCAGCTAGGGCTCGCCCAAGAGAGAGGGGGGGCTGATTTTTGCTTGGCATTGACACACACACTCTCACACTGGACCATGTGTGAAGGGAAAATACTCTATCTCCTCCCAAGCTTTAATGGAGAGCTCATCACCTACTCCAGGCTTGTGAGATAGAAGCCTACATCAACACTCTCTTGGCATATGGATGCAAATCCAACCAAGAGCCAAGCTTCAATGCATGCTCATCTTCTCTACCAAGCTAATTACTAAGCTAAGCTATGCTAATATGAGTGATGGGAGAAACCATAATACCAAGTCTTTTGGAGGGGGGACCGGCTCCATGCAAATCCGGTCCTCAACTGTTGTCAATAGCTTAATTTCTCTCTCTTTTGAAAGTATTGTCGATGCTATCTAACTAGGTGTTATGCTTTTTGTTGCTCTTTCCACCCAAGCACTCTTGTAATTCTCATTAGGAATCTATTGTAATGAAATGCCCACTATGTTCATGCTAATTTCCGCTACACATAAGATTATAGGCCATTAAATGTTACAGAACAAATCAGGAAAACTAGCCAGCATGTGCAAATATATATCCTTCTCCATAGCTGAAAGGTCTCCACTGATCATTTGTGTCATCAATTCCTTCTTCTTTGACAACTCAACCTTGGTTTGCATCAGCCCTTCAATCACTTCATAAGGCCCTTCACTTTCATCTTCAACCTCATTCGCAAATGCAACTAAACCAAACTCCTGTATTTCTTTGTCCATCAAAAGAAATGCAACATCAACATCCTCATCACTACTGGTAGTGCTATCACTGTCCTCATCTGTCACCGTGGAAGAGTCTTCATCACTAGACTCATCCTCATCTTCATAAAGCTCCTCTAATCGTTTCCTTGTGTCCATATTATAAAGCTTCGTGGTACCTGTCTTTCCATAGAGGCTAATTGTACCATGTCGCCAATCTTGAACAGCTCCCATTGCACGTAACCATGGTCTGCCCAGTATAATAGGATATGCTCCCAACCCTGCTGGCATCACATGAAAATCAACCACTGCCTTTGCATCATATGCCTCCACTTCTAAGCTCTTTACAACACCCAAGCATTTTACTTTTTGATGGTTTGCCAATCTGATCCGAAAACCTGACACCCCAGCCACTGTGAGACCCATCTTCTCAACGCATGAGTGTGTTATGACGCATATTTGGGCTCCGCCATCCACATAACCTTGTCCCAAATTTTTCCTTTTATGCCACACATCTACTATTGGACAAATGTCTGGTAGCTCGTCCATTGCCAACACCTTCACTGAACCTCTCTCTGGCTCTTTCTCCATTGGGTTAACCATCCTCTTCCACTGTCGCTCTAGCTTAGGCACCATCTCTAAAGCTGCCCAAAAGTAACATCTGCCTTCCTGCTCGTCAGATCCTCCCTCAAGTCATAGCTTAATTGCCCATCCCCTAGTGGAAAATCTGAAACATGAAACTTTCGACGAACTCTCCTTTTCCTCTTGGCCTTGACATCCTCGCCTTCATGGCTCTTTCCTTTCTTCTTACTAGGACCTGGGGCACTTCTTCCTTCCTTTTCCTCTGTGGTCCTCTTCCCAATAGGCATCACTAATGTATCCTCTAGCTTTGATGCCTTCTCCAAGGTGACTACACTTAGCACTTTTGTCTTTCCTTTTTCCTCCTGGGTCAGTCCACTGGTTCCTTCATCTCCCTTAATTTCGATGCCATAATCATTTGACCTAGTTAGCACCTGTCTTGGCAATGGATACATGTCTCCCCCCATCCTTGGTGGCTTATCACATTGCGGGCTGATGTGACCCAACTCTCCACAATTATAACATGTGGGCGTCTGCCTCCAAAACCTACCATTGCTTTGTCCAACACCATTCCTAGGCCTTTCTTCACCTCGTGGCTGATTTGCAAACCGCCCTCGACCTCGATTATTTCACACTTGACCTAGCATGTTTAGGCTGAGATTCTTCATCAAATCAACCACTTGCCTCATGTCTTGCCTTAGGCCATCATCTTGCACTGCTGTAGTGACCACTGTTGGCATAACCTGAGTAGTAACAGGAACCACTGGTTCATGATGAACCCCTGACATACGACCTTGTAAAGAGTCCATAGGCTGAAATTCAAACCTCATGGGCAAAGACTCCACCCCTAACTGGCTCATTTTCCTCAGCTTCCACTCTTTGTTCCTTGCTACCTCTAGTGCATCTTCATATGTCCTAGGCTTCTTTAGCTCCACTCTCCAACGTATATTCTCCCAAAGACCAGCTAAGAACCTGTCCTTCTTCATCATGTCAGGCGGGGGTACCTGTGGTGCTAAAGCCTTGCACATTCGCTCCCATGCCAATGAAAACTTACGTATGTACGCATCTACTGGCTCACCTTCCTTTTGCACCAAAGCCTGTACTTCTTGCCACACTTTGTCAGG
Source organism: Adiantum capillus-veneris (assembly GCF_014529385.1). Lineage (NCBI taxonomy): Eukaryota > Viridiplantae > Streptophyta > Polypodiopsida > Polypodiales > Pteridaceae > Adiantum > Adiantum capillus-veneris. Next base: position 118,825,445 of record NC_140933.1, read on the forward strand.
ATCTTCTATCTTCACAAACTCCACTTCCAACCCATGTCGTAGATTGTCCCAACTCAACCTTATAGGTGGATCAGCCACACGCAACTCCTCTTCAAATGCTTTAGACCAAACTCGTGCATCACTCTTCAAACAAATTTGGAGAAGGCGTAACATCTACGCAGGGTCATGAATCTGGTTGCTAATGCAGGCAACCTCCATCTTTTCCAAAAATTCTTCCACATCTTCATCACTTCTTCCATGAAACTCCGGATAAGAGAAAGCCATGGCTACCCAAATTATGATGCTTTGAGAACCCCTTCGAACACACGTGCAAGAACCCAAAACTTTTCACTACCCAATCCCCAGAAACTTCAATGGAGCTCAGCTTTAGATAAGGACAAACACATGCACATCAAATGAGTTTTCATAGTTAATCATCGGAATGACAACAGGCAAAGGACATTCCAGGATCTCTCTCAATCTTCTTGGCCCAAACATAAAGACTATGCGCTGCTGGAAAAAGATCTTCCTGGACACATGAACATTAATCTGAATTCTTTGAGTTAAATGAAAAGGAGTGAACTGAGGGCCATTTTGATCATCCATTAAAGCCAACCATGAAGCTCCCAAGAAGGCACACCTGACTCAACCTCTGATTTTGCCAAAATTTTAGCAGCATAACAGCATAAATGGCTCAAAATACCAAAAAACTAGCCATCATAACTGGGGAAAATTTTGACAGAGTTTCCCCATAAGTAGAGCAGTAGGAACCCAAAATATAGACTGTCTATGTATGCATAAACTGTCAACAATAGAACCCAAGCATCAAGTAGGACTCACTAGTACATAGCCTATGGCGAGGTCACAAAAAGGGTGCTCCAGCTACCTGTATCACCGAAAGGATCTCTACATTTGAGAATCCCCCAGCTCAATAAAAACCTCACGCTATCGACCCTCACACGAAGGCTAATGCAAATCGAGTATAGTCAAGTCTCAGAAATGACTATCTTCCAGACCAAGTCTCAGAAATGGCTGGGACTGCCAAATACAACCAAGTATGGCTCCACAAATGCATAAAATGGCAGCTTCCACAAGTAACGTACAATCCAGTAGACAATGCGCTCAAATAGGCGCCAAGTGATGCATTCCCACAACAAATGCAAGTGACATCACTGCTAGTATATCATTGTACTCCAACTACCTGTATCTGTGTGCATCACCTGTACCTGTACCTGTCCCTGTAACGTGTAACTTGTAACCTGTAGTCTGCAACCTGTAATCGCGAATCTCGAAGTTTGAAGCTCGAAGCAGAAGGTACTCGAAGAAGATCCTCAGTGGGGGCACCAAAAGAATGTGAGCGGGATGAAAACACACACAGCGCCTCTATAACGACCCGACACACACTCTTGGGAAGATACACACACACACACACTATGGGGAACCACTCGGCGTAGACAACACACCTGGCCGAGACAGGGAACCCACCTCTTGAGTGAGAGGAGAGAGACTATCCACTTGTCCACTCCACACAGACACACACACACACACACACACACACACACACCCAAAAAACTCAGCTCAAAAGAGGAGAATTTCTGATTTTTAGATACAAATGAGCTTGGGCCAACACTAAATGGGCAAACAGCTCACACAATATGGGTAAAAGATACCAGATACAATCACAAACTGGAGCAGAAACTTCGCTCATAGGAGAAACTTACACAGAAAAACAGCAGAAAAAGAGGGAGGAATTTGGCAAAATGGACAGCTCCATCGCGTCCGGAACGGCCCAAAACCCCAGTCTACAATGTCAAAGTGCTCAAATCCGACCTCGGATGAGCAGTTTACGGCCAAAACAGGCTCCAAAAACCCCAAAAACACAGTTGCGGCTGTTCCTCCTCTCTTCTCCACGTTTTTTCTAGTCTTCTCTCTCTTTTTTCAGTTCCCACACTTAGCTTTGTTAGTTGGGCACCCTTGGCCTTTTAGATGATCTCAAACGGACCCCGAACAGGCCAAAAACTGACCTCGCAGTGCATAGTTGTCACCTTTTTGCATCATTCGCACACCTGGCACTCAGCTTTTTTCCAATAATGCATCTCGCCACCACGTGAAGTGGCCCCAAAAAGTGGTCCTAATGATGACCTTTCTGCATAACTCTCACCAGAAAACACCCACGTTGTGTCCGTCCTCATCCGCGTGCAAATATTGACCTCGTTCGCCCTCCTGACGCCACTAGATGCCATCTGACGCACTTGCTGACCTCACGTCGTCGGCCCACGGATAGCTTCCTCGAGAAGTTTTACGCGCTACCAACTCCTCCTTATTGTAGAAAAAACACACTAGTATTGATAATAGTGAAAATCGTTGCACTATGTACATGCTGTCCTACCTGTACACATGTGGGCCCCACGTAACCACCTGGCTATGGAAATTGGGTAATCCTTTATTCGATGCACCATGCCTGTGTATGTACATATGCGCAATCCCTTGCTCAAAAAAACTCCTGACAACGTGTATTATGTAACGCACATAACAAGGTCGAGTTATTGTGATGAGTGTCCCTCACACTCCTATCCTGTTCACCTCTCTATCTCTCTCTTTGTGTGTTGTCCTCTCGCTATTGTACAATGTATGGATTGCAATCACAATATATCGTTGTTTACTATAAATTATGTCAATTGTTTATGGTTTAGGGTCATGACACAATTTTGATCTAAGTTGCATTATACGTTATACAAGAAATGTATAATATGTCATATATGAGTGTATTTTACCTGGCCCCATATTATACAGGCATATTATACGATGATACGTCAGCAAAAACGGGCAACCTTTTTTTTCTCAGTTTTTCAATCGAAGTATCTTTCGATCAATAAATCTTTCCATCGAAAGATGTTTAGGACAAAAAAGTTTCGATCGAAAGATATATTGATTAAAAAAAAGTATATATACCAGTGTTCCTCACAAACAATATTCCATGTCAATAGGAGACAAAACAATAAAATGCAATTTTTTAAAATTTTTTGATTAGATTTAATTTAATGTTTTGTTAAAATGTTATTAATTATTTGTTTTATAATCAAATTATGTAAACTTTGTGTAGAGCTCAAACTCTGACTCATACAAGGTGTTTATTTTTTAGGAATCACTTGCTACGTGCTCAATTTACTGACATGTGAAAGTGAATTAGTGATATAATTTAGACATTAACGTTGTGTGCAGAGTGTACTCTCACATGAGGTTACCTATCAACAAAGTATAATAAAATAGAGGTCAGTTTTATTTAGTTAAGTTTGATTTTGACGTGCAGATCCTTTCTCACCTCAAAGTGAACATAAATAGAAATTTTGTTGTCCTATGTAGAGCCATCACACTATGCTCTCACTGGAATCAAAGTTTAGGAATCTCATGTCCAAATACATTGATATTACATTATCTTTATTTGGATTGCACGTCTATCATACTGTGTGATTGTACACGTGCATCAAATGCAGATAGATAAGCTTTCAAAGATCTACCGTGGAGTGTGATAACTTCATGTTTACACTTCAAATAGATATCACAATCATCAAAGATTGCAATTAATCCTCATTTCCAATGAGAATCAATTTCAAGATTTGATAAATATTATCGATTATCGTAATGTGTGAAAGCTTTAAGCTTGCACTTTAGATAAATCAATATAGTGCAATGGATTAAAATTATCGATTATATTTGTAATGTGTAAAAGCCAAAATCTTGCACTTTAGAAGAATCGATATAGTGCAATGTGATTAAAACATTTTGTTTGAAGTGATGAAGTTATTTAGTGCATCAAATTATGATTTGATTGACATGAGTTTATTGAAGAATGCAAAGACTATTATTGTCTATTGTAAATTGATATTGTAGCATGAGATTAATTGATAATGTGGACAGATTTTGATCACTATATTGATCAAAAGAGCATTGCTTGTCTAGTTTGTTACTTTGAAGTAAATTTGACCTCAAAATTAATAAGTGGATTTGTTGATCTGGTAGATTAAATTTATCTGTCAGCATGGTTAAAGGACATGAGTGGAGTTACATCCATGAGCTACGTGCTGGAAAGAATATATCTTGATTGAAATGCAAGACATGTGACCATGAGTTTAGTGGTAATGCGACCAGAATCAAAGAGCATTTGTTTAAAGTCCCTAGTAATGTGTCCAAGTGTACGACACAGCCAAGAGATATTCATGCTAGATTGCCAAAGTACACTCGCATTGCAGGGCAAATTCTTGCAGATAAAAAGAAAAGTGTTAATGCCAAACAAGCTGCAATGGACGTTGAAATGTATTTTCTCAATGAGAGGACAGAGCATGTGCCTACGGAAGCAAATGATCACACTCCCCAGTCAACTCCTTTTCATGGACATGCTTGAACGTCAGCAACACCAAATCCTAGCTCAACTAAATTTAGTAAAGCATCATCCAATGGCCAAAAGCTATATGAAGTAATAGATAAGCAATAGTTGCTTGAGTTGCACTTGAAATGGACGCAAGCTTTTGTGGTGTGTGGTATACCATTCAATGCTATGCGCAACCCCATATTTCAAGATGCTTTAATGAGCACAACCAAAAAAGGGTTTGTGCTTCCTGATTATAATAAGATGCACACAGAGTATCTAGATAAAGTGAAAGACAGTACTGAAGCACAAACCCTTTTTTGGTTGTGCTTTAATGAGCACAACCAAAAAAGGGTTTGTGCTTCCTGATTATAATAAGATGCACATAGAGTATCTAGATAAAGTGAAAGACAGTCCTCAAGCACATGGTGGTGGACTTTGTTCCTGCATATGGTTGCACCACAAGGTTGGATGGATGGACCAATTGTCAAAAGAAGCCCCTCACCAATGTGATGCTTATGAATTCCAGAGGGTCTATGTTTGTAGAAGCCATTTACACCACTTTAAAAGAGAAGATTAGTGATTATCTAGCAAGGATATAATAGCGTGCCATAGCAAAGGCAGGTGGACCAAAGAATGTAACTGCAATTGTCACAAATAATGCATCCAATTACAAGGCTGTAGGAAGGGCTATCAAGTTAAGTACCCAGAAATTACTTGGGTGCCATGTGCCGCGCATACTCTTAATTTGCTATTAAAAGACATTGAAATTTTTTTTGTCATAAAACAAACACTTCTGGATGCTAATCATGTGGTGAAATTTATTAGAGAGCATCAATTTTCAAATGCTCTTTTTTTATTAAAATCACCCAGCAAAACTTTGTAGATATTTTGTGCGACAAGGTTTGCAACCGCGTATTATGTTCTTGCGAGCTTGCAAGAAGTGAAGCCTGCATTGATTGAGATAGTAGGTGATAGACACTGGGAGACATGGCTCAACAAGTATCCTAGCTACCAAGAGGCAGCTATAAGGTGTGTACAGCTTGTGAACTCGCAAGTTTTTTGGCGCAATGTAGAGAGAATTGTCACCCTGGCCAAACCACTTGTAGATCTTTTGCAAATAGTCGACAAAGACTCTTTTGTCTTTGGTCGAGTCTATTGGTATACATGAGAGGCATTGCACAACATAACAGAGCATGCTAGCTTTGGTGCAAAGGACAAAGCTTCCATAATCACAGCTGCCAATAAGCGATGGGTGCAATTGCATACGCTGTTGCATGGTGCTGCATTTGTATTAGATCCTAAATTTCAAATGCACTAACAATCGGCCAATATAGAAGTCATGAATGACTTCAAAATAGTGTGCTCGCAACTATTAGGACAAGAGGATGGGAAGATTGCTTTTCATCAGCAAGTTGATTATGCTAATAGAACTGACATGTTCCAAGATCCATGGCATGTAGATGCCATTGCACACACAAGTGCACCTCTATGGTGGAAGGAGTATGGTGGGGGAAAAGTGGAGCTACACCACACTGTGTTTCATTTATACGCACGTATCAAAGTAATTATACGTATAAAATGCTATTATAGGATGGAATCTTCTATAATCACCGTATTGCCATTTTATTTTTTTCGATCGAAAGTCTTTTCGATCAAAAGATCTTTCAATAAAAAAAGCTTTTGATCGAAAAATATCTTATATAAGAAACCATCACCGACTTCAATCGAAAGGAGTTCTAGAGCTTCAGGAGATTGTTGAGACAGATCGAGCTTGAGATTGCCAAAGTTTGAGGAGGATTTTGACATAGCCAGAGCTTGAGGTAAGATTTTAAACTTGTATTGCTTTTTTCTAACTTGTTTTTTTGTGTTGTGATAGACTTGTGTGGTGCAGTTGTTTTACTCTCACCACAGAGTTAACTTGCAGGTTATAGGCCACTTTGTGGTGTGTAGCCATCCGACTCACTTCAGAAGTGTGTAGAAATTAGTCCCTTTTCTAGTGTTGTGCAGCCACTTGGCTCACTACAGGGAAGGGTTTTAGGATAGACTTAGATTCTCACTCGTGTGGTGCAATTGTCTATCTCTCACCACAGGGCTGAGTTTAGGGTTTAGTGGTTGCCCGAGGGATTCACCATGGAAAACTTACCGCACCATGTAAGTGCAGGGGAGGGGGGTTTTTTCACAAGTTACATAAGCGTATAAGTTAGGGGCAGGGCCTCAATAATTTAACTCCCAAGCTTGAATATAAGGGAGGGCGTATCATATTTGGGGGGGGAGAGGAGAGAGAGAGAGAGAGAGAGAGAGAGAGAAGTGAGAAAAAGGAAAAATAAGAGGAGTTTTTTGTGTTTCAACATCATGGCTTCCCAAAAGAGTCTGCCATCAAACTTGTGAGTGAATAGCTACAAAGGGACATGCAAGAACTACCACTACTTGATGGTACATCTAATTATCAACATAATTGGTTCCTTAGTACATTGTTAATCACTATGCTACGCACTCTTTGACTATTTTTACTCAATTAGATCATGTGAGACCTAAATTTTATATGTAAGATAGGGGTATGATAGTTTCTTTATTGATTGTCGTATAAGCGTAGAAAGGGGGGTAATATTCCCTAATATGAGTCGTATATAGGGTAAATCCCCCAGGAGTGGTTGACTCGTGGTGTGCAGTAGGCATGATGTTACACCTCTCACTCCAGAGTGGCCTATAGGTTGCTCAATTTTAGATCAGCTCAAATTATCGTTTGTTTCACGTACATACAAGAGTTTCTTTTCAGCAAACAAAGAATGGAGAGATGCATAGTTTATGCCCTCTTCAAATTTGTGTGACACACTGGTTACTCTTGTGTTTCGAACTCCAAAGACACATCATTGTCCATCACTAGATGACTTGGGTGTTGTTTTGGATGTAGATACATATGATATTTGGCATGTATCTGAGATTGTTAAGTTTCTCGCTGATGTTTGTGTTGTGAGTTCCACACACTTCATTAGGGATAAGATTAAGTCTCATCATCATTCTTACTACATAGAAATATGAGGGATACGTTTATCTACTTAAGAGTGGAGAGATGCATCCTATGCCCTCTTCATCTTAGCACGACACGCCTTGTATTTTTTGATCCGTAGATATGCCACTTATCAGTAGATGACTTGGTGTTGTCTTGGATGTAAATATGTATGATGTTTGACCACAATCCGAGATTTTTAAATTGTCCATTGATGGTTGTATTGTGCGTTCCGCACAATTCATCAAGGATTAGATTGATTAAACTATCAATCAACATTACAACAACTTCCAGGACTTGTGTTGAGTGTACCTCACACCAGCTGGGTTTTCCACATTCACCTCTCTCCATCTCTCTCTTTGTGTATTGTCCTCTCTATTATACAATGTATGTATTGCAATCATAGTATATCGTCGTTTGCTATGATTTAAGTCGAATTGTGTATGAATACTAGATTAACAAACATGACACAAATTTGATAGTTTTTCCTCTTATTTGAGAACATCTACATTATAAAATTATATCTTGTAAATATGGTGGATATTAAGCTGGAAAAACATCACCAAAAATTCGTGTTCGAATTGATAATACATCATTTTCATCGCATGTCAGAGCTTGAGCTTTGTCGCTGCATAAAACCCTTGGCTTTGGAATAGTATTACTAGTTCACAGAGGCCTTAGCAAAGGTTGTCTTTGAGCAGCTTCAACACACATTTACGCCCCAAAATGCATTTGACATATCTTTAATGACCACAGGTTCATTATCGAAAATGTTCAAGCAGTCTATTGGACAGATTGTGAATATTTTTCAGGATCTAAAAAACACCTAAAATAATTTCTTTGCCAAGTGTCGCTACTTGCATACAACTTGTGCAACAAATGTATACTGAGTTCAATAGCAAGGAAAGCTGGAAAGAGCAACAAAGCGCACGAGAGTGGAAGTTAGCTCTTTCGATGCTGCTGCAAAGTCAAAGACTACGGTTAGAGTAGAGACTCTTCCTAGTGCCACTCTCGCACTCGATTAGTCTCAGCTCCCCCCTGTGTTATATCTTTTGCCAGAAATTGCAGTCTTCAACATACAGGCTCCATAGTTGGGAGAAGGGAGATGGGAAAACGTGAAGCGTGTAAGCGTCACACACCCTGCCTTTAAAGAGCCAATATATGTGGTGAAAATCTTCAAAGACTACTTGCATGGACCCACAGTGTATCAGCAGGTCAAGGACAACACCACAACTTTGGACATCACTCATCGCGGCATTATTTATCCACTTGCCATGGTCCACCACATGGAGCATCCAATGCTCATTTCACGTTTTTGGAATGGCAACCATGTAGAGTAGTGGATAAGAGAGTGAACTGCAGATGGCAGTCAACCTGCCATTCGCGATTATGTAACCACATAAGGAATAGTCGAGTTTTTCCAATGCCTCCATGCAAATGTCCCATAGTTATGCTTCTCAAAGAACCAGACACACTGGTTGCATTGGCAAGAGAAGGGCAACATATTGCAAGCCAAGGAGAGATACCTGATATTTTGCATGGCAGAATCCTTGAGCTTGAAATAGAGCTATTAGAGGCCCAAGCCAAGCTACAATAGTATGTAATGGAAATGGCCTATGAACTTTGAGAATAGCGGAATTAGGAAATTAAGTGAAGCACTTTTGAGAGATTACTTTGTGAGCACAACGGGTGAACTTAATTGATGGTAGCAACATAAACATGGTACTTAGTTAACTTGTCATGAACAATACTTTTGCAAGAGAGAGAGTTTAGAGAACATGACAATAGTTGAGGACCAGATTCATATGGAGCCGGTCCCCCCTCCAATAGGCATTTGTATTATAGTTTCTCCCATCAAGAGAGACTTGGTACAATACAGTATTTGTGTTCCTTGTGACCTTGGTGATGCAATGAAGATGGAAAGCTTCATGAATCACAAACATAACATAACATAAACTTGAAGAAAGCATTAACTATCCCAAGCCTCAGTCCCAAAGCCTCAAACACCTTCGAAGGTGGAGAGAGCTAGCAGGGAATGAGGATAGGGAAGAGGAAGAAGAAACATTCCATAGGAGAAAGAAATAGTTCCTCAATTATCACTACTCTTCTTGCTAGCATAGTAACAAAGATGGAGAAGATGACAAGCTTAAGCATTGAAGCATGACTCTTGGTTGGATTTACATTCCATAGCCAAGAGTGTTGGTGTAGCCTTTCACTCTCACAAGCTTGGAGAAGGAGGTGGTGTTCCTCAACTTTCACCAAGTGAGAAGAGCCTCGCAAATGAGTGTGTGTGTGTGGAGTATATCCCCCTAGCACCTTGCTACAAGCTCATTGGACCCCTCTCCCCTTAGCCAATCACATCCAGCATGCAGTCAAGCATATGGGTAGTCTTTTGACAAGTGTCCTCCTTACCCCTTAGAGAGAGAGACCTTGAAAATATATAGATATTTGTTAGATGGAAGTAGAATCTCATTGGACCCCTCTTTAGCCCAACCAATAGCATTCAAGCACACCATGTGGTTAAGCTTATTGAGAGTCTGACATGTGTCCCATGTGCTCTTTTAGAATTCCCCTAACTTTCAGATTTTTATGCATAGGAAGTTTCTCAAGAAACGTCCTCATTAAGTGAGTAGGTTCTCTTTTTGACTCAAGCATCTTACCCCCAATGCATAGGAAGCTTCTCAAGAAACTTCCTCATTAAATGTGACAAGTACCTCAAGTACCTTAGTCATCAAGCATGACAATCAACTTAGGTGGGGTTCCCACCTCAAGCACAGCCTTAGCTTGCTTAAGTTTAGGTCGGGTTCCCACATCAAGCATAGCCCTAGCTTCCTTAAGTTTAGGTCGAGTTCCCACCTCAAGCTCAGCCCTAGCTTGCTTAAGTTTAGGTCGGGTTCCCACCTCAAGGTCAGCCCTAGCTTGCTTAAGGTCAAAGGAATTTTAACACTAACCATTGGAGGTCTTTAATGAAGCTAACCCTAAGGTCTTTTAAGCTTCATTAGTTGCACATTGCTCTTTGATAGACTACCTCCTTTTGGACCCCTATTGAGATGTAACCATCTCTCCTCTTGGTCCCCTACGGAGGTAAGTCTAGAAGCACTTATTGCACATTGCTCTTTGATAGACCGTCTCCTTTTGGACCCCTATTGAGATGCAACCATCTCTCCTTTTGTCCCGTGTTGAGACAGGTCTAGAAGCACATGTCTCTATTCTAACTCTTGTTCCCGTTTATTCTCCCACATTAAATGATCAGTTTAATATGAGAAAATCATTTGGTAAAGTTAGATATTTTATTTTATGACATTACCTCTCTCTTGAAATCATAGGCGTTCTCGACTATGAGGTAGATAAGATAAAGCCTTGTCATTAGTCCATGTTTCTTAGTGGGTAGAGGATCCCTTTACCCTATGACATCATTCCAAGATGGATGACTAGTCCATTTGGTTCTTGGGAGACGTAGCTGCCGCAAGCATGTCTGCTCTTTATTCCATATCATACTTCCAAAGTAGAGTAACAAGTTCTACTTGGTGTTTGAGAGACGTCGTCACCACAAACATGATTCTAAGCATGCATACTTTTAAATTTGTGCACAAAAAAGAGAACTAACATTTTCCATTTAAAATGCATTTTCATATGTTTACTCTAGTGCAACATTGTAAGCATTGACAAGGTTCATATTATCCTTAAGCTAGGTTCTTTGCATTCATCTAGCATCTTTAAAAGAATAATTCTTAAACTTAATAAGATATCGTCAGATAATCTTACCGTTTCTTAATACCTTGTCTTCATGTCATAGGATGGACTCAAGTTGAAGTACTTCTTCTTGATCTTTGATTTTTGGAGGGTCTGCAACAACTATTTCTTCTTTTGATGGCGCTCCTTTGTAAGGCTTATGTAGGTTCTCATGGAAAACATGGTGCATGAGCCAATGGTTGGGCAACTTCAATTGATAAGCCATATCATTGACTGGCTTAAGAATTTTAAGGACCATAGTATCTTTTTGCTAGTTTAGCATCATACTCTTGGTGGTCCGTAGGACTCTTGCCCGTAGTATGCCTCAGATGAGCCTTGAGAAACTTTAGCAAGACCCATTCATTTTCCTTAAAGGCTAAGGTTCTTCTGTGCTTATTAGCAACAACCATTTTTGTCTTTCCTGTGAGATGGATAAAACCCCTTTAATCTTTGGAAAAGATTCTTGTAGGTCTGGGCTATATTCATCAGCAGCAATGAAGATCTTCCCATATACTTGAAGTAGTAAAGGACTTTTGGATCTTCCCTCTTTAACCTCAAAAGGTGCTTTCCCCATAGAAGTATGTACAATGTCATTATACGCATACTCTATAAGAGGTAGGTACTTCTATTGTCGAGAAGGTTGATCTACTTCCATGACATAGGCTTTTAGTAGATTCAAGGATCATTAGATTAGTTATTTCACTTTGGTCATCCGTTTGTGGATGATAGGCCGAAAGAGAAATTTAATCTACTTCTTAGATTCCAAAAGAGACCCTTCTAGAATTATTAGTCATTCTAGGATCTTTGTCCGACACTATAGATGTTGGAAATCCATGATTCTTGAAAATTTGAGATCTGAAGAGGGTTGCCATTTTGATGTGCCTTAATAGTCTTTTTGACATGCATGGAGGTGTTCTCTTGTTAACCCTATCAAAACTGAAACAATCCAAGTTGCTTCCCTCGATCAATTTTCAACTTTTGGTATACCACACATTTTGAAACATACTCTTGTATGTTTAGTTTTCATGGTAGACCAACAAAAATACATTTCTACTCCTCGAAGAGTAGACTATGGAATCGCTCTTTGCCCCGCATAAGGAGAAGTATGGGATTCATACGTGACTTTCATATTATATGGGTGATTAACACATAGCCTATTGCCATTTGGAAGATAACCATCCTTCAAGGTGAATGGTTCTTTTTTCTTTCCTATTGCAAAGGCTGTAATTACATACTTAAAGTCTTGGTCAGTAGCATACTCATCTATCATAAAAGATAGATCATTGTGAGTTGCTATAGACACCACATTTACCCTTGGTTTTTGTGAAACTGCATTGACCACTTGATTGTGCTTGCCAACAATGTGAGCAATATGAAATTTAAATTGCAAAAGAAAATTTTCCCACCTCATTTGTTTGTGGGAGAGCTTGGTTTGCGTCATGAATTTCTTGAGGTTTTGTGATCCATTCGTAGGATGAATGGAGTCCCCAAGAGATAGTGTTTCCTCGTGTTTAGGGCATGTAGAATAGCTAATAGCTTTTTTTTTGTATTTGCCCAATACTCACTTATTGAAGTTGAGTCTTTGACTCTCGTATGCTATGGCATGCCCTTCTTGAAGCAAAATAGCTCCAAGGCAATCACCACAAGCATCAGATTAGACCTCAAATGGCTTTGAGAGATCTAGTAGTGTGAACACACATTGAGAGATAAACTTCTCAAAAGCTTCTTGCACTTTTGCAGTCCATGAATACTTAACGTTCTTTTTTTGTTAAGTCATGTAATGGGCACACATACCTACAAAGCTTCGTACCTCTTGTAGATTCCTTGGATTAGGCCATCTTTTTATTACCTCTAACTTTGTTGCATCCATACAGGTGCCATCTTTAGAGATGACCTGGAGGTGTTGCTTGTACTCTTCAAGAGAATTTGGATGGCCTGAAGATTTTTTTCCATCATGAGTTTGAATGCGTCTGGAGCATTTGTCAGGCCAAAACTTGTAAATTATGAAATAGATTTTCTACCCGTGGCATAGGAAATCTATTTTTGATAGTTAGTGATCTTATTTAGTGCTCTATAATCGACACACATGTGATATGTGTTGTCTTTATTTTGCACTAAAATAAATGGTGAACAAAATGGAGAGGAGCTAGACCTCACCATTCCCCTTTCTTTCTTTTTTTAACGAATTCATTCACTTGCCTCATGATTTCCTCTTGTTGAGCTTGTGAAACTCGATAAGAAGGCTTGTTAGGCAATGAGCTTCTTGATAGGAGCTCAATTGCATGGTCATCATCCCTCATTTTAGAGATAGCTCACTAGGGATGCCATCAATGAAAACATCTTGGAATCCTTTTGGAAAATTAGACAACTCTAATTCCTCTTGATTCCCTTTATTGTAGGGATATGGTGTTCCCCAACTCATTAGCATCTATGTACATGCTCTTTTCCCTGTAGTGAAGTAGATTCTCCTTTCAAGGAACTTCATGTTGGAAGCCATGTGCTTAAACCATGGTGCCCCAACGATAACATTCTCATGTTTGAGAGGGGAGATGAAGAAATACTCTTTGTCCAAATAGCTTTGGACATGAAGCCTTAATTTTCCAATGAAAGAAGTAACTAAGACGTCTTGCCCCTTGATAGCTCCATTGGATTTCAATGCATCTCCCATCTCGTGGGCTTGTATGCCTAGCTTAGCGGTCAAATCCGTGGATATGAAGCTGTGAGTTGAACTAGGGTCAAAAAAAATAAAGGCATCATGCTCTTGCATCTTTCCCCAAGCATAGGAACTCCGTGGATATGAAGTTGTGAGTTGAACTAGGGTCAAACAAAATAAAGGCATCATGCTCTTGCATCTTTCCCCAAGCATAGGAAAGGAGAAATCCTTGGGAATGAGCATCCTCTTTTGGAGCTTCAAACATAGAGACTCTAGGAGTCTCATTGCGGGCAATTCTCTTGGGGCAAGGACAATAACCATGGCCTTGCTCCCCACACTTAAAATATTTTCGGTCCTTACTAAAAGATTCTAGTTCTTTAAGAGAGAGTTTATATTACCTTTGTAAACTCCCTTCTCCTTGGACAAATTGTTGTTGTTATTGGAATAGCCTTGTAAGAATTTTGGGCATTGGTTTTCCCCTTGGCATCATTTTTGTCTTTATTTTTCATGGGCTTGACATTCCGTTTAGCCCCTTGTTGGAAATTGATGCGCGAAGCAACCATGGTGTTGTGGATTACTTTGGTGATAGAACTAGGCCGTTGAGAGTTGACATACTCGGCCATCTCTTTGGGTAATCTCGCACAAAAACGTTTCTTTTGCACGGCAAAGTATATCTTTTGAAAGATAGTATCCTTGAGATGTAAATCCCAAACTTGTCCACATATTTGTGGATAGACACATGAGAGAGAATCTTTAAAGTTCACCATTTGGTAAGCACTTTGTTCTTTGCATCACTTGCAAGGAATTGCTTCATGATGGAAACTCGTAGAGTTTTCCATGTCTTTGGGGCTTTGCTGTTGCCACAAAGGCTAGCCCACCATTGATGAGCCGATTTTTGGAAGTGCATAGCTACATGGTGTAGCTTGGAGGACTCCGTGAAGCCCTCGTCTCCAAAGGCCGCATCAAATTGTTGGATGAAGGCCAATACTTTGTTGGTAGCACCAAAGGTGCCATCGTAGGTGAGAAAAGAGATACTCTTTCCTCCCTCTTTGAACTTCTTTAACTTTTGTGACCTTCGCCATGCAGGGTAAGATTTGCGATGTCCTCCACTCTTGTATTCTCTAGGAGAATAGCCATAGCTTTCATCGGTAGAGGAGGAAGGTGAAGAAGAAGAAGAAGAAGAGGGTGACCTCTTTCTTTCCCTTTTCTTCCTTCGTTTCCTCTCTTCCCTTTTAGAGTGACGAGGAGAAGGACTATGGGTTAACCATTTCCTCTTGGGAGGAGTTGGCGATTGTCTAGACCGCCATCTTCATGGAGCCACATCTTTTGAGGAACCTAGGGAGTCATTACTTTCTCGTTCCTTGGATTCCTCCTCTCATACGGGAGAGAGTCTTCTTTTGGGGGTCTCACCAAGAGGCCTCCTAAGCTCTCTCTCCTCTTTGAAAGGAAAGAAAATCCCATTAGCACGAAGTTGTTGAGTAACTTCGGCTTGCAAAGAGGGGTTGCCCATAGCTTGTTGCAACCTAGTAACAAGATAATTAACAAACATGGGGGCATCATCATTAGCACCTTCATGTGCAAAATCAAAGTTATCAATGTTCATTCTACTCTCTTGGTTATTGTCAGCCATGTTAATTGATCTTATGTGTTTACTTAGTGTATGCTTTGGAAATTCAAAACCTTAGTTACTACTCCTCTTAGCCTTTGAAAATGGGCACTTAAGTATCTACACCCACGGCTCGAATTGGTTAATTATAGAGAGTAGTGGAGTGAGTCTAACATATCAAAGTTGCCGAGGGATAGATCCTTTCGGACTTCTTATGGCTCAATAATGGTAAAGCCGTAGGCAAGTCTAAAAATACTCCATTATTAAGACCAAAGTTCTCGAGGTGTACACCATATCCCACATAGTGGGCTCAACAAAACCGATAATAGATCCCAGTCCCACATACCCTAGTATAATTAACAAAATCAACCATTAATAGGCTACTTAAGGACCTCTCTTCTTAAGCAAGAAAAGAGAAACCTAATGCTCTGATACCAATGTAATGGAAATGGCCTATGAACTTTGAAAATAGCAGAATTAGGAAATTAAGTGAAGCACTTTTGAGAGATTACTTTGTGAGCATAGCGGGTGAACTTCATTGATGGTAGCAACATAATCATGGTACTTAGTTAACTTGTCATGAACAATACTTTTGCAAGTGAGAGAGTATAGAGAACATGACAATAGTTGAGGACCGGATTCATATGGAGCCGGTACCCCCTCCAATAGGCATTTGTATTATAGTTTCTCCCATCAAGAGAGACTTGGTACAATACAATCTTTGTGTTCCTTGTGACCTTGGTGATGCAATGAAGATGGAAAGCTTCATGCATCACAAACATAACATAACATAAACTTGAAGAAAGCATTAACTATCCCAATCTTCAGTCCCAAAGCCTCAAACACCTTCGAAGGTGGAGAGAGCTAGCAGGGAATGAGGATAGGGAAGAGGAAGAAGAAACATTCCATAGGAGAAATAAATAGTTCCTCACTTATCATTACTCTTCTTGCTAGCATACATAATAGCATAGTAATGAAGATAGATAAGATGGCAAGCTTAAGCATTGAAGCATGACTCTTGGTTGGATTTTCATTACATAGCCAAGAGTGTTGGTGTAGGCTTTCACTCTCACAAGCTACCATTGGACCCCTTGAGAGGCCAACCAATAGGCTTTAGGCACACCATGAGGGCAACATGAAGAGGCGGTTGACAAGTGTCCTTGTTACTTCTTTAGGAAATGCTTGAATTGTGTGAGGGTGTGTGAGTTCTCTCTCTAGCTCGTACAATGAGGACTCGCCCCCCCTTGAGTAGGGATCATGTTGACTTTTGGGAACACCTTGAACCCTTCAAGCTTGGGGAAGCTTCTCACTTCAAGCTCAACTCTATCAAGGCTGGAGAAGGTTCCCACATCAAGATTAGCGCTAGAACCTCAAGCACCTTAGTCATCAAGCACCTCAAGCACCTTAGTCAACAAGCAGCACGACAAGCACCTCAAGCTTGGGTCGGGTTCCCACATCAAGCACAACCCTATCTTGCCTAAGGTCAAAGGACTTTTTAGCACTAACCTTTGGAGGTCTTTAATGAATCTAACCCTAAGGTTTTTAAGCTTCATTAGGTAGCATTTCTCTTTGACAAACCATCTCTCATTTGGACCCCTTTAACCTTGGCCCCGTGTTGAGACAGATCCACAAGCACATGTCTATATGCTAACCCTTGTTCTTGTTTATTCTCCCACATTAAATGATTAGTTTAATATGAGAAAATCATTTGGGTTGGTTAGATATTAGATTTTATGACTACACATCTCTTTTTTGCATCCTAATTGAGAGTCATCCAGCGTGCTAAATAAGAGTAAGTGAGAGAGAGTTCAGAGGAGGAAAAGGAAGTTTGAATGTCAGGCCTATTATGGTGCTCTAATGGGACAAAACTCCACAATTTTAAGTACATGAAACATCCCATGCTTGAAGGACTCCTACTCCTCTCCCTCTAACTAGACAATGCAATGAACGCAGACTTCCTCTGAGTCCTCCCTCTAGGAAACATCCCGCAATTCAAGGCTCAAGGATTGTCGAGATTTGAATGTAATTTCTCTGCAGACATCCCACGATGGAGAGTGAAAACTCATAGAGAGGAGTATCATCCATGGTTGCAAGAATTTGCAGCCACGTGGATGGAACTCCGGTCTCTTTTATATATAATATAGATTTTGAACCCACAATCAGTCCACAAATTACTTGAGACTACCAATACGCCATCATCCAAGGTGCAAGTGAGTCTTGATCTCTATTTTGGAATAAAAGTGTTGTCACGTGCCCGTCGTTTGCCTCAATCGAGCCTTAGGAAACTTAAGTAAGACCCAATCATTTTCTTTGAACGTTAATGCCCTTCTGTGCTTGTCAATAGCAGCTTTTTGCCTTAGTTGGGAGATGGATATAGCCTCCTTAATTTTTTGAAAAGATTCTTGCAGGTCACGGCTATACTCATCGACAGTAAAGATCTTCCCATGTACTTTAAGTAGCAAGGGACTTTTAGGTCTTCCCTCTATGATTTCAAAAGGTGCTTTTCCTGTAGAAGTATGGATAGTATTATTATACGCATACTCTACAAGAGGTAAGTACTTTTCCCATTGTGAGCGTTGATCTACTTCTGTAACATAGGTCTTTAGTAGATCAAGAATTGTAAGATTGGCTATCTCATTTTGGCCATCCGTTTGTGGGTGATAGGCCAAAGAGAAATTCAATCTTATACCTAGATTTTCAAAGAGACCTTTCCAAAAATTATTGGTCATTTTAGGATCTCTAGTATCTAACACGATGGATGTTGGCAATCCATGGTGTTTGAAAATCTGAGATATGAAGAGGGTTGCCATTTGGTGTGTCTTAATAGTATTTTTGACAGGAATAAAGTGTGTTTGCTTGCTAAACCTGTCAAGTCTTGTCCATATTCCCATAGTCCCATAGATAGACTTGGGTAACCCAAAGATAAAATCCAGGGATATACTCTCCCATGGTGAATTAGGGATTGGCAATGGCTGGAGTAATCTAGGTTCCTTCCCTCTATTGTACTTGGTATTTTGGCATACCACACATTTTAAAACATACTCTTGTATGTCTACTTTCATGGTAGGCCAATAGAAGTATGTCTCTACTCCTTGAAGAGTAGGTTGAATGCCTCTATGCCCCACATAGGGAGCACTATAAGAGAAGTTGTCTGTAACTGCTAACATTGCCGTGGAGAAACAAAGGAAAAATGAGAGAGAAAAATTTGCGGGGGCGGCGATAACCGTGGCTATGCACGTGGTAGTGGTTTCTCAGCAATAAGCGCGATAATAGTCGCAGCAATATACCTGCAGGTATTACCGCGTCAATTGCCGCGTTTATTACCGTGCTTATTGCCGCTACACGCTAATTCAAAAATAAAGGTGATTGTTGGGCCACTTAATTTTGGGTGGCCCAAATGAGCACCTTTATCTTTGACGTGCATAAAACAATGAAACATGAGACTCGTCCTTTGGACACAGAAAAGAAGCATTAGAAGCTTCGTTTAAACCACACTTGGTATATATGTCAACCAAAGATTCACCAAGCGAGGCATTTCTTTCCCCATCTCAACCTATTCTATTGTGTCACATGCCTTCAAAATGCATGTGAAGGTGATCACATGTGGAGAGAGGTCATGGCCCTGAAAACATCCCAAAGGTCCCTACCTTTATCTTACAAAAACTACCCTCCAAGCGACATCCCAACAAGATAGGAAGCTCATAAGAAAGTTGATGTGTTTGCAAGTCACATCACTTGGCATAGATGTCAAGCAAAGCTGAATTAAGCACAATGTGAGTCCAATAGGACTTGACTATTGGTAATCATGGATGGGAAGCTCATCAAAAACATTTTGTGCTTTTGGAAGTACACCTCATTGACAACTCGAGATTGTGTATGCACCAATGGTTGGGCAGCTTGAGTTGATAAGCCATCTCATTGATTCGCTTCAAGATTTGAAAAAGACCATAGTATCTTTTTGCTAATTTAGCATAATACTTTTGATGGCCCGCAGGATTTTTGCCTTTCGTTTGTCACAATTGAGCCTTGGGAAACTTAAGTAAGGCCCAATCATTTTCTTTGAACATTAATGCCCTTATATGCTTATCAACAACAGCTTTTTGCCTTAGTTAGGAGATGGATATAGCCTCCTTAATCTTTTGAAAAGATGCTTGCAAGTCACGGCTATACTCATCGATAGTAAAGATCTTCCCATGTACTTTAAGTAGCAAGGGACTTTTAGGTCTTCCCTCTATGATTTCAAAAGGTGCTTTTCTCGTAGAAGTATGGATAGTATTATTATAGGCATACTCTACAAGAGGTAAGTACTTTTCCCATTATGAACGTTGATCTACTTCTGTAACATAGGTCTTTAGTAGATCAAGAATCCTAAGATTGGCTATCTCATTTTGGCCATCCGTTTGTGGGTGATAGGCCGAAGAGAAATTCAACCTTATACCTAGATTTTCAAAGAGACCTTTCCAAAATTTACTGGTCATTTTAGGATCTCTAGTATCTAACACGATGGATGTTGGCAATCCATGGTGTTTGAAAATCTGAGATATGAAGAGGGTTGCAATTTGGTGTGTCTTAATAGTCTTTTTGACAAGAATAACGTGTGCTTTCTTGCTAAACCTGTCAAGTCTTGTCCATATTCCCATAGTCCCATAGATAGACTTGGGTAACCCAAAGATAAAATCCATGGATATACTCTCCCATGGTGAATTAGGGATTGGCAATGGCTGGAGTAATCCAGGTTCCTTCCCTCTATTGTACTTGGTCTTTTGGCATACCATACATTTTGAAACATACTCTTGTATGTCTACTTTCATGGTAGGCCAATAGAAGTATGTCTCTACTCCTTGAAGAGTAGGTTGAATGCCTCTATGCCCTACATAGGGAGCACTATAAGAGGAGTTGTCTATAACCGCTAACATTGCCGCGGAAAAACAAAGGAAAAAGGAGAGAAAAATTTTCAGGGGCGGCAATTACCGCGGCTATGCACGCGGTAGTGGTTTCTCAGCAATAAGTGTGGTAACAGTTGTGGCAATATACCCGTAGGTATTACCGCGTCAGTTGCCGCATTTATGACCGCGCTTATTGCCGCTACACTCTAATTCAAAAGATTAGGTATAGGTATAGGATTGCCATGCCTACAAATAACAAAAAAAAAACCTATGACACTCATGGTTTAGCGTTAACTATGTAGAAACATTCTTTATTTCTTTGCTTGTTCTCATTGACTCAAAACTCGGGTCCACTGGAGGCGATGTCCACCCCGGGCGGGAGCCCACCTGAGATGTGAACCAACCAAAAGAAGAGCAAGTTGGCTACTCCTCACTAGTTGGTCTCTTGTTTGACATCTACATTACAAAGAGAAATATAAGATTAAGCTTTCCACCCTACTCACTCATCTATAAATACGTACACAAGTATATTAGCACACAAACACGTAGATACATATACATATGAGTAGACCTAAGTAGAGGCTAGTAGTGCCAAAGGTCAACTACACCTCTTTAGATATCATCGCAGTCTCAACCGTGGTAAAACCAAAGGTACATTGTGGTAAGCCATGCATGAGTGGATCAATGACCGCAACGTCACGATTAAGAAAATTAAGAGTCTTACCACGCACCGAGCAAGTTTTTCCGAGTAAGCATCTAGCTCAACTCTAGCT
Organism: Adiantum capillus-veneris; assembly: GCF_014529385.1. NCBI lineage: Eukaryota > Viridiplantae > Streptophyta > Polypodiopsida > Polypodiales > Pteridaceae > Adiantum > Adiantum capillus-veneris. Next base: position 118,846,450 of record NC_140933.1, read on the forward strand.
TTGCAAATTTATGAATTTTCACGCCATGATGTGTTGGTTTTTTGTATGGTGATGTTCATAATTCTCCTTTGTCAAGTAGATTGGTTTTTATTTTTCCTTTGCACCTATCTCTAACCATGCCTATAATATATGTATATATACATATGTCTGCTCACACACACACACATATGTATGTGTGTGTGTATCTAGAGAGACAGAGAGAGAGAGAGAGAAGGAAAGTGAAGCTCTCATGTGGTACAAACAATCCCAAGTGACCTTAAAGATTTATCCAACGGGTCTTTACCTCAAGACATGCTATTTAAAAGGAGTAGATTTAGAGCAATAAAGGGTAGCTAGGTTGAAGGCCAATCTCTCTTTAGCCATCAAAGCTTAGCTAGGTTGAAGGCCAATCTCTCTTTAGCCATCGAAGCTGGCATGGTTTGCTAGAGAGAGAGAGAGAGAGAGAGAGAGAGAGAGAGAGAGAGAGAGAGAGAGAGAGAGAGAGAGAGAGAGAGAGAGAGAGAGAGGTCCAACTTGGCTATCCATGCAATAATTTTAGAGGGGGTTTCGAACTACCTAGACCTTTATACCCTCAAACGAGGTAGCAAGCCTCCATTGGTTCAAAACAAGGTGCTCAGTTTTGGGACCCACTAGAGGGGCACATTTCCCCTCAGAACAGAGGAAATTTTGGTACTGTTTGGTGCAAAATACAGACAAGGGTTTGATCTCTAACCCTCATCTATAGTTGCAAATCACATAACCACAAGCTTGTATCTCATTTATTGCTTCAAAAGTTGACATTTTCTTTTGTACCTAGATTTTACAACAATAGTCTAAATTCAAGGATATTGGAAAAAGGAATTTTGATGTTGGGGTGTTGTGAGATGTACAATATGATTTCATGCGTGGAGTCATGCATGGGGGTAGTGGGGAGATGGATTGCACCCTATGAAGCCTCCTTGGTCACACAGTATGAATGCACACGTTGAGTCATGCGTGTGAAGCTTCATAGCTACTTCCCCTAAAAGCAGAACACATCCAATGGGTTTAGAAAATGTGCCCATAACTTTTGCAAATCGGGGAATCTTGCAGACAGTAGTATGCCAAGGTAGGCCAAGATGGTACAAGAAAAGTTGGGGTGGATGGATATCTACACATTAAAGGCAAGGAAAGTTGGGGTGGGCGAGCATCTACCCGTGAACTTCGGTTATCGTTTCCACTTTCACAAGGTAGTAGTGAGAGTCTCGAACTACGATATAATTTTTTCCCCAGTGCAATCCCATTATAATAGGGCGATCATTTCCCCACTATTGCCAATCCCTCTAGGCAAGGGTCAGCTCTTAATAAAGTCCAAACTCCTTCTAGCCATCCGTGCCGGTGTAGATGGGTAGAGAGCAGTGTTTGGGAAAAATGTGTCTCAACTTAATATTGTTCCGTTTCCAATTTCAAAAATCCCGGTTGAGGACAAGGGGAAAAGGAGAAATTTCACCCCAAAATAGAGAAAAATAGTGTAAAAACCCAAAAAATACCCCTTATTTTCTAAAATTTCCTAAGGAATTTTGTATGTTTTGAAAAATGATTTTTCCCCAACTATGGTAGAGAGAGTAGGCAGGAGTCAACTCTTAATAAATTCCTAACTCCCTCTAGCCATCGGCTCCAGTGTGGATGGGTAGAGAGAGTTTTTCCACGTTCAATTTGCATTTTGGAGGGTGGAAAAAGGTTGATGACGATATTTGTACGCAGCTTCATAGGGTGCAATCCATCTCCCTCTGGCAATCCACGCCAGCGTGGATGTCTAGAGAGAGGTTTTGCAGGTTATAATGCATTCTAGAGGGTGGGCAGAACTAGATGATGATATTGCTAACCTCGCAGGGTGCAGCCAGGATCGTGCAGCCATGTCATTTTGTAGGAAGTATCGCATGCTATTATAAACCATGCGCAACCTTGCAGGGTGCAAGACATGCTTGTTCCTTTGCTTTCTCTACAAGCCTAGAGAAATTAGTATCGCAGGCTATAAGCCATGTCACCTTGAAGGGCCTCGTGGAAGGAGCAAGGCATGCATACGCTAGAAGGGGTTGGTGCCAGCTTGCAGTTGTTTTGAGCCACAGCAGGATCTACAACACGTCAAGAGTGATATCCATGGGCTTGTTGAGATTGGCTTCTGGCGCTAGGGAGAGAGGTATTTTGGTAGCCAGCTTGAGCAGATGCAAGTTTGGGTGCACCTAGAGGAGGATGGTGAGGGTCTCCATGAGCTTGGCCTGCGTTTTGTTGGATTGTGCCTAGAAAGTCTCTATGGTTGCCATCAAGTGGGTCGCATGGAAGGTGTGTACCGCCTTAAAGAACCCGCGTAGATTGTGTCACTTGGACTGATGTGGTAACTCAAGCAGCAAGGTCATGGTTCCCTGGGAAACTGATTGTACCAAGAGCATTATCGTCCACAGCAAGGGGCTGGGAGGGTGGTGCAAGGGCTTTGATTGCAAATTCTACGTTATCTACAGGGTAATTTGCTACATCATCACCTGATGGGAAACAACATCATCGTACACTACTAAGCAAAGCTCGTCTAATGAAGCAACAAATGCTTCCATGATGACATTGTTGGCTTTGACTTCCACTAATTAGTTGACAGGGTTGGCATCGCCTGTAGGGGCAAGGCGGGCTTGGGTGGATTTCACCACGAGAGCAAGGTGATTTGAGAGAGGCTCCTTAGTGGAGGTGGCGACACTAAGAAATTCATGAGCGAAAGCATGCAGCAATGCGTCGGGGTTGGTTGTTGCCTGCCACAAGTGTTGCTTGGATGGATTTAACCACGGTGCCAAGGTTAGTAGCAAGAAATGGGTGCATGGGTGGCTTCTCACAGAAGTGGGAGGATCTTCTTGTGGCTGCCTCGATATGTTAGTATCACAATATCGTTAGCAAAAATGCCGTTAGCAAGTAGTAGAGAAGTTTTTTCCTGCATCATTATCAACTTCTATTGCGGCTTTCTCTCCCTTGTCCTGTATATCAATTTTGTCAGGTTTCGATCAATGCACTTCCCATTTGGCATCGATGTCAGCTTCTAGATTCTTGAATTGCTATTTTTAGCCAAGTATTCGTTCTCCTTGCTTATCATTTTGGTATTCTGGTTAGCTTTACTATCAGCTTTGGCATGTGCTACCAACTCCCACCAATGTTAGACATTCTTGTACTCCTTTATTATTTTTTGGGAGTTTGTGATAGAATTCGGTCCCTTTCTTGTCCTCCCATCACATTTTGTACTTTCCAAGCACTATTAGTGTACAAGGTCAATCTTTGCATGAGGAAAATGGATTGAGGCTATGGCAGATAGCTCTATAGATTCGGACTCGTGCTCAAAAGAAACAACACTAAGAGGTACATTGAATATATGTCAATATATCAAGGGTTTCACACTAAATTTCTCTAAAACTAGTAGGCTTTTCAGCACTATCACGAATCAATGCAGACAAAAGAGCTCAAAGAGAGTGTCCCAGAAGGGGGGAGGTTGTAACCATGATCAGTAAACACACAAGTAGGTGAAAGAGAGAGGCCATGTATGAGCACAAAGTTTTTCTCAGTACATCAATCATGACTATCAACCTTGGTGACTCTTCTATCAAATCACTTCCCCCCCCCCCCCCCCCCCCCCCCCCTTCCCCCCCTCCTTCAATGACTGGCTATTTATGATGGATTCATGCAAACCTCAATATATACCATGATGTGGATTTTCTTAAAAGAATTCCCACATTGCAATAGAATTCTTTGAAAGTTTCAATCGTAAGATTGGCTATCTCATTTTGGCCATCCGTTTGTGGGTGATAGGCCAAAGAGAAATTCAATCTTATACCTAGATTTTCAAAGAGACCTTTCCAAAAATTACTAGTCACTTTAGGATCTCTAGTATCTAACACGATGGATGTTGGCAATCCATGGTGTTTGAAAATCTGAGATATGAAGAGGGTTGCCATTTGGTGTGTCTTAATAGTCTTTTTGACAGGAATAAAGTGTGCTTGCTTGCTAAACCTGTCAAGTCTTGTCCATATTCCCATAGTCCCATACATAGACTTGGGTAACCCAAAGATAAAATCCATAGATATACTCTCCCATGGTGAATTAGGGATTAGAAATGGCTAGAGTAATCCAGGTTCCTTCCCTCTATTGTACTTGGTCTTTTGGCATACCATACATTTTGAAACATACTCTTGTATGTCTACTTTCATGGTAGGCCAATAGAAGTATGTCTCTACTCCTTGAAGAGTAGGTTGAATGCCTCTATGCCCCGCATAGGGAGCACTATAAGAGGAGTTGTCTATAACCGCTAACATTGCTGCGGAAAAACAAAGAAAAAAGGAGAGAGAAAAATTTGCGGGGGCGGCAATAACCGCGGCTATGCACGCGGTAGTGGTTTCTCAGCAATAAGCGTGGTACTATAGTCTTAATAATGGAGTCTCTTGGGGCTTGCCTTTGGCTTAATCATTAATGAGCTACGAGCAAGAGCTACGAGCAAGCTCAATAGGAACCATAATCAACCGAGCAATGTTAGACCCTCTTCACTAGTCTTTGCAACCAACAATGTCTAAACCATGGGTATGGCTGCTTGAGAACTAATTTTCAAAGGTAAAGAAGTGTAGCGACTAAGGTTTTTGAGGGTACCAAAGCACAAAGTAATTCTATACATAAGTTTAATTAGCATGGCTGACAATAACCAAGAGAGTAGAATGAACATTGATAACTTTGATTTTGCACATGAAGGTGCTAATGATGATGCCCCCATGTTTGTTAATTATCTTCTTACTAGGTTGCAACAAGCTATGGAAAACCCTACTTTGCAAGCCCAAGTTACTCAACAACTTTGTGCTTATGGGATTTCCCTTCCTCTCAAAGAGGAGAGAGGGCTTAGGAGGCCTCTGGATGAGACTCCCAAAAGAAGACTCTCTCCCATAAGAGAGGAGAAATCCAAAGAACGAGAAAGAAGCAAATCCCTAAGTTTCTTTGAAGATGTGTTGAAGATGTGGCTCCACCAAGACAGCGGTCTAGACGGTCGCCAACTCCTCCCAAGAGGAAACGGTCAACCCATAGTCATTCTCCTCGTCACTTTGAAAGGGAAGAGAGGAAACAAAGAAAGAAAAAGGCAAGAAAGAGTTCACCCTCTTCTCCTTCTTCTTCACCTTCCTCCCCTTCCGGCGAAAGCAATAGCTATTTTTCTAGAGAATACAAGAGGAGAGAACATTGTAAATCTTACCCTACATGGCGAAGGTCCCAAAATCTCAAGATGTTCAAAGAGGGAGGAAAAAACATCTCTTTTCTCACCTATGATGGCACCTTTGGTGTTACCAACAAAGTATTGGACTTCATCCAGCAATTTGATGCGGCCTTTGGAGACGAGGGCTTCACAGAGTCCTCTAAGCTATGTCATGTAGCTATACACTTCCAAAGTCTGCTCATCAATGGTGGGCTAGCCTTTGTGGCAATGGCAAGGCCCCAAAGACATGGAAAACTCTACGAGTTTCCATCATGAAGTAATTCCTTGCAAGCGATGGAAAGGATAAAGTGCTTACCAAATGGCAAAGCTTGAAGATGCTCTCCAACGAGTCTATCCACAAATATGTGGACAAGTTTTGGGATTTACATCTCAAGGCTACTATCTCTCAAAGGACAGACTTCGCCGAGCAAAAGCAACAATACTGTGCGGGATTACCTGAAGAGATGACCGAGTACGGAATCCACCACACTATGGTTGCTTCGTGCGTCAAACAAGGGGCTAAAAGGAATACTAGCCCATGGAAAGCAAAGACAAACGTGATGCGAAGGGAAAAAACAACGCCCAAAATTCTTGCCAAGGCAATTACAACAACAACATCAACCCATCGGTCCAAGGAGAAGGGAGTTTACAATGGTAAAAATAAACTCTCTTCTAAAGAGCTTGAAGGTTTTTGTAAAAGGACCACAAATGCCTCAAGTGTGGGGAGCAAGGACATGGCTACCGTTCTTGCCCCAAAATAAATGCCAACAATGAGACTCCTAGAGCTTCAATGATTGAAGCTCCAAAAGAGGATGCTCATTGCAAAGGATCACCTCTCTCCTATGCTTAGGGAAAGGTAAGGGAGCATGATGCCTTTATCTTGTGTGACCTTGGCTCTACTCACAACTTGATATCAACGGAGTTGGTATGAAGTTGGGCACTCACAACTTCATATTAGCAGAGTTGGCCACTAAGTTGGGCATTCAAGCTTTCGAGATGGGAGATACTGTAACTGCCGATGGAGCTTTCAAGGGACAACAAGCCTCTGTCACTCTCTTGAGTGGGAAGTTGAGGCTTTATGTCCAAAGCTATGTCTACAAATAATACTTTTTCATCTCTCCTCTCCAACATGAGGATGTTATCCTAGGGGCACCATGGTTCAACCGCATGGGTGCCAACATGAAGTTCCCTGAAAGGAGAATCTACTTTGCCGACAAGGAAAAGAGCATGTATATAGATGCTAGTAAGTCCCGTCATATTATACCACTTATAGATTCTCTTTCTTTTGATAAGTCAATCAAAAGCTTAGTTTTTGCGTACATGATTTTGTCAAGGAGTCCCTAAAAGGTCCAAATGTTTCATCAAATGTAAATGGTAGGAATCAAGAAGAATTAGACTTGTCTAATTTTTTAAATGGATTCCAAGATGTGTTCATCGATGATATTCCTATGCACTTACCTCCAAAATGAGGAGATAATGACCATCGAATTGAGCTCCTACTAGGAAGCTCACCACCTAGCAAGCTTCCTTATCAAGTTTCCCAAGCTCAAAAAGAGAAGATCAATAGGCAAGTACAAGAATTGGTAGACAACGGGATGGTGAGGCCTAGCTCCTCTCCCTTTTGTTCTCCGCAAAACAAAGATGGTACATACCACATGTGTGTGGACTATCGAGCGCTAAACCATATCACTATCAAAAAGAAATTTCTTGTAGTGTGACTAGAAGATTTGTTTGATAAGCTACAAGTTTTGACCTACTTCAGTAGAATTGACCTTAAAAGTGGCTATCATCAAATAAGGATAGTGAATGAAGGTATCCTAAAGACCACGTTTCGTACAACATTTGGTCTTTATGAATATCAAGTCATGCCTTTTGGCTTGACTAATACACCAGACACATTCAATCATTTGATGGAGAAAATATTTAGACCCTACCGCAAGTTCACTAGAGTGTTCTTTGATGATATCATCGTCTACTCCAAGTCTTTGGAGGAGCACAAGCAACATCTCCAAGTGATTTTTCAAGCTTTGAGGGAGAACAAGATTTTTATCAATCAAAAGAAGAGTGAATTCTTCCTTCAAGAGATTCAATACTTGGCTCATATTATCTCTCAAGATGGTATCCGTATGGATCCATCAAAGTTGGAGGTAATATAAGCATGGCCTAATCCAAGGAATCTAAATGAGCTAAGAAGCTTTATTGGTATGTGTGCATACTATAGACTCTTCATAGCCAAATTCTCTCAAATAGAGGGACCATTGCATGACTTAACCAAGAAGAACATTAAGTACTCATGGAATGCTAAAGAGAAAAATGCTTTTGACAAGCTCAAAGAGAAGCTTACCTCCCAACCGGTCCTTATGCTTCCGGATCTCTCAAAGCCATTTGAGGTTCAATGTGATGCTTGTGGTGATTTCCTTGGAGCACTTTTGCTTCAAGAAGGGCATACCATAGCATACGAGAGCCGAAGGCTCAATACCAATGAACGAGTCTTGGGCATATACGAAAAAGATCTTTTAACTGCTCTACATGCCCTAGACACATGAAAGCACTATCTGCTGGGGACTCCATTTATTTTGCAAATGGACCACCAAAGTCTCAAACACTTCATGACGCAAACCAAGATTTCTGACAAACAAATGAGGTGGGAAAATTTTCTTTTGCAATTTTATTTTCATATTGCTTTCATGACGACCAAGGGTCAATGTAGTGTCTTATAGCAACTTATAATGATCTATCTTCTATGATAGATGAGTATGCTACTGACCCTGATTTTAAAGATATAACATTAGCCCTTGCATTGGGGAAGAAAGAAGAACCATTCACCTTGCAGGATAGTTATCTTCTCCATGGCAAGAGGCTATGTATTATCCACTCTCTTCGTGAGAAAATTATGTATGAATCCCATGCTCTTGCACTATGAAAATCTCCAAGTGTTTATCGTGTTGTTTTACTGCGTTTTGTAGAGACAAGGTGCAAATTCAATTAGAGAAACAAGAGAGAGGAGGGCGGGATTTTTTTTTGTGTTTAAAATATTACCGTGAGTGTTTCTTCTGTTATTATTGCGGTTATTATCGATGTTTTTACCGCGCATATTACCATTCTTATATCCGACAACCAAATTTAGCGCCTAAACTTTCAAATTCTGGCATAACCCCTCCCCCCCCCCCCTTCAAATTTTGGTGTTTCCCTCCTCTCAATAAAAATTAAAGAATATTGTATATAATTTTCAAATTTAAAAAAGAAGAGAGAGAGAGAGAGAGAGAGAGAGAGAGAGAGAGAGAGAAGGAGATGGGGGATATAAGATTACACCTGGTTACAACTAAAATAATCATTGTTAATTGCTTAATATAATTGAGCATATTCTCAAATCTAAAGAGAGGAAGAGTAGGGAGAGAGAGATGAATGGATTACATGACCAAAAAACTTCTTAACTGCAAAATGTTTATGAATCATCTTCCAAAAGATCTCTACATGAAGTGTCATCCAATTCTAAGCCCATGGCTCCTAAATCAATAAAGAGAGAAACGGAATTGTCGTTTGTGGATGCATTGCCTTCATCATCTTCGAGTTCGTCATCCTCCATCTCATCATCTTCATGATCATGACAATCATCCTCGCTAAGACTTGCTGCCGCCTGACTTGATTGGTCGACCTCCCTCTCCTCTGTTTCCACCTCATCCAAACTCGGAGGTGGAAGAGGGTCGAAGATAGTCTCCAATTCATTAGTGGAAAAAATGGTTCTCCCCCAAGGTGTTACGGGAATTACGAACCAAAGTTTTGATTGGTGGATTGCTGGGATATAGATGACCTATAAAATAGAAACTCAAAGTGAGTAACATTGGTATAACTAACGCTACAGGCAAATAAGAATAAAAAAGGTACATATCACTCACCTGCTCACAATTGCGCGGTAAAACTAAATTGTCATACCTCCTTGTGTGATGCACACTAGAGTCCACCATGTAGAGGCCATTCTCATGTCGTATAGACACATTTGCAACCACTTGCACTCGAAGATGAAGGTATGAATTAACCTTTAGTATCCTTTCAATAGTTCTGCAGTACCTGGCTTCATCACCGTCTGTGTCAAAGTTGCCCATGATGGCACAATCCATGGTGGTTCTACGCTTTGTGGCGCGTACAAAAGTGACGACCCTTTGACCACATAGAGTTAAAGGAAAGGCACTACAAAATAAAAATATATATTAATTTATCAAATACATATTGAAGATAATTTCAAGAAATAGTGTTACAATATGGTTTAGGTATATGAGTACTCTACCTTTGGTACGCAGCCTCGTGCATACTCCCATTCTTTGTTGGTGATGTCTTCTCTACGCGCTTTTGCCTCGGTCATTCTCTCATGAATCCACTCTGCACTAATTAGATCTAGGAAACATGCAAGGTGTCTAGGCACTGGGAGTACCCTCCTTCCTCCATGTGCTTGTTTCCATGCTTCCCTCTTTTGCAAACGCCTTGCCTTTGCCACGTACTATCCACAAGTCCACCCACTTGCTCATAATCTTTGCATTGAGAATGCAAAAGTTATTGACCACTCGGGATAGATTCATATCCATGTTAAGTAGTTTCCCCTTTCCACCTGGCAAGTGTGAAGTCATCCTTGCATCTTCCTCGTCTGACCACATGTGAGGCATTGAAGGATCAACTTGTGCCAAATACTCTGATACGTAAACAAACGCCTCTTGAACGATCCACCCTTCGGCCATACATGCCTCTGGTTGAGACCGTAGCCTCACAAAATCTTTGAGAGGAGTCTTTAAAAACCTCTCTAAGAAGAACATCCATCGTGCGTGCACTACTCCACATATAGCTATCTCCTCCACCACGTGAACCAAGAGGTGAATTTTATTAAGAACGACCAATCGAGGAAATGCATCTTCAATGGCACACACAATTTCTGTTGCAAGTGTTTGAGCATAGGGATAGCATCTATTTCGATTTCCTTGGAGTTCACAAATTTGCAAGAGAGGGACACAAGGATACACTAAGTGCTAGTTAAAATTATTGTGTACATAAAAAAAGTGTAGTTGACTGGAGTCTTGTGGTGTACCTTACTAGCTCTCCTATTTTGAAAATAGCGTCCTTTTGACTTTCTTGTCCCGACATATACATATAGTCACCGACAGAATGAACTACAATGTAAATCAGGGAAAGGGAAAGTGAGTGATAGTCATACACACAAACTATAGATAGAATAGGGAGTATGAAGATTACCTGAAGCATCTTGTGCCAATCATGGGACTTCAACCCATACAATTGAGCGCTTCCACCCTTCTTCGCTTTTGTGAAATCTCCCTTTAGCGACCTCATGTATCTTGTTGGTGTGCAAATAGAGACAATGGTACCCTTCACCTTGTCTAATTCTTCTTTGGCTAGCATCCATGGTGCTTTAAGAAGCACAATCTTTCCATTTGGGACACGCCGTGGAGTAGCATAGGTGGGGAGACGTTTTAAAAGCCTCAAATCCTCCCTCGCACCCAAAGAGTATTTCTTGCCAATAATGTGGTCCCATAGTGTTTGGGCTACATTCTTGAATATGTGCATGGGATCCAAGAGGTGTTGTATTTTTAAATCCTTCCAATATGGAAGCCTTAAAAATATGGAATACCTTGACATACCTTTTGGTGGAGGACACGGAGCCGGATTGTTGTGGTGGTGTTCTTCTCAAATGGTTGCCCAATTTGCCATCATGAGCTTTAGAGGAGTCTTTCCGTTTGCTGGAGCCTTGTGCTTGTTATGCCCTTGGGGTAAGAAATGATGGTTTTTTTAATACATTACCTTGCGCAAGGAATCGGCCTCTTCGTCACCCACGATGGCCCGCAAGTAGGACATGCATTGTGCCCTTCATACATATCATATGGTTAGAGAGATGAGTGAACTAAAGTGAACTAAAGTGAACTAAAGGAAGAGAGGGAAAGAGAGATAGAGAAAAGGGGGTTACCAAAAATCTCTCCAAGCCCACGATAGTCGTGCATAGTCCACATAAGGATTCCCGTCACTTGGGCCTCTCTCCCCCCCTTTGCAAGAGAGACATCGACAACAGGAATGCCTCTTCATAACTCCTCCAACTCCTCGGTGAGGGGCTTGAGGTAAATGTCAATATTTGGGACTTTGTACTTCCTTGGCACAAGCAAGGAAAGAAGTATATTGCCCTTCTTGGTTGTCTCCCATGGTGGAATATTGTAGTTGACGATCACCACAGGCCAAGTGCTCCATGAAGTAGACTTAGTGTCCTAGGGGTTGACACCATCACTTGCTAACCCAAGACTCAAGTGTTGAGGCTCCAACTCAAACTCTGTCCATTGAGTTTCAATGTGCCTCCATGCAAGTAAATCAGCAAGGACACGTATCATTCCATCATTTGAGCGATGGTTCGCGTGCCACACAAGAAGCTGCACGGTAGACCTACTGTTAAACATATGTTGGATGTGAGGAATTAATGGAAAATGTCTCAATACCTTGTGGAGTAGGTGTGCCCCGCTCACTCCTGTCTTGTATCGTGCCTCCCCGCACACGAGACATGAGGTAGCATGTGCATGCTCATTGCGGTATAGCATGCAATTGCTGATGCATGCATGGATGCGCTCATACTCCATTCCAAGTGTAGTGACATACGATCTAGCTCGTCGACGATCTGGAGGCATGTGGTGATATTCTGGCAACATTTTGCCCATCAACTACAACAAACTTACATATTAGTATAATCCTAGAAGACGACACCATACACTACAAGAGGTTGTGTGCTCTTGTGACGCTTTTAGCGATGAAAATACACTGCGTTTTTATAACCCCCGACGTCACTAAGAGCTTTGCTATAAGTGTCGATACGGGGACGTCGCTATAAGCGTCGCTATGATAGTAACTATAAGCGTTGCTATGACAATCGCTATATAGCGACGTCTATAGCGACGACTATAGAGACGCTACAGAGCCATCAATAGCGACGCTTATAGCGACGCTATAGAGCCTTATATAGCGACGGTCATAGCGACGCTCGAGAGGAAATTTTTTTGGTGGCAGGGCATTCATCAACCATATTGAATGTTTCATTTGTGTATTTACCTTTGAAAAAGAGTGCAAAGGTAAATATAGACCCAAAATAGTCACCCACAAGACAATATAATCATTAACTCCATCATCCACAGTACGTATTGTTTGCAAAATAAAGATACAAAACTGACAAGAGTGAATTGATAAAATTAAATAATTGACAATTGTAGGCAAAATCACTTGATTGTTAATCTTTGCAAATGTAATAGTTACAAACCAATTTCATTATTTAAAAAATATACATGGTTTTCAAAAAGACGTATAAAAGTCGTCTCATGATACATAAGCTATGACAAAAAGAAACTAATGCTATCTAGCTATGGCTAAACTGACGTTGTCTAATCAGATGTCTCATCGCATCCAAGCGGTGTATCTGTCGGATTCTACAAAAAAAAACAATAAGATAGCTTTTTGTAAGTATAAACATATAGCAACGTTTATAAAACAATACAATAAATAGAAAAAATAAACCCTAATACTGACCATGCCGCCGTGAGAACTCAGGATGTCTATAAGGGCGTTTAAGCCCTTCCTGCCTGCGTACTCATGCTTGTACGATGTGGGATCATGTCCTGTAAATGACCACTTTCAAAACATACAAAGAATCCATTATGTTAGAATTTAAAATCCCATAAACCCTAAACTGTCAAACATAGAGAGAAATGTGAAAACACTTACAAAATCGGCCTCAAATGATGCCCACCCGCCACTCCCCAAGTGGTGCGAGCTCCCTGCCTCTACTCGCGCTCTAGCTGCCTTCTTTTGTTGCTTCCACTTGTCGGGATTCTCCCGCACTGTTTTCTTTGCATTCTTCCAATCTTCTTTGGCCAGTCAATCTGGTTTGCTCCACCCATGCTTCATTGCTTTTTGCACTTCAAAACGCTTATGCTTGCAGTATTTGCGCATTTGAACCTTCATCACATCTTCATTGAAGCGGTCATCCCGTGTTGGAACGGGAAACTCGTCATGAAGCATGCTGATGACTCTGTCTTTTAATTCATTTGGTACTTCACTCTAGGTGTTTAGTATGTAGTGTCTAAACACCTGAGAGCAAAGACCGCGCATGCACTAAATCACCTTCTTGCCTTCATCATCCAAGATAATGCCGCCGCTGAAGTCGACGGAGTAAGGCAAGCCCTATCGCCGCTGAAGCGTGCACCTGGGTGTCCCGGCAGGGGTCTCTAGCGGCATGTCAACGGGGGTATGGATGCCAGGTGTCTCCACTGGAGTCTGAGCCCCGAAGCGAGGAGTGTCCACTGGAGTGACTCCTGGAGGAGTAGCTAGTGGTGTGTAGCTATGGGGAACGGCAGTCAGCCGCGCAAAACCTGGTGTCGATGTCAATGATGTGACTGGTGTCGGGACGGGCAAAGAAGGGGAGGGTAAAGAGCCTCATCGAACACGAGGCGGTGTCTAAGCATCGGTGCCGGCATCCCCACAACAACCGCCACTGCCACTGCCACCACTAGAGCGCTGGCGCCTAGACGAGTGTGAAGATCGTCTCGTCGACACCGAAGCTTCGGAGCGTGCTGAATGCTCCAAAACAGAGGGAGATGTGGATGGAGTAGGAACGCGTGATGGTGCGCTAGAGCGATGACGCTCCATGTACCACTGTCTCTGCGGGGGTGACAAAGAAGAAAGAAACTCCTCATCATCCATACCTGCATTAAACAATCAAACATTTAAACTTAATATTGAATGAATGGAGTAGAAAACATGGACAAGTAGATAGATAGAGAGAGAGAGAGAGGTGCTCGTCGTCTCTGCTTGTGAGAACATACCTAGAGCATACGTACCTGGAGTGTATCCAAAGACCATTAAATACAATGACGCAATGACACATATAAATACAATGACACAATGACGCAATGACACAAATACTTGAGTTTTTACAAAACGGAGCAAAATTGTTCAAAACGGAGAATCGTACAAGAACTTGAAGGTGCTTGTAGCTTTGGAATGTTCAAAGGCTAACAACAACAGAAAGCGTTCTTCTTCTATTCAACTTGAGTGATGGAAGAGGCAAGTGCATAACTCTGAATTTTCAATCGAGAGAGAGAGAGAGAGAGAGAGAGAGAGAGAGAGAGAGAGAGAGAGAGAGAGAGAGAGAGAGAGCGCACAATCAAATCTTGCAGTTGAAAAAATAGGTGGTGGAGTTGCATGTGGCCATGGATTGCCCAAGATGTGAGCGCAAAATCAAAAGAGCGTTATACAACATGGAAGGTACTTAGAGAGCCAAAGTTTTTACAAAACGGAGCAAAATTATTCAAAACGGAGAATCGTACAAGAGCTTGAAGGTGCTTGTAGCTTTGGAATGTTCAAAGGCTAGCAGCAATAGAAAGAGTTCTTCTTCTATTCAACTTGAGTGATGGAAGAGGCAAGTGCATAACTCTGAATATTCAATCGAGAGAGAGAGAGAGAGAGAGCCAGAGTTTTTACAAAATGGAGCAAAATTGTTCAAATACAATATTTATGGCTTTCAGAGATCTCTCTCTCATCCTCGCATAGCTCAGCATAACTTCCTATATCTATATAGAGCTCTCCGTTTAAACACATGTCCTCTGTTTCATTTTGTAGATCCTCTGCATGCACCCCATAGAGAGTAGCAGCTTGATGTTCGTCTAGCACCACCTCCACGTCTTCTGACTGAGCATCTCCTCCGATCTCCTCCATTGATGCCGCTGTGATTGGCACATGGTAGCCTTCATACGTCCGTGCACTACGAGGGGTTACCTCTATGACGTACCACCAGTTTGACACAGACTTTGTAGGATGAAATATCACCTGCCAGAGCCACATAACTTACATGAGAGCTTCCAAGCACATTAATTCTAAAATGGGATGTTAACTATTCACATACTTACTTGTTCACAATGCTCAAGTAGTACGAAAGTGTCTCTTAGGTCAGTCCATTTCTTAGTTGAATCCACCTCAAGAAAACCAGACTCTCCTCTACGCACAGTAGCATTGTGACCCTCCATGATTATCTTGAACCATTGCACGTCGAGCAAGTCGACAAAAAATCCTCTATAATCGATCCTCAAAATCTCTTGTAGCGTGCCGAAGTAGGTGAGTTCCGCCACCACAGGATCTGCATTAGAGGACCGTCGTCGACTAGACTGTTCAAATTTTGCCATGATTCCACAATCTTGAGTAAAACGCTTTTTGTCGATCCGTTCCACCCTAAAATGTCGACCTTTACACCATGCTGTTGTGTATGACTTATACTACAACCAACAAAGATTATGAGTGGCCGTTCAAACATCTAGAAAGTTACTAGTCGTACATTGCAAACTTACCTTGGTCGCGCAACCCCGAGAGTACTCCCACTCTTCCTCAGTCACTTCTTCACCGCAATATTGTGCGCTTTTCAATTGGTTGTGCAACCATCTTAAGCTCATGAATGTTGGTAGGCTCTTTAGACCCTTCGGATAGTGCATCGGTGGTCATCTTCCCCTTCTCCACTCGATTCATGCCCTTTGTTGCTCTTGCTTTGCATCCTCATATTGTGAAATCCACTTCTGCATGACTGGATTGTGAAGCATGCAAAATCAGTTGATTTTAGCCTCTAGATCTTCCGTCATCTTCTTCTCAACACCGAGATTGCACATGACAATCCCAGATATGCGCTCATCATCTATGGTTCGCCATAGTGTGTCCCGGGCTTTATCAAATCCATCTAGCCACTCTCTAATGTACACTAGGGACTCTGATACCAACCAACCTTCTGCCATGCTACCCTCCGGACGTTCCTTCTGACGCACATATCCCTTGAGCGTTTTCATGAAACGTTCTAGAAAGAACATCCATCTGGAATGTACTGTGCCAGCTATTTCCACCTCATCAACTATGTGAACAAGAAGATGCACTTGAATGGTTACCATGGTAGTAAGGAAATGTTTCTCAAACATGCACACAACCTCCGCAACGTTTAGTTTGGCGAATGATATGGAGTTTACGTTGATCTCCTTTTGTGAGATCCATTGCACCAACTTCGCAAGTTTGTAGATTGTGTTACGGACGTCAAGAGACAAACATCCCTCAATGGAAACCGGTAAAATAAACTGCAAAACACGTGCAACAATGATATTAAAGTCCACACACAAATTTGTTACACAATTCCCACTATGATATACTCCACTATCAACATACCTGACACATTTTATGCGAGTCGTGTGACTTCAAACCGGTAAGCTTTCCTTCTTTAGTAAAACACGTTCGGAGCGAGTGCATTACGCCAGTGGGGGTCCGCAAAGATCGAATGGTCTTTGCGTTCTTGGGCTCCTGTGAAAATCCATGGTGCTTTAGGGAGTTTTATTGATCCATCGGACGCTGTTTGTGGCCAATATTGCTCCATACAATCCACATTTCTAAGGTCAACTCTAGCTCCCAAAGTATCTTTCTTGCCGGTCAGATGGTCCCATAGTAGATTACCCACATTCTTGAATATGTGCATTGGATCGAGCAAGTGATTGATCATGAGTCGGGGCCAGTATGGTAACTCATTAGGAGAAAGTTGGACTCACTTTTGGGCCCTGTAAGAAGTGCCACGTTGGCTTAGAGAGAGAAAATGAAAATGTGAAATTGTGCATTTTATGTGATACTTTTCTATGCAACAAAAAGCCAAAATGACATTCTTTGGTAGGTAGCCGCCGTCTTTATCATTCTTATCCTTTGTTCTCTTGTCAGGAATCCAACTAACCGTATGACTACACTAATTTGAACTTACAATCCGCAGCCCCTTCATCTTTAACACTTACCCAAAGAAAGAACACACATCATCTTCATGTTGATGTATTGCAAGAGTACGCACCGTTGCAGAAACGTAGGAGGGAGTCTTTCTTATCTCAACGGGAGAAAGAACTTAGAAGGACAAACAAAGAACATCATTTGGATTTGTGGACCGATGGGTCTATTTATCCAAAGGATCCTACGACAAATGCACCACCTCCCTTTGCTAATATCACTAACCTCTTACATTTCACAGGCGATGGAAAGGATGGGCTATTGGGATACACCGAACATTTGGAAATGAGAGGATTGAATGCGGAAAGGCAAAGAAACTTCCTGGCAATGGAGAACATGTAGCTGAAGAAACTTAATGAAGCATGCTCTCAAAAGATTTCATCAAACAAAGAGACAATCCAAGGCCTTGAGAAGAAGATCACAAGTTTGCTAGAGAAAGACACCGTGCTTGGTAGTCGGAAAAGAAAACGAGATCTGTGCAACATTGAGAACATGAAGGTTGGTAGTGGTGGCCTGAAAAAACGAATACGAGCTTTAAGGTAACTCAGTTTGTTTCTTCAATGTGCTTCATTAAGAAATGGATACACTTACTTTCCTATACATGATCATAACGCATTGCGATTTTTTGACAGGTCTTTACTGCATCCAAACTCGAACGGTGCAGGCTTCAATGCCGGAGTGCATTACAGCCGTCTAGTTCCAAAAGAAGTAGTTGAAGAGATGATAACTCAGAAAAAATTTCGTAAGTTGAAAGGGAGGCTACTTACCTCCTTCATGAACGAGAATCAGCTCGAACCAATGGAAGTGCAAGCAATACTTGATGAGAGTGGCATCTCGCAGATGGGATACATGGCACTCTTCAAAGCATTAGCTAAAAAGTCTCAAAATAAACTACAGAGAGGATCATTGCTGCCAAAGCCATCACATGTAAAGGCTGCTTGCCGGCACGTAAACGATGAGGTGTTTGAGAAACTTGGGTCACCATTCCATATTGAAGCAACTTTCTTAGGCAAGGGCGGCAGAGAGGTACAGTTTAACGAGCACAACAACCTCTTCGTTGATCTTGAAGCATTGCAAAGGTATGCAGTTAACTTCTTTGACATCAGTCAAGACGAGTGCGGTGGGGTTCTCAAGTTTGTTTTGAAGCTCAACGAGTGTGAGGTCCTGAAGAACAAGAAGTTGGAGAGAGTCACCATTACCCTCATGAACAGAGCTCTGGATCCATCAATAACGAAAGAGGATCCACGATACTTCAACGTGCAATCAGAAAACAACCTTCTAACTCTAGGATCATTTCAGGTATGCTTCGTTCAATCTCTGATAACAAAAATATTGATTATTTGGTTGTTGATTTCGTGTTTTCATTTTTCACTGCGGGTTGATAAGGAAAATGTTGAAATCCTCGATTTGGTTTTTAGTCAAACCCAAATTCCTTCTATCATCAGTGAACAAAGAAACGGAGCCGTTCTTTCAGTGGAAGGATTTGGTGACTACACAGTGGAATGGCACATGGCAGGTGACTTAAAGACTCTTAAGTGTATGTACAACATAACACACGGAGCATCTACGACAAATCCATGCTTATATTGCATGGCTGATGCACAATCACTTGCGAGTGTGCAATGGATTAGAGCTCCCAATAGACATCTTCAAGATAAAACTTTTAAACCAGTGCTTGATATTCCTCTGAGTAGAGTTCACGTCTGTACACTTTATGCACTCTGTCGAATAATTGAAAAGGTGGTTCATTTGTACATATGTTTTGCATGGACATTAAATCCAGAGAGTGAGTTGAAAAGAGTGATCAAAGCATTAGAGGGAGTGCTCTTAGACAATGGTTTGCATGGATGCAATGTCAAAATCGAAGAGGACCCTAAGATGTCTCAAAGTCAGTACAAGGTACCGAGGAAAGCATCGATAGGCGGAGTGAAGGCAAGAAGGTTTCTTGGGTTTAGCCTCAAAGATTCAGATAGAGAAGAAAGGAGAAACCTGTTCAACAAATGGAAACAGTTACATAAAGTGGTTAAAGACAATGTTGGTGGTGGGGCAATCCAGAATCACAAGGCGAACGTGTGGAAATCACTAGATAAAATTTTCCATTACGTTGAGCATCATTCTTGGGACCAAAGTAAGCTCACATCATTTCAAGTAGCCTTGCTGGATTGGAAAAAGGCTTACCTTACAGGGTGGGGTGGGCAACATATCACACATTACATGGTGGGTTGGCATTCTACGTATACAAAACAAAATTTTAAATTTTACTCTACTGACCATTTTGTTTTATTTCAATGCAGCACATACTGTTCAACCATGGTCCATATTTTTCCAAGACATACGGCTCACTATCAATATGGTCCACACAAGGCATGGAAAAAATCCACTACATGGCAAGAACATGTTATTTTAAGCACACTCGACATGGGGGAGGAAAAGAAAAGACCAATAGCCTATTAGAGTTACACCAATGGACTTATAGATGACTAATTCATAGAGCAAGGCAGAAGGAACTTCTTAAGAGTTCAAAAATTACACGGTCTTTACAACACATCCGCAAAGAGAAGAAACAGATGGCTTGTGGAGCTTCAAATGCGGCGGAGCGCCATGCGAGGTGGCATCGGTCACGAGTCAGGAGCGGGAGAAGATGGACCCGAGCTTGTCGTTTTTATCCTCTTCGATGCACCTCCTTCCTCACTTTGTACCTCTTCAATGTGCAAGATCTGTAGACGAGCTCGTTCTTCTGTTGATGGCAGCATCCCCACGGGCATCAGGCGTCTTCTTTCCCTCAGAAACAGCCGCTTGTTGTATGGATCTAAGATTTCCGGGTCTTCAACCCCTGTAGCCAGAGCTTGAGCTGTGTAGGACATGAAATAGGGGGCTCCGAGTGCTTCGCACCCATACCCAATGCCAAATACGCGTAGAGCAAACTATTTCTCAATCAGAATTAGTCTTTCTGCGTTTAGTGGGAGGGGGTGCCCACCACACAATCTTATAATAACTTTCATTGCAAACAGTGGGAACTTTGCATTGTCATCGGAGTATTCCTTGTGGTATATTATGATCTACATAAAAATTGCAATGAATTTATGGGCCGTAAGTGAGATGAGTGCAATTTCCAAGTTCTTGAATTGTTTCTACAAACCTTTTTGTGGTTGAAACGCCTGATGTAGTGAGACAACGCCGCATCCTTGCCTTGGACTCCAGTGGCAAGCCCTTGCCGTGAGCCTCCCGTTCTTCTAAGGAAACTATCGTCATACACTAGCACCTGGTAGCAAAAAAAAATGATCATGATATTTTATCACTGGGCCATCTGTAATACCATCTGAATGCACGACAAAAGTTACCATCTGATTCTCGTCCATTTCGAGCATTGACCTCCCCCACAAGTGAATAGACTGACTATTCATTACTTGATCTTTGGGTGCCACGTGCCTACCCATGTTTTCCAAGCAGAGTTGTTTTGTTGTCGATTCAAACTGCTCATCTGTTGGCAAATTGGCCTCTCCGAACTTCACTTCATTGAACGTATCTTTGATCAGTTGCCACCCTGAAGTGAACTGTGAGTCACGGACAGCTGTGTCAGCAATAAGATGTTGGTCCACTGCATCATCGTCCACAAACCCCATGTCTGCCTCACAAAAATTTGCCATTGCCGCTAGGCAGTAGTCCTCCCGTATATTGAGCTCATGCATGATATCTGTGAGCAGAACATAGTGGGTGTCGCCCGGCATAGCAAAGCTGGGAGCACAATTCAGAGGCAAAGTCACTTCCTTACTTGGGCTTTATTGCTTGCACCCTATTGCTGCATCTGCAAGAGAAACAAGAGTTAAGCCCGCATCAAATGTTTCCTTTAGTACCTCTACCCGCTCTTCTTCAGGATTGAATTGCACCTCCACATCCTCTACCTCTTCCTCCGGCACCAATGGACAACTACCGAAAGTTGTTGACTACGAAGTCTCTGACTCACCATCCGTCTGCAAGTATAAGTAACAGACAAACCCATGGTAGAATTCCAATAAGTGACACTTTTTGAAGTGCTTCATACACCTGTCTTGTACAAGCAGTGCATTGGAGGGACACTTTTCTAGACAGCGATTCAGTCTCCTTGAAGCACTCTTGTTAGGGTCAAGGTCGGCAGGGTGCACATATCTCATGCCATCAACTGTCATGGAATTGTCACAAGTGACTGCCTCATACTGTTGCAAATGGTTTTGTAGGTACTCAAAGGAGCAATCTATAATCCTCTGTATAGAAAACTCTGCATTGAACATTCCTGATAGTTCTGGTGCACGGTGATGAGCACGGGCATTATATAAGAATGTGAATAGTTTTTCTTCACATGTATCCTCGCTCACGTCTGTCTCCAGGACTATGATCCCCATGACTGAAAGAAAAAGCAAGCCAAAACTATTTGGTGTCATAACCAAGCGAATGTTGAGCCTCGAGTACCCCTCAATGTCCTTTTTTTCTTGGTTCTGTCCCGTGTGCTAATGTCATAAGAGTTGACGTTAGTTGAGTCAGAACCAAGCGAGTAGGGGCCCCAAGAATCACCGAAGGGACCTATCGATGGGTTATGTCCCATGCGCTAATGTCATAAGAGGTTACGTTAGTTGATTCATAACCAAGCGAGTAGGGGCCCTAAGAATCTCCGAAGGGTCCTATTCGCTTGGTTCTATCTTGTGACCTAATCATTCGGAATAGGTGGATAAGAACATAGCATATTATGTTATCAGTGATAGATTTATGGGCCTACTCACTCACTATGCCCAAACTCAGGCACGGTCACTCAGGCATGGTCACATAAGGAGTAATTATTCCAACCATGAATGCGGTATTGTCACATAAGGAGTAATTATTCCAACCATGCATGCGTTTTTACCCTAACTCAGTGGCTTCGGTGCGCACAGAGTTAACAGCACACAGGAAGGGGAGAGGCAGGGAGAAAGAACCTGTCTCTGCAATATCCAATGGCGCCAAGTTGGATGGTGATGTCGCAAGCCACCAACAGCAAGAACTAGAGGGGGGCGATGGCGATGGCGACGCGGCAGCAAAGGACTCGACCCAGTGGAGGTCACTCAACGCAGGATCACGAGAGCTGGCCAAGGGAAAGAGTGCAAAAAATGCAAAGGCGATGGTGATCTGTTTGTTCTACTTGGAGATGGAGATGGCGAATGCAAGGGCTATCGGCGTCTGACTCTAAACGCAGGATCACGAGAGCTGGCCAAGGGGAAGGACGTAGAAAAGGCAAAGGAAGCGGCGATCTGTTTGTTCCACTCGGAGATGGAGATGGAGATGGCGACTGCAAGGGCGATTGGCGTCTGTCTGACCCTAAACGGTCACTCAAAAAGGCATGTGGGCTGCGCTCTCAAGGATAACCAGTATTAAATGGTCTCAGATTCCCATGCAATACTATTTACCAACCGCAATCTCACGCATAAGTGAAGTTGGCACCCTCCCCGAGGTAAGCATTCTAAGTTGAGGCATTACCCCCGCCAAACATCTCAAGTTTCAACTATTCTGCCTCTTTGCGCGTCCTCTACTGCACATCATTCTAATTAACTCTACCCCCATCGACGCTACGCGGTAAGCAAACTCCATCACCTCTTACTCTCGCGCATCCTCCTTCTCTTACTCTTCTTCAGCGACGCGGAACTCTACACACAGTGAAGAGGTATGCTACTTACTACCCTTCTGTGCACTTGTATTTTGTGTAGTTAGTACCATGCGAATAAGGGAAGGTAAACCCTGTTTGCTGCATCTATTCGCTTGGTACAGGTCATCATCCTTGGTCAGTACCAAGGTAAACCCTGTTTGCTGCACCTATTCGCTTGGTACAGGTCATCATCCTTGGTCAGTACCAAGAGAATAAGGTAAGGTCACTTAGTCCGAAGCGCCCTATTCGCTTGGTACTGACTAAAAGAAAATTTAAGTGATGTCTGCTAGTACAGAGGTCAATACTAAGCAAATAAGGGGAAGGTAACCCCTGCTTGTTGTGGATTTAGGGTTTTCTTTTGCCAAATACGCGTTTTGATTTTATAAGAAAGAAACAAAATTACAACTGAACACCGGGTTTTGAGTTAGAAAACACTTCAGACTTTACAAAGAGTGGCCTATTAATTTCTGGGGGTTTAGGGTTTGCAATAACCATGTAGTCCTTTTCCTTCACAGCCAGGCTATCTCTTCGCAAAGCCTATTGGCAAAGTTAATGGCTTCCTCATATTTACTGGCTAGCTCAAGCACTTCATCCTTCATTTCCTAAAGCCAATTAATGATAGCCTCCATAGAGCCATTCTCGGCGAGAAATCGTTGCATGTCTTCAGGCCTTCTTGTTTCCAGAGAGTCTTTAAGGATTGAGACCCTCTGCCTGACGATCAGCATTTGCTACAGCTTCAGGCTAGCATCCTGCACAAAGCATTTAGCAAGTAAGCTCTTCAAACTAGGAGCCTGGAAATTGGGAGCAGAAAGCAAAGAATTACCAGCGGCTTACCTCGAGAATTAAATCCCGTGTTGACAGCAGCCACTCCCGAGCTGTGTTGATCGAGAACATTAAAGGTAACATCGGGGGAGGGCCAAGGGGGGACCTCATGAGGAGGGCCCGGATGCGGTGTTGCTGGAGCTACGGGAGTATACCTTGAAAAGGAATCACCACTATCCTAAGCTTCTTTTAGTTGTTCTGCGAAACCCTGAGGGAGGTTCTAAAACAACTGCTTCTTAAAAAGACTTTCAGACATGTCTAAAAAGAAGAGCCTGGGTTCTGGCTTATGAGTGAGTGGTCTGTGAGGGGTGGTACCGCCATGCGGTTTCATGAGAGGTGGACATGGGAGAGAGAATCAATGGTACCATCCCCCCGATATTAGGGGAGGTGATGGGAGGGAACGACATGACAGTTAGGACCGCATCGATTTAATATCTCCTTCACATTGGTATTTTGTTGCAGCGGATGCAAACCTGTTCGCTTGCTTGTACACTTTTCTGAGGTCACTACCCAGCGAATAAGGTATTTTGTTGCAGGGGATGCAAACCCGTCCGCTTGGTAGTGACCTCAGAAAATGTAAGTGATGTTTTCTATTACTATTTTCTGAAGTCACTACTGAGCGAATAAGGCAAGGCAAGCTCTTTCCTATGCACCTATTCGCTCGGTAGTGACCTCAGAAAATATAAGTCATGTCTGCCATTACTATTTTTGGAGGTCACTACCGAGCGAATAAGGCAAAGCAACTCTTTCCTATGCACCTATTCGCTCGGTAGTGACCTCAGAAAATATAAGTCATGTCTGCCATTACTATTTTCTGAGGTCACTACCGAGCGAATAAGGCAAGGCAAACTCTTTCCTATGCACCTATTCGCTCGGTAGTTACCTCAGAAAATATAATTCATGCCTACTATTACTATTTTTTGAGGTCACTACTGAGCGAATAAGGCAAGGCAACTCTTTCCTATGCACCTATTCGCTCGGTAGTGACCTCAGAAAATATAAGTCATGCCTGCTATTACTCTTTTCTGAGGTCAGTACCGAGCGAATAAGGCAAGGAAACTCTTTCCTATGCACCTATTTGCTTGGTACTGACCTTTTCTGAAATTTGAAGTCCCTTGTGCTGACAAATGAATTGTCTTTTGGTGTTATTGTATTTGTAGAGATGCCTCGTGTAAAGGCCTGCGCTAGGAGGGCAACAGGTGAATCTTTGAATGCTCAAGAAAGAAGACGCCGATATGAGGCGCACAGAGGTGTACTGCAAGAGCCGCGCAGGATAGAACGACACGTTCAACCTGCTATTCCACGTCTCCCTTTCTAGCGATTAGTGCGGGAGATTTACGAGCAGCGGAGAGTCGGCATGCGATGGGCCAGCAGTGCACTCCTCTGCCTTCAAGAAAGTGTTGAAGACTACCTTGTGGAATTCTTCAGCGATGGATATATCCTGGCTGCCCATGCACACCGCGTCACTATCATGCCGCGGGATTTTAATACTCTTCATAGGCTTCGTTTCCGCTACGATGGGCTGCTTCAGCCAGTGCCTATCCGGGATAGTAGAACCATGGATATTCTCAACATCCCCCCTCTCCATCCTCGTGCACGACAGAGAGAGCCGTCTAGGGCTGAAACAAACAACAGAAGGATCCGATCACGGGTCGAGAGAAACGACACAGATGGGTAGGCTGAGATAGCCGCAGAGGGACAAGAGCAAGCCAGAGTGGACCCCAAGGCAGTCATGGAAGAAACAGAGACAGTTATCAAGGAGCCAGCTAGACACTAAAATGAGCAAGTCACGGAGGATCCGCAGCCCATCGTGGACGATGAGGGACAAGAGCAGGTCAGGGTGGAGCTTGAGGCATCTATGGAGCAACCAATATTGAAGGAAAATGATCCGGAGCCTGAGGAGCCTGAGGCTGTTAGGGAGGAGCCTGAGGCAGCCAGGGAGCCAACTCAAGAAAGGCAAGGACAAGGCTCTGCATCAGAAGGGCCATCCAACGTATCGGATGAGTCAATTATTTTAGAGCAAATCAACAAAGAGAATGAAGAGGAGTTGAGAATTTTGTTGAGCTCAGTGCCTCTGCATGCGCACATACAACTGTCTGCAAGGTCAGAGGAGGCCTGCATTACCAACCTCGATAATGTAAACTTCATGTGCATGTGCAGTTTCACCGATTCGCTCGCAACGAATGAGGTCGTCAATGTTGCTTTGTGGTAATTATCATGCTTGGATTTTGGTACTACTCGCTCGGTATTGACCCATGTCTTTGCGGAAGTTGCCAAGTTTTTCTTTATAATGGTTCACTACCATAAAGACATGAGTCAATACCAAGCAAGTCAGTTGCTTATGGAATTGGAATTTGCCGCTGACTCGCTCGGTATTGACCCATGTCTTTGCGGCAGTTGTCAAGTTCTTCTTTATAATGGCTCATTTCAGCCAAGACATGGGTCAATACCAAGCGAATCAGTGGCGGATGGAATTCGATAGCTGCCCCACTCGCTCGGTATTAACTCACTTGGTGTTCAAGTCTAATCTCTGCCATTTGTTCATGTTAGCCACACTGTCTCGCTTCTACCCCCTGAGGTTCAAGAGAAAGTATATGTAATAGATCCGCTGATATCGCCTTATCTGCAGAACAACTCAGTTTCCTTTTTGAGTCTGATGAACTGGTTTAGTAGAGTCAACTTTGATCTAGTGCGCTTTCTGGTCACTGCGTACAATCAATCGTGAGTATTTTCTTGCCTTGTTAAAAACATCTTGCATTGAGAATCTCTCCTCATCTTTGATGGTGTCTTTGTAGTGATCATTGGAGTCTGATGTTATTTGACATGGAAGCTTAGATTGTTTACTACGCAAACTCCGGGCAAAGCAGGGCGTTTCACGGTCGTGTAAAAACTTAAGTTCCATTTGGGTACATCTAGAAAGTAGTGTCTCTTTGTAATGTGTTGCTGACTCAAGTGGTTATGTATGTAGTGCCGCGAAAAACCTTGTATGCTGTGTAGAGCATCTTTTGTTAGAACATGATCTAGGAAATGTAGTTCGACACAAACGGGTAACCGTGCCCACGCAGACTGATGACTATAGTTGTGGCTGGCGAACCTGTTTGAATGCCGTGTTGATCATCAGTCAAATTATGGATATACCGAACGTAAGTAATCTGATGTTTTATTGTTTGCTACAACGTATGTATGAAGCAACAGATGTCTATATGACGCTTCTACAGGAACTTCAATTAGATAACTACACCAACAACGATGTGCGACATTTTTCTGTAATGGCCATCCAGCATATTATAATCTCGGTAAACAAACGCACAAGAGAGGAAGCGGCAAGAGCTGACGAGTTCGAAGATGCTCGCATTAATGAAATAACGCAACACCACAATCAGACTCAAGAAGAAGTTTGAAATATGCAAGAAGTAATCAACCAATATTATGCGGACGCCGCAGAAGTAGAGGAATGGGCTACACATCGACGGCAAGAGCAAGAACAGTGGGAAGCTTCATAGGTGCAAGAAGCATGGGAAGCCATGGAAGAGGCCCATGATTTCGAGCGATGCAAAAGGATGCCCGAGACCAGCGTCCCCAGAGGCAGAGGTAGCAGCAACCGGAGCAGAGGGCAGGGGAGCAACCGGAGCAGAGGACAGGGGACGAGTGGCACAAACCGCGGGAGAGGACAGTAGCAGGGAAAGGGAGAAAATTACTTGTATAAATCTTGACAGAAATAACACAATATGTAAAGTTTTGAAACATTGAAAATGTACATTTTTGAAACATTGTTTGACCGCCAAAAAATATCTCTGCATTAGTCATTTTGAAGAGTACATCATGGTTTGCATGGCATCAAAGCTCTTTGCGTGCACAAGGTATGTGACCTAGCTTCCGGTGGAAGCAATTACGTGAAGTGTATTTGTTAGTGACTCCTTGCACAATGTTGTTTTCTCCTTGCGCCTTGGAATTTGAAAAGAAGAAAAAGTTAGATTCAGTCATAGTATATTAAAGACAATCAAAATTTATCGATTTAGTAAACACCTTTCTATTGTTGAGACTGAATGCCTACAATTCCGACAAAAGTGGAACTTCTTCACATGTAAGATCTATCCTGAGCTGTGCCAGAGTTGTGCTTGACATTGTCTCCATCACAGTAAGTAGGCTGTCTCGAAAGTAGAGCTCCATTGATAAAGGTTTGTTCTCGAGGCTGTTCTTTGTATCTTGGTCGAGTGGAATAAGCTGCCCACTAAGAAGATGATATCTAATATAGTAAAATGATACTAAGAAATTTTGAGAGCTTATAATGAACTTGCAAATTATGGACTTCTTTTGTAAAATACAGATTTTGTTCTGTGATTGTTTCCTATCCCATTTATCATCTAAAAAGTCCAAACAGCTCTCAGACTTGCAAATGAACATTGTTGCAGTAGTTCTTATTTGCTCATCGAAGAAAAAATCTACAAACACTTCAAGAGGCATAAATAGTGCGAGGCGAACTATTTTTGTGGCAATTGAATACTTGAGGGACTTTTGTATATCCTGAAACAACTTATTCCTGAAGCTTTCACTAGTTTGTGAAGCAGGCAAGGACCAATCCTTGCCGTCAAAGGATGGAAGTGACAAAGGAGATACACGACCCCAACCAATGGAAGTTCTCGGTTCCACATATGACATATCATAAAAGAAAATTCCATTATCTGCAAGTTCCTTGTGTTGTCTTCCTCGGTACATTTGCTCACCAATAAATGCATGGAAATCATAAAAAATCCCAACTATACTCTCAACTGGTTGCCAATCTGTCCTATTCGATGGATAAATATCTGAAACATACCAAAGACGATATCCACCACTTAATATTCGAATATAATCATGCACTAAGCGAGATGCTGAAATAACTTACAGTTGGGTCAATGCCTTGGAAAACTTGGAGGAGATGTTTGCAACCTTAAGTCTGCATGCTGGAAAGCATGTTGTATGAGGACCTCTTTCACCCGCTTGATTTGTGCACACACTTTAAACTCTTTAACTTGACCCTTGAAAGCCTCCACGAAATCATTGCGTTGCCTCCTCTTCCTCCTCCTAGTTTGCAATAGAACCCAATTTTCGATAGTTATTCGAGATGGAATCCATGCTTGATCGTCTGTAGTATAACTGTTAAAAATGCTAACAGAGTCAATGGTAGTGCTAGGCCTTCGAGAAGTAGACATGGTGTGCAGTAGAATGAATACACAGAAAGGTTAGCGCAAATATAAAAAAGGGAAGAAGTTTTGAGAGAGAAGTAGAGCTACTCAAAGTCATATTTGGGCGGGAACAAAGATACTAGATAGAGTCTTCAATGAAAGTTCTAAAATTCCTCGGTACATAGTTAATACAACTTACGGCATTTATGTCTTGAAATCGTGAAATTGTGCAATTTGATGAACCAAAATAATATTTCCTCCCTTTTTTTAAAAAGAGCTTGACTCCAAAATGTCGATTTTCAACGTAACGTTAGCCTCTTCCTCATTGGTCGAGCGCCACTCTCTCTCTAGAACTGAAAGGCCCAAAAGTGAGTCCAGCTTTCTCCTAATGTGTACCATAGAGATAGTCTCTTCATCCCTGGGGGCACTCCGTCATCACACATCTCCTTCTGCTCTAACCATGCTTGTGTAGACATCCTCGGTGGCTCTCTTCCCAAAAAGCCATCGCGTAACACATGATTCTCTGGAAGATACGCTTGATGACCTTCGTAGATTTTCTTCTTCAATGAGGGCGCCCTACGTGCATTCAGTCTAGGTCCACATGTGACACATACTCTGTATCCGCTTGTTTGAAGCCCTGCATGTATACACATGATAATAGATCAGCTTGAGAAAAACCAATATTTACAGTGTCTGAGTGATGAGTGTCAATAGATCACCTGAGCATTCTGTTAGTCCGGGATAGTGATGCATGGTCCACATTAGAATGCCTCTGATGAAAGCATTCTGTCGACATGTGTGTCGGCTCATATCCACCACTTATATGCCAATCCACAATTGTTGTAGCTCTTCCAATAGTGGACAAAAATACACATCCATATTCTTCACTTTATATCACCCCGACACAATCAAGCTTAGCCATAGGTGCCCCTTCTTCGTAGTCAACCACGGGGGAATGTTGTAGTTAACGATGACAACGGGCCATACACTATAAGATGTTGATCTTTGACCAAATGGATTTATGCCATCCATAGCCAGGCCTAAGCGCGAATTTCGAGCTTCCTTGGAAAAATCCGACCATGTTCCATCTATATGTTTTCAGGCTGCACAATCTGCAAGAATCCGTAGCACACCATCCGAAGATTTATTCTCCTCATGCCATGATGCTAGGGCGGCCATGGACTTACATTTGAAGAAATGCTTGATGCGAGGAAGCAGAGGAAAATTTCGCAAAACCTTTTGCGGAATTTTTGTTCCGTGGAGATCTACTCGATATCTTTCGGAATCACATTTCGAACACTTCTCCATGTCTATGTATTCCCCTCTGAAAAGAATGCAGTCATTAGGAAAAGTGTGGATCAAATTGTAATCCATCCCCAAGTTTCGCAAAATCTTTCTTGCTTCCTCTTGGGAATCTGACATCACATTATCAGCTGGTAGTATGTGCTCTTTGAGCAATCTACACAACATAAAAATACGATACAATTGTGTAAAAATCTATCAGATTATTATACATTTAGATTTTTATTAAAGTAAACTAATTGTAATAGATCACCTCAAAAGCGCTGTGACGCTAGTGTCACTCCATCCAAACTTTGCCTACATGTTGAGAAGAACTAGGAGTGCTTTCAATCTAGACACACGTGCTCCATTATACTATGGCGTATTGGCTTCACTTTTCATATCATCATAGATAAACCTTTCTGAATCCATGATCGTCTCGATCATTTCATCAATCTCGGGCTCAAACATTGCCTCGTTGGGAATGTGGTCTGCATGATCATCCCCCGAGATGTCAGAGGCTACATCTTGTGGCCTCACATATGCTTCTTGGCCAAAGCGCCTGCGAACATATCTATTGGGTTGCAAGATTGCTGCCTGTTGGCCAACGTCAGAGTTCGATGAGTTATAATTGGCAACAACTCGATCTATAGTAGATGGATCGAACTCGCCAAATTTGCGAACGTGCTGCAAAGAAACACGTCTTGTCCGTCGCACAACATGCTTGCAATGATTACAAGGACATAAGATCCTCGATGAGAGATAGGTGTTTCAGTTGGACGGCCCCACATCCTTGTCACTACTCATAATGAGGGTAAAAATCTTATAACCTGGACGACAAATTTAATCTTCTATTGGCATTCTTCGTCTTTTATCTCTCTCTCTCTCTCTCTCTCTCTCTCTCTCTCTCTCTCTCTCTCTCTCTCTCTCTCTCTCTCTCTCTCTCTCTCTCTCTCTCTCTCTCTCTCTCTCTCTCTCTCTCTCTCTGTTCACAATGTAAACTACCTCACATTATCTAGTCATGTCCAATCCCCGCACACCTCGGTCTAGAGGTGCACGGAGATCAGAACCACCGGGTTATAATCTCGTCTTTATTATTAGTCATAGCCTATATTTGTGGGTACAAGAAATCTACACACCCACGTCTACATGATACTGCATGTAGTGAAAAAAACCCCTTTGCCTCTTCTCTAGCTGTAGCATTTCACAGCATCTTAACATCTTTTCACAGTAGATCTTTGTTTGTAGCATGCAGGTACGACATTCTTGCAATGTAGCTGATGTCTGCTCAAGGCACTTGATTCTTACTCTAGATTTGACGGGATGTGGTGTGTGTGTGTGTGTGTGTGTGCGTGTGTGTGTAAATAAACCTAAATCTAATCAAACATAAATCTAACTAAAAATAAACCTAAATCTAATTTAATTTAACTTAAATAAACCTAAATCTAATTTAATTTAACTTAAATAAACCTAAATCTAATTTAACGCAAGTCTACATCTAACCTAATCTTTAACGTCTTTTGAGATAGTTTCCTACGACGTTAAAACCCTCTTCTTCTTGTGTGTGTGTGTGTGTGTGTGTGTGTGTGTGTGTGTGTGTGTGTGTGTGTGTGTGTGTGGCTGTGTGTGTGCCGATAAAAAGAGAAAAATGGTATAACATTTCTTTCACCCAAATGTGGTAGATTGGTTATGCCATTTTCCTCTTGAATAACAGGTCTTGAGTTCAAGTCCTCGTCGGCTAGATCTTTAGGTCTCTTTAATTAGTTTCTTACGACGTTAAATTAAACTCTCTTCTTCTCGGGTGTGTGTGTGTGTGGGTGTGTGTGCACGCCAATTAAAAAAGGAGAAAAACGGTATAACTTTTCTATCACCGAAGTGTGATAGATTGGTTATGCCATTTCCCTCATGAATAA
>NC_140933.1:118883315-118968315 GCF_014529385.1 Adiantum capillus-veneris
GTGGCGCGCAGTAGCGAACCGGGTCAAAGATCTAGACAGGAGTTACCGCGGTGGCAACATGGCAGACGCGGAGTGGGAGTGGGCAATTCAAGAGAAGAAGCGATCAAGCTGCGACGACGAGCTCATCGTACAGACAACAAAGCGAGGCTCGCGCAAAACAAACTCCCACATACTATGGCTCAGGAGGCAAGGGAGCTTGGAAGGATAAATATGTAAGATTAATTGAATTATAACATCGATCGATGATTATAAAGATTGTAGTTGATGATTTGGTATTGTTATTGCTAACTTAGGAAAATATCTCTTTCTCTCGACCAACCAGAGAGATGGTCAAGTATTGTAAGCACCATACAAAATTTGATACTTGGTGATGGTTATTCGAAAATAACCACATCTCTCGCGAGCAATTCGACGTGGCAGTTGGACCACTACAAGCGGTAAGTTTAAACAAGTAATTTTGTATCAATTGTTTTGAGCTGTTGATAATTGTTTAATTTGGTTTGGGTTTATGTAGAGTCAAAGTGATCCAACATACGTGCCTCTGGACGACGACGAGATAGAGGAGGATTAGATAGAAAAATATTTTGTCAAAACTTTCGTAAAGTCCTAATGTGGCACAATGTATACTTGATCCTCTAAATTTTTAAATGTCAAGGTAAAGTAAATTCAATTTCAGTTCTTTGGTATCTTTTATACTCTTCCAAAAAACAATTGATGTTTCATTGTTTTATGCAGGTCAAAAATAAAGATGCTCATTTGGGCCACCCAATGAGCACCTTTACTTTTGAATTAGCATGTAGCAGCAATAAGCGCGGTAATAAATGTGGCAACTGACGCGATAAAACCTGCGGGTATATTGCTGCAACTGTTACCACGCTTATTGCTGAGAAACCACTACCGCGTGCATAGCCGCAGTTATTGCCGTCCCCGTAAATTTTTCTCTCTCCTTTTTTCTTTTTTTTTCGGTGGCAATGTTAGCAGTTCTAGACAACTCCTCTTATAGTGCTCCCTATGCGGGACATAGAGACATTCAACCTACTCTTCAAGGAGTAGAGATATACTTCTATTGGCCTACCATGAAAGTAGACATACAAGAGTATGTTTCAAAATGTGTGATATGCCAAAAGACCAAGTACAATAGAGGGAAGCAATTACTCCAGCCATTGCCAATCCATAATTCACCATGTGAGAGTATATCCATGGATTTTATCTTTGGGTTACCCAAGTCTATCCATGGGACTATGGGAATATGGACAATACTTTACAGTTTTAGCAAGGAAGCACACTTTATTCCTGTCAAAAAGACTATTAACACTAGTTTGGTACCAAAATAGAACCAAGAAATTGCCTTATAAGCTCAAGAAAAAATGAAGTGACCTTGTAGAAAATATTAGGTGACTCTTTCACAATTTTGCTATAGATAATTGAAAGTTTCATGTGCAAAAAAATTGACTTTGGAGTATATAAAATAATGGAAAGTTCCATGTGTTTGATAAGGTCATTTCAAGCATATCGTTGTATACAAAGAAAAATATGTTTTTGATGTATTTGTGAGTTTTAGAAAGTGATAGACCGCTTGCCCTTTTCATTGAGTACTCAAGGTGGCAAATAGAAGGGCTTTGGTATGCATACATTATTGGATCATTTCAAATATTCAAAACTGCATAAGAGAAAACTTTCATATTTTCATTCTTGATACATAAGCATTCAAAACTTCAAATAATATCAAACTTTCCATGTAGATCAACTAAATGTATCAAAGTACGCGGTACATACACAATTGGGGTGTGTAAAACCTTGGTTTCAATGTTATTATGGAGAACTCAAGATTTTCAAGAGTTTTTGCACGATAAAAAATTCAAAATAGAGTTCAAGCAACGAGATTTAATTGAGTTAGGGAGCCCAAAAAATATGTAGTTTCTTGTTTTAAACATATCAAGTCATTAGTAGTTGTCAAATTGCACTAGAATAGTATCAATTTCATGAGGGGACCTTTGAAAGACCAAAATTATGTTCTTATTCAGCACGTGCTCAAGTATGAAATTATGTCTATAGCTTGCATGTGACTTGAAAACTTATCTTTGAAGTGCATTCCATTATTTTGCAACACTAAGTGCTAACACTTGGCTTTTATAACGACAAAAAAGGCCATCTCTACAAAAAGATATAATGATTTTATGATTTTTTTTGAAAAAACAGCGTGAAATTTTACTAAAATTTTTGTCTTAGAACTTACCAAAATTCTCTCCATATAGATTGTATTTTGATATGGAAAAAAATCCAATGTTTTCTTTCCCTCATAACCAATCTATGGTAGAAGCAAGGAGTAAAAATCGTCTTTCTAGCTTGACAAATAAATTGCCAAAACTTAGTAGAAAAACAAGACACTTTAGTCCAATTACAGAACTAGTGTTCAGACACACCAAATGGCAACCCTCTTCATATCTCAGATTTTCAAACACCATGGATTGCCAACATCCATCGTGCTAGATACTAGAGATCCTAAAATGACCAGTAATTTTTGGAAAGGTCTCTTTGAAAATCTAGGTATAAGATTGAATTTCTCTTCGGCCTATCACCCACAAACGGATGGCCAAAATGAGATAGCCAATCTTACGATTCTTGATCTACTAAAGACCTATGTTATAGAAGTAGATCAACGCTTACAATGGGAAAAGTACTTACCCCTTGTAGAGTATGCCTATAATAATACTATCCATGCTTCTACGGGAAAAGCACCTTTAGAAATCATAGAGGGAAGACCTAAAAGTCCCTTGCTACTTAAGTAAATGGGAAGATCTTTACTGTCGATGAGTATAATCGTGGCCTGTAAGCATATTTTCAAAAGATTAAGGAGGCTATATCCATCTCCCAACTAAAGCAAAAAGCTGTTGCTGACAAGCATATAAGAGCATTAACGTTCAAAGAACATGATTGGGCCTTACTTAAGTTTCCCAAGGCTCAATTGTGACAAACAACAGGCAAAAATCCTACGAGCCATCAAAAGTATTATGCTAAATTAGAAAAAAGATACTATGGTCCTTTTCAAATCTTGAAGCCAATCAATGAGATGGCTTATCAACTCAAGCTGCCCAACCATTGGTGCATACACAATCTCGAGTTGTCAATGAGGTGTACTTCCAAAAACACAAAATGTTTTTGATGAGCTTCCCATCCATGATTACCAATAGTCAAGTCTTATTGGACTCACATTGTGCTTAATTCAACTTTGCTTGACATCTATGCCAAGTGATGTGCCTTGCAAACACATCAACTTTCTTATGAGCTTCCTATCTTGGGGGGATGTCGCTTGGAGGGTAGTTTTTGTAACATAAAGTTAGGGACCTTTGGGATGTTTTCAGGGCCATGACCTCTCTCCACGTGTGATCACCTTCACATGCATTTTGAAGGCATGTGACACAATAGAAGAAGTTGAGATGGGGAAAGCAATGCCTCACTTGGTGAATCTTTGGTTGACATATGTGCCAAGTGTGGTTTAAACGGAGCTGCTAATGCTTCTTTTCTGTGTCCAAAGGACGAGTCACATACTATATACATAGTGGACCATAGCTATTCAGGTACTTATTTTGATGCATGGGATTAATTAGTCTTGGAGAGCAAACTCAGAGATTGCGAGGACACGAGAGGTATAATATTATTGTGCTGCCAGGGGCAGCAGGTTATGTAACATACATTAGTGAATATGAAGGAAGCGTTCACAGGGGTTGGCCGGTAACTTCAGCTTCGCAGTGAGGTTTAGGTGAGGTTAGCAAAGAGATAGGATATAGGATGCATGCCCGAGCTTCTTCTTCCCAATACCTCTTCCTTCAAGCGATTGCAAGAGCATCGATTTCAGCACTACCAAACGATGGAAACATGGGCCTCAGATGTATAATGTGCATCAGATGGATGGACATCGATGCTACCTGTATATGCAGCCCTAATAATCGAAAGATTCGGAGCACTCGCGGCATCATTTCTTTGAAGAATTCAATACAAAATACAACCCTGAAACAGGAGTTTCCAACGTAAGGCCATCACGCCATTATGCTACAACGTGAGGCTCCTACAACGATTATGTGTCATACAAACCGTAATGCACAGCAAATATCTTATTAGGTGGTGATAGTAAGAGCATCGATTTCAGCACCACCAAACGATGGAAACATGGGCCTCAGATGTAATGTGCATCAGATGGATGGACATCGATGCTACCTGTATATGCAGCATGTTGTACAGAGATACCAAAAAGAGAAAGAAATGGCTGATTATGAGCTAATTTTATGTACCTTAGTAGCATCTTGGACACTATCAAGTGAAGCTCAATCACTTGGACTTCAAATCAATTTCTTCGATTTTCAATCATGTGGGACATTTATGAGCTTCCTTATAAGGACTTCCAGATCCCAATTCCCGATCACAAAAAAGGAAAATATCAGCGAGAAAAAGTGCAACCAAACCCTCTCCTCAACTGATCTCCCCGCAGGACTCGTTATAATTTGGGTTGGCTCTACCCTAGCAATCTACTTAACCTCTCTACCTCTCTGTACGTGTTCATCTACCGATGTAACTATCGAACTTCCATTTCTGTTTCTCTCTCTTACAAAAGGCCCTAGAGATTCAAAAGAACATAAATCATCTGTTGAAACAACGTCAACTCGAACATAGTGTACGTGGATGAAGATTTCATATATACAGTTGGTCACGATCCTCTACTCATGGTACGAATGAATCAAATAATAATTCCCAGACAAGTTAAGTTTGCGAAAACTCTACAGATTGCCAACTTATTCTGTACAATATTGAAAAGGGAGGGCGTCCGGCGTCTGGTTACCATCCTTCTAAGGGACTTCAGAAGCCAAAATTGGACTGCCTTTTTATCCAAGCTCAAAACAGTATTGGCAAAATTAGATTAGCAAGTAATTGCTTGAACTTGAAGTGGTTAGCTGTTTCTGCATTTACATTTGACTTGAGTCTATATAGACCAACTAAGGCTGTACTGTTTGCCGAGCGAGAAGGAGTCAAGAACTTATTTCTTCTTCAGAGTGCTTTGCTCATAGCATGACGTCGCTGAACACATGCATACAAGCCATCAAAAGCTTCTGCGCATGTTCAATATTGCTAGTCAGAGAATCAGCCTATTCAGAGAAAGAATGCAGATGAAGAACGCTACACAGGCTTTGCTAGACTGTAACAACTACCAGGTTGATTAGTAATGCAAACCTGATTAGTAAGGCGCAGAAAAGCAAGATCATTCCAATGATGAAAGTACTTCGGTTGTCAATTATCCCTCTTTTGAGAAGACCAGCATGGGAGACAGGAAGAGGCACCGCAAAAGGTGCTGCAGATTCGGGTAGCGGTAGAGTGAGCTGAGGAGGAAGCGGCGGAGCGAGAGTAGGAAGCTGCTGACCATCGGTTGTTGGCGGAGGAATACTGGATACAGCTTGGCTGTAGTTCATGACACCAGCGATGCCGTGCATAGCGCTGCCGTTGAAGCAAAGGATGTCTGGGTGGGACAGCAGCACATCATTGAGAGTAAAGTTCCAAGGTGTATTGCTGGTCACTAGCAATGAGGCTTTTGGAAGCATAGTTTCCAGCATTTCCCCTACCGGAAGCATCTGCAGATCCTTGAATAAAAGCTTGCTCGTAATTACATGATACTGCAGCACCGGGAAGATAACACCTAATGTCTGGTAGAGAAGGCCGGCTGCATCTAGTGCAGCATCTGTCGGCACCAACACAGTGCTCCTGTTTGGCAGCACCCGGTGAATATCAGCCGCCTCAAAAAATGTTGCTGCGTAGCCAAATCCCCCCCTGCTTCTCAGAAGTTCTGCTACACCATTGTTCTGTCCTTTAGCCGGTGTTGCAGCCATGACTGCCAGAACCATACACAATAATGGGAGGCACGGCATTGCATATAGCCCTGCTACAAAGGGTATTCCCAACACGAGAAGCGCAGGAAGAGAGAAACTCAGATCGTTCACCTTATGAGAGGAGGAGGCAAATGGCTTACAGGTCACGACCTCCTCGCCAACGCAGACGCTGGACTGAAGCTGTGGCGACGCTGCTGATTGAGCCGGAGTCGCTGGCACTTGCGTTTGGGACTCGGCCGGGGCTGGTACTTGTGTCTGGGAGGCCGGGGGAGAGTTGAGAGACGGAGGAGATGCGACAGGCAATGTCGATACAGGGGGAAGGGATGAAGAAGAACCATTTCCTGCTTGCAGAGGTGGCGGACTTGGAGGCCGATTAATGCTAAGTAAGGGACTTGGTGGTGGAGAGGAGACATTTCTGCTAATTGCGGGAGGAAAGGAAGAAGAATTGGTGCCAGTATTAGAACTATTACCAGTGAATGGGGGAGCTGGCTGATCATGAGCAGGAGGACTGCCAATGTCGGGAGCACTCACTCCTGGGGGTGAAGATGGCTGAAACGCAGGCAGATGTGTCATCCTTCCATACAAGTCAGAGTTCAAGACACCGTTCATCCCGTGCACGACAGTGCTGCTGGCAACGAAAAGATTTCTGTGCGACATTAAAACATCATCAATGGTGAAATTGGCCGAGGAGTTGCTGGTGATGATGACGGTGTTGTTTGGGAGAAGCGTCTGCAAAGTTTGCCCCACAGGCAGTTGCTGCAAATCATGAAAAACAAGACGCTTCACAATGACGTGGTACTGCAAGATCGGCATCGCTGTGTTGAAGGTGCTTAGCTGGAGGCCCGACTCCGCAATCCCTTCATCCATGGGAACGAAAATTGTGCTGCTCTCAGGTAGAACATGGTTCAAATCCACAGCTCCGAGAAACGTCGCTGCTGCTGAGTATTTCCCCTCCTCGTTCAATGCTTGAACCAGGCGAGCTTGCATACTCTTGTTTGATGACGGCGAAGAGAAGTCGATTGCCGAAATCACAGAGAAAGGCGAGGCACAGAGAATCCCCACAAGTAGCGTCAGGGCCAAGCTGATCTTCTGCGCAGGCGGCAGCTCTACGAAACGGGAGGACGCCCTCGCCATGCTGGTGCTCAAGGGGATGCGCGGGACGGGACAAATTTGAAATGTCGCAGAAGAGGTTATATTATAGCCTCGATTTGAAATCTGGATGTCCACCTTGCCAAATTAAGACACCATCGTACTGTTATAAGGCGATGATTCCAGCAACAGGATTTTGAGTGGCAGCCAGGACTGGATGAGGAGTCCACAAGCCACGTCACTATATCACAGGCATCTTTAATCAAGATTCTTGTGGTGTAGAGATTAGGAAGGAAATAATAGAGAACGATAGGTAGTGGCTCATCCTTCAAGAATAGATGGAGCACAAGATGTACATGTTCCAAGTCATGGACTTGTCACACTAATGAGTTTTTGTGGACGAGTTTATAGCTGTAGCTGATGGAAACAACTCTGTAGCTATATCTTTAGTATGTCTGCATATGGAATGTGGGCAAATGCTGCATCCATTCGAGGGCGAGAAGATCATACTACACAAGCAGACTTTCGCTAATAGATGGTGGTCCATATACACATGGAAATATTGCAGGATTAATAAATAGCAATGTTGGACGACCAGACATACAAGCCAATTGTCTTTTTGAAGAGCAATTTCACTATGAGAATCTTTAGTTGTTGATCGCGGTCTTTTTTCGCGTTAATTTGTAGAGAGAAGGTCTCCCAACCTCAGCTGGCGAGGGAAGAGAGAGGAGAGCGAGGAGAAGGGGGGGGGGGGGGGGGGGGGGGTGTATTTAAACTATTACCGCGACTATTTTTGAAATTATTATCGTGTTTATTTTCGCTATTATTATCGTTGGTATTACCACGCTTATTTTCGAGAAAAAATTTAGTGCCTAAACTTTCAAATTCTGGCTTAAACATTCCTCTCCTCCCCCCCTCGTCTTTTTTTTTTTTGGTGTTTCTCTTCTCTCAATAAAAAATAAAGAAGAATATTGTACGAAATTTTCAAATTTAAAAAAGAAAAGAGAAAGAAAGAGAAAGAGGGAGAGAGGGATAGAGAGAAAGAGAGAGAGGGGGGACGGGGAGGGGGAAGAAATAATAAGATTTCACTTGGTTACAGCTAAAATAATCACTGTCACTTGATTAACATAATTGAGGATGTTCACAAAATTAGAGAGAGGAAAAGGGAGAGAGAGAGATGAATGGATTACATGACCAAAAATCTTCATGACTTAAAGTATGCAAAATGTTTATGAATCATCATCATCATCCAAAAGATCCCTACATGAAGGATCATCCAATTCTAAACCCATAGCTCCTAAATCAATAAAGAGGAACGGAATTATCGTTTGTGGATGCGTTGGCTTCATCATCTTCGAATTCGTCATCCTTCATCTCATCATCTTCATCATCATGACAATCATCTTCGCTAAGACTTGCCACTGCCGGACTTGATTCATCGATCTCCCTCTCCTCTGTCTCCACCTCATCCAAAGTTGGAGGTGGAAGAGGGTTGAAGATGGTGTCCACTTCATTAGTGGAAAAAATGGTTCTCCCTCGAGGTGTTATGAAAATTACGAACCAAAGTTTTGATTGGTGGATTGTTGGGATATAGATTACCTATAAAAGAGAAGCTCGAAGTGAGTAACATTGGTATAATTAATGCTACAAGCAAGTAAAAATAAAAAAGGTAGCTGTCACTCACCTGCTCACAATTGCCCAGTAAAACTAAATTGTCATACCTCCCTGTGTGATGCACACTAGATAGAGTCCACCATGTAGAGGCCATTCTCATGTCGTCTACACACATTTGCAAACCACTTGCATTCGAAGATGAAGGTATGAAAGGTTCTAAAATTAACCTTTAGTATCCTTTCAATAGTTCCACAATACCTGGCTTCATCATCGTCTGTGTCAAAGTTGTCCATGATGGCACAATCCATGGTGGTTCTACGCTCGTCAATGTGGCACGTATGAAAGTGACGACCCTTTGACCACATAGAGTTAAAGGAAAAGCACTACAAAATAGGAAAATATCTTTTATCAAATACAAAGATAAAATCAAGAAAAAATTTTACAATATGGTTTAAGTATATGAGTACTCTACCTTTGGTACGCAACCTCGTGCATACTGTTGGTGATGTCTTCTCCGCGCTCGCTTTTGCTTCGGTCATTCTCTCATGAATCCACTCCACACTAATGAGATCTAGGAAACATGTAAGGTGTCTAGGCACTGGGGGTGCCCTCCTTCCACCATGTGCTTGTTTCCATGCTTCTCTCTTTTGCAAACTCCTTGCCTTTGCCACTATCCACAAGTTCACCCACTTGGTCATAATCTTTGCATTCAGAATACAAAAGTTATTGACCACTCGAGATAGATTCATATCCATGTTAAGTAGTTTTCCCTTTCCACTTGGCAAGTGTGAAGTCATCCTTGCATCTTCCTTGTCTGACCACATGCGAGGCATTGAAGGATCAACTTGTGCCAAATACTCTGAGATGTAAACAAATGCCTCTTGCACGATCCATCGGCCTTCAACCATATATGCCTCTGGTTGAGACCGTAGCCGCACAAAATCTTTGAGAGTCTTTAAAAACCTCTCTAAGAAGAACATCCATCGTGCATGCACTACTCCACATATAGCAATCTCCTCCACCACGTGAACCAAGAGGTGGATTTGACTAAGAAGGACCGAATCGAGGAAATGCATCCTCAATGGCACACACAGTTTCTGCTACAAGTGTTTGAGCAGCAGGGATATCATCTATTTCAATTACCTTGGAGCTCACAAATTTGCAAGAAAACAAACAAGGATACACTAAGTGCTAGTTGAGATTATTGTGTACATAAAAAAAGTGTAGTTGAGTGTAGTCTTGTGGTGTACCTTACTAGCTCTCTAAGTTTGAAAATAACATCCCTGACTTTCTTGTTTTTACATATACACATACTCACTGGTAGAACGAACTACAATGTAAATTAGGGAGAGGGAAAGTCATACACACAAACTATATATAGAATAGGGAGAGGAACATTACCTGAAGCATCTTGTGCCAATCATGGGACTTCAACCCATACAATTGAACACTTCCATCTCTCTTCGGTTTTGTGAAAGCTCCCTTTAGCGACCTCATGTATCCTGTTGGTGTGCGAATAGAAGTAATGGTACGTACCCTTCACTTTGCCTAATTCTTCTTTGGCAAGCATCCATGGTGCTTTAGGAAGCACATTCTTTCCATTGGGGGCACGGTGTGGAGTAGCAGAGGCGGGGAGACGTTTCAAAAGCCTCAAATCCTCCCTCGCACCCAAAGAGACCTTCTTGCCAATAATGTGGTCCCATAGTGCTTGGGCTACATTCTTGAATATGTGCATGGGATCCAAGAGGTGTTGTATTTTTAAGTACTTTCAATATGGAAGCCTTAAAAATATGGAATACCTTGACATACCTTTTGGTGGAGGGCACGGAGTCGGATTATTGTTGTAGTGCCCTTCTCAAATGGTTGCCCAATCTGCCATTGTGAGCTTTAGAGAGGTCTTTCCATTTGTTGGAGCCTTGTGCTTGCTATGCCCTTGGGGTAAGAAATGATGTTGTTTGGATAGATTACCTTGCGCAAGGCATCGGGACTCTCTGTCACCAATGATGGCCCGCAAGTAGGACATGCATTATCACTTGATGTGGACAACCCTGCATACATATCACATCGTTAGAGAGAGACAACACTAAAGGGAGAGAGAGAGAGAGAGAGAGGGAGAGAGAGGAAAAGAGAGATACCCAAGCCCAGGATAGTCGTGCATAGTCCACATAAGGATTCTCCCACAATGGCTTCTCTTCCCCCCTTTGTAAGTGAGACATCTACAACAGAAATGCCTCTTCATAACTTCTCTAACTCCTCGATGAGGGGCTCGAGGTAGACGTCAATAT
The DNA here is from genome assembly GCF_014529385.1 of Adiantum capillus-veneris. Lineage (NCBI taxonomy): Eukaryota > Viridiplantae > Streptophyta > Polypodiopsida > Polypodiales > Pteridaceae > Adiantum > Adiantum capillus-veneris. The sequence continues at coordinate 118,894,177 of NC_140933.1, forward strand.
TTGACACTTTGTACTTCCCTGGCACAAGCAAGGAAAGAAGTATATTGCCCTTCTTGGTTGTCTCCTATGGTAATATATTGTAGTTGACAATCACCACAGACCATGTGCTCCATGAAGTAGACTTAGTGCTGAAGGGGTTGACACCATCACTTGCTAACCCAAGCCTCAAGTGTTGAGGCTCCAACCCAAACTCTGGCCATTGAGTGTCGATGTGCCTCCATGCAGGTGAATCGGTAGGGACACACATCATTCCATCATCTGAGCAGTGGTTGGCGTGCCAAGCGAGAAGCTCCACGATAGACCTGCCTTTAAACATGTGTTGAATGCAAGGAATCAATGGAAAATTTCTCAATACCTTGTGGGGTAGGTGTGTCCTGCTCACTCCCGTCTTGTATCGTCCTTCCCTGCACATAGGGACATGAGGTAGCATGTGCGTGCTCATTACGGTATATCATGCAATCGTTGATGCACGCATGGATGCGCTCATACTCCATTCCAAGTGCAGTGACATACAATCTAGATCGTCGATGATCTGGAGGCATGTGGTGATCTTTTTGCAACATTTTACCCATCAAACTACAACAAACAAGCGTATTAGTACAATTGCAAGGAGGCGACACCATAAAGCGAGTGAAGAGTATATAATTAAGGAACCATATTTCAAACTTACCTAAGGAGTGCATCGACAATTGCATTGCTCCAACCAAATTTTGCTTGCAAGTTGAGGACTTCCAAGGATGCTCGGAGCACCGAGTATTGTGCACCGTCGTAAAGAGGTGTTTGAGCACTCACCATCAATATATTTTCCGTTGCCGTTGCCCGTTGAGTGCAGGGCTGACAATCCTCCTCGCACATGTTGCATTCATGAACCAGTAACTCATCACACATGTCGAACATGTGCTCATCCTTTGCTTCAAAGTGCGACTGAGACGCCACATGAGCTGTCAAAGTAGAGCTAATGGGAGGATCACCATGCGGTGCACCCAAATCATCCAATCGCTCTTGCCTCTGCCGTTCAGAGAGAGATGATAGAGGAAATATATAGATAGATAGATAGATAGATAGAGAGAGAGAGAGAGAGAGAGAGAGGAGATAAGAGAGAAAAAGAGAGAGAGAGAGAGAGAAATAGAGAAAGAGGGAGAGAGATAGAGAAAGAGAGAGATAAAGATAGGTAGTGTTTGGTGGATACAGCGATCTGACACATAACATGCGGATGTACACGAAACCTTGTAATACTTGCTCATTTTTTCGAACGAAGCTGTGTAATTCAGCTAATGAAGATTTTTAATTGTAATATATTTTGACATACCCTCTTAGTCTCTCTGAGTCTACACCTTTGTAAATGGCCAAATGGCTATGGAAAAGTTTCCTTAGCTTTTAAGTCAAAACCCTTAGTTTTAAACTAAAGGGAGATCATTAACTAAGGAGAGTTTTGAATGTGCACTGTGAGAAGCTTCTTGCTGCTACAAGTTGTAATCCGCTTTTCTCTTAGACCGGTAATCAGAATTCTTTTTCGAATAGTACATTGTGTTCCTTGTCTCTTGCTCTAGAATTTAAGTATAATCATTCTCAATTTTGTTGTGGTTCACGACGCATTGCTTGTGAGCTAAATGCATTGATTTGAAGGTTAAAATGGTTGTTTTTTGATATTTTGATCATGGATAAGTGTTTCTATGCTTAAGGGGGATCTTTCCGTATATTTTTATTTCAGTTTTCTACACATTTTTTTGTGATGGATCGCGATTTATGGCCTTCCTAGCTAGATGGTTGCAGAACTTGGTAGGATTGTGCCTCTAGGTGTTGTAATACTTTTCCTTAAGTCTCGTTGCATTCCGAATTCATTTGGATGCTGAAAAGGCGTGATGACCTAGAGCGGTGAGATTGTACGCATTCTAATTCTCTGACTAGGAAGTGGTTGATTTGATTTTTTCGTAGTATGAGTAGCTCTCTGAGCTCACTTTGGTGAGATTGACGCTCTCATTAAGTCTTTGTGCCCCATCCTGAGTTGCTTCCTTGCATATTGACATTATGTTAGTACAAAAAAGCTATGCGAACCACTAACATTGGTGCCACTGCCGGGGAAACCGATCCTTGGGTGGTGAGTGACTTTTTGTACGAAAAAATCCCTTACAAAGCTTTTGACACCCATTCCACTTACACATAGACAGTAGAGCAGCTAGAAGCAGGTTTAGTGCTTAGTAGAGACTCGAGTCCAAGACTAGCCAGTGCTACTCATTATGAGCACAAAAAGTTATGACTGAAGTACAAGAGAGTATTTTGTTCTTTGATTTTTCCATGCTTGAAAAGGATTGTCCCACCACACACTTCGTTGTTGTTTTTGTACTGTTAAATTCATTTATGTTTGTGGATTTATTTCAGCTTATAGGAGTAGGTTAGGTAACAATTTACACCATCATTCAGGGCCAAAAGGATCGAGGAAAAAACTGTCAAAAACCTTATTTTGGTGTTGAAGACCATAACCATGAAGCCATAGACAAAAAGTGAAAAAACCTGATCAAATTACCAAGAAAGGAGTTGTTTGCAAAAAACCTCAAAACAGACACAAAATCTTGCTTTTGACTTAGGAAAAGTTGATCAAACCCAAAAAGATTTGGGGAATAGCATCACCATACCTTTTATCACAAACTCACAAAGTATCAGTCCAAAATCTTGCCAAACATTGATCACGATCCATGTACATTTTTGGAATTTTTACCTAATATTGGGCAAGTAGAAAAGTGATAACATTTGAAGTACTTTCTCCCACGTGACACTTATCATAAAAGTTCAAAAAGAGGACAAAAGGGGCAAAAATTAGATCAACGGGGAAACCACTGGAACAAATACTAAAACTCACTTTTGGTTGACCTAAAAAACTCCAAAACACTCAAAAACCATATAGCCAGTATTAGTAGGCCAATGACTAGCTATGAGTCAAGTTTCAATACATTCTGGCACTAAGGTACATGGATCGCGATTCATGTTCCTCTGACACATATTGATACAAAAGTTGCACCATAGCTAGAGGGCATCACAGAGAGTCTAATGGTCCTTTTAAAATTGAATTTGGATACAAAAAACCATACCAAAATCCCAAAACTGGCAGGAACTCTGGCAAAGTGACAGAATTGACCTAGCTCCCAAATCCAGAGGTTCATTTCTAAAAATTTTGATACCATAAGACCTCCTATTCATGCTGCACCTGATGGTATCAAGAAAAGTCCATTTGGCTTCCCAGCATGGATCGCGATCCATATTCCTCTGAGTCAGAATAGAAATAGAATTTCACTACACAAAGAGGTAGTCCACAGGACCCTGGGTGGTTCTTTCAAAATTGAAATTGGACCTAAATTATTGATGTTGTGTGTGGAATTGTGTACTATTATTGGAAAACCTAGTTAAATTTTGTCGATTAAAAGCCAGAACTAATAGGAACGGCTGTAAGCTCACAGCTATCAAGAATTTTTTGATATGTTGCAGGTACTAGAGGATACTACCCAACAAGTAAGATCAAACAAGAAATTCAAACTAGCTAATGAGGTAACCCGGTTTAAATTCTACAATACCAATTCTTCATGAATTTGCGATCGGGAAGATTGTACCAGAATAGGAATCCTAGCGTCTTTGACCAAGGGAGCAATCACTCAACGAAAGAAAGCGTGAATCAAAGACCACTGCCGCCTTTAGAACCCATTTTAGAGGAGAGCTTCTCTGGCACTTCGTAAGAAAGATCATACAGCGTCATGACTGAGGATTCTAACAAGTCGAACCCTAAGGGAACAACTTCCATGGGGGAAGTCCTTCTCAACATGCATCTGATGTAAAATTGTTGTATTTGAAGTTTCGATTTGAAAATGTGCTTAAGGCCAAAATCTATAAGGATGGAATGGACCGCTACTGTGTTCAGTTGGAAAATAAGTCGAGCGAGTTCAAAGACCTTGTAGATGTTGATTATGACGGGGATAGATATTTCGACAAAGAGGGAATGATGTACCTAGTGGTTCATAACCCCTTTATTGTGGACAAATGGGGGATGACTGGCACCAAGGACAAGGTAGATCAAGAGCTGGCAGATGAGCCACCCAAGGTGGATAGGCAAAACGAGGTGCTCAAATGCACCAATGAGACAGAACATCTTAAGATAGGCAACACGTACGTGGGGCTATATAAGTTTAATAATGGAGAACAAAAACTCTATTATAGATGTGACGAACCCCGCATCAAGGAATTGACTGACCGTAAAAAACTATATGTTTTTACGTACACGAAAGGCGGAAGTATTTAGGTGGTCATAATAGACAAGTATGGTCAAAAGTACTCTCCTATGGATCATAAGGAATTAGAGAGATATACATACTTTGTGTCAGGACAAGGGTAGGACTCACGGCCAAGGGCCAGGATGGACATGCAGTCAAGGGGGTCCCTATATTTAGCAAGCCAAGGGCCTATATAGGTCATGGCTGGGTGGAGATTAGCATGTTCAGTCCCCATGCCCTTTCATTGGTATCAGAGCTAAGGGAGAGAAAAGCTATGGAGGAGGGAAGGAAAAGGGTAGGACTCACGGCCAAGGGCCAGGATGGACATGCAGTCAAGGGGGTCCCTATATTTAGCAGGCCAAGGGCCTATATAGGGCATGGCTGGGTGGAGATTAGCATGTTGAGTCCCCATGCCCTTTCACTGGTATCAGAGCTAGGGGAGAGAAAAGCTATGGAGGAGGGAAGGAGAAGGGTCGATTTGCTACTTGCAAGATTGCGTGTTCTCTCTCTCTCTCTCTCTCTCTCTCTCTCTCTCTCTCTCTCTCTCTCTCTCTCTCTCTCTCTCTCTCTCTCTCTCTCTCTCTCTCTCTCTCTCTCTCTCTCTCTCTCTCTCTCTCTCTCTCTCTCGAAGTTCCATGGATATGGGTCGTGGGCAAGTTCCCTCGGAGGGAGGAGCAACCGAGGAGGAGACGGCTGTGTGCAGACCTGCTTACGAAGAGTTGAAGCCAAGGGAGACGAAGGCATGGGCACGGGGTCTACACAGGAGGTCGAAGCCGGGTTGTCGTGTGAAGAATCCCTTGCTAGGTGGGGAGGTAGAACCAAGAACGGCGTGTGTAGAGGAGCTTAGCCGGGGAGTGGGTGGCATCGACCTGAACGAAATCGCACCGTCTTTGGCTTGCCGGGTTCACGTCGCAGAGGTATGCAAAGCCCGACACACCAATATGTGCCCTAGTGGCCTCTGATGACTGCAAGGAGGCAACTCTGTTGCGTTCGCTGCCGCCATCGCTGCAGCTCGTATTTTTTTTTTTAACATTTTTCTTTTGTTTCTCCACTTTGGCCGCCCAAGAGCAAATTAGGGTTAAGGGGAGGTGCCTACGCTCAGCCCGCCGCTCTCTTCTTGATTGCCCGGCAACGCTACTACAATTCTTCATAAATTCCCAAGGCACAGGAGCACTTGGGGCATTCAAGTGGAAAATTTGGATTACAGAATACCAAACTCTTGACGTTTTTGGGATTGTATGGCTAATGCTCGATGGGCGACAACCATGGTTGCACCCAACTATTCAAGTTCACTAAGTGTGATGACCATCAAGGTGGCATGAATTGGCCATGGAGAGACAATTACATCGCAATCCACAGGGCTTGGCACGAAGCACTCAAGCTCAATAGTAAGGTCTCAGATTCCAGTGCTAAGAGCCATCATGGTAGACCATCGTTATGACTACCCTCAGCAAGACCAATTGAACAATGGTTCACGCCCATCGCTTCATGTCTGACGAAGGTTTTTGATATATACGTCTTCGATGGACGGTAAGTACCATGATGTGGAAATTAATGTTTGAGATTTATGTCTTATCTTCATTTAATTTTTTTGGCTAAAAGAAAGATTTGAGACTCTTCCTTATGATAAAGGAGGAGCTAGTTTCCAGGTATATTTGTCACAGATAAATATCATGCTATTCAGGCAAGACCTGTGACATACCCATACAGGCAAGAATCAATGCAACATGGCATGCATTAAACAAATGATGCACATGATAAGTATTTGTTGAAGCTCAATGGGATTACACGGGAGTCCGGCTCGTCAAAGGTATGGTTTGTGTAACACCACTAGAGCATTGCAGTTGATCACAAGCTTCCCCATTGCTTGCAAATCGGGCAAGGCCCTTGGCAGCATGAAATCAAACCAACTCATTTGATTCTTACGACGTCCATTTCATCGGCAAGTGTACTTCATGAGGTACGCGGTTGGTATTTGTTATTGCACATATAATTCTGTTTTTCCAGCAGATCTACAAGTAGACACAGTCGATTTTTTGTGCATCATCGACAAGGTCGAGTATCTTTGCTATGACATTTCTTGTCAATAGAATTTGTTGACAATAAGGCTCGACATAATTCTATGAAGCAAAGCTTCAATTTATACATCTTGCATTGAGGCTGGCCCGTTTGGCATATGCTAGGAGCATACAACATTGGGAAGGAATTGGCAATGTGTTTGGAGGTTATTTCCTACTGCAGGTTACTTCATTATGTACCAGACGGATGTATAGGACATACGACGACATATGTGCAAACATGGCTATGAGCCATTTTCGAATGAGTTTCTCCTCCCAACTTTCATGACAACTGGTTGCAGCAACAACAACCAGGTTAGCCAAGTTTAAGTTTTTCTTGTTTTTCCCTGTTTACACTTTACTTGGCAATTACTGTCAATGTGCAAAGCAAAGTGCTTTGGCAATTTTATATGAATCAAGGCTTCTCCCTTGTGCCAAGGTACTGCTCAATGATTTGGAATCACGGGCAGTGGCACACAAGTTTGAAAAAATTAACAAAATAGGGAATATCACCTCACAGCATCACTACCAGTTTAAACTGTGCAAGGCACTTATGGTTTGGTTCTCACGATTGAGGCCATCACTCTCCGCAAGGGCTTACAATTCTTCCTGCAAGGCATTAGGCTTCCGCTATCACACTTGCAACTCTGTCCACGGACATACTAAAAAAGGGATTGTTTACAACACCACTCAAAAAAACCTAAACTTTCGACTTATTTCACAGGTGAAGTGCCATATTAAGTCCTTTTTGTAAAGTCACGCCCCCTAAGTGGGGCAAGCTGTGGCTTGTTTTTCCTCTTTCCTCTCTTGATGACAACATTATACATGCAGATTCTTGCATGCTTATAGGATAAGCTGCTAGTTAGGCATACGATGTCTCAGAGCACACATTCTGGGCACACACACACTAGAAATTTAAGGAAAGTTCCTCAGCCCAGCATGCTCTTCTTTTCGTTCTCTCTCTCCCTTTCTAAGGAAAAAACGAAACTTTTCTAAGACGCTTTTGATACATGTTTTGCTTGTGAGTCAGCTTGAGCCAAGGTGCTCTAACTCATAGCTAGCACGTGGCTAAGATGCTACTCACATTAGTCTTCATCGGTTCCTCGATTGAACACTACTTTGCATAAGGGCTATGAGCCAAATAGGCTACGAGCCGTTGTCATGCCAAGGGTCAGACCCAACTATTGGCATTCTTTGGGTGATTGTTTTCAAGATCTACCCAAGGAAGTACATATCAAAATTAATGGATAAGCAACAGTCTTGTCATTACGGATGTTTAGGGTGTCATGTTTGCACTACATGTTTTCAGTGCGACACTCAAGTTGAGTTTTTGATAATCTTCAACTCAAAGCAGTTGATCTCTACAAGAAAGCATGGATGCAGCAATCAGTTGTGACAGCATGACTGTCCATAAGAGCTAGGCATTTCACTTGTGTGGATCTCCGGCTCTCTCTATAGCACTATGAGTGTTTATGACATCCCTGTTTTGGGGTAAGACCCGGCGGTTGATTGCTACATCTCCCCATATGCATTAAGGATCACAGTTTGATCTGCATTGAGGATCACAGTTGATCTCTCCCAGTTATACTTTCAAGGAAATAATTCCACAGTCTACCACATGCGGTAGCGGACGGAGACACTTTTCAAGTTGATTTCAATCATTCTGTACACAGTTGACTATGTTGGTTACCGTTATCTGCTAGTTGAGCAGTTTCTACAGAGAGTCTTACCAAGCGGTTTGACTACGTAGATTCTAATACAAGGGATTGGATTGCAAAGGCAACACCAAGGGTTTTCAATGCAATGCTGTTAGTTTTTTCAGGTAGGGGAGGTGCTCCTCGCCATTTGAATACAGGTAAGTGTACATTACGTTCAAATCTCCAGGTACACATCTATTGATTTGGTGTTATTCCATTTTTAGTATGCTTTGCTTGGTTTTTCAAGACGTCTAAGTACGCTTGAATGTTACAGAGCCATGCCAAGGGAATGTCGGCACAAAGTATTTTGGGCCAAGTGTCCAATCTATCTTTCCGTCTTATGCTATTACAAACCTACTTGTAGGGTTCAATTTGGCACATGTTGTCACATGGGATACAACATGGTCTAGGAACTCAAGGAGTTCGGTTTAGCCAGTGTGGAGCAAGATAATGAGGGTCCCTCTCACTCTTGTCGTAGAGTATTTAAAGTTACCTCCACACACAAGTACATCTTCTACTTGAAGGATGTTCTTTTTTACACATCCTTACATGAGACATATTCCACATGTGGAGAATATGAGTCTCTGGACTTACACTGGCGCCATTATTTCAATTATGTGTCACGACAAAGTCCAACTAGGTGCTGGTCAAATCTGTTTTCTAGACCATTTTCAGCACGACATATTAGGAGCATTTTTGTGGCCAAAAATTGTCGGATACTTAGAATGACTTGTCCAGGTACAAGTACTGCTAAACAACATTACAGAGGGTTGTTTATACATACAGCAAGGCTATAAGTTGTTAATGAAAAAGTTTCATTTCCTGTACCTAGAAGTGATCAATGTTTCACCTTCTACTGTGATTTAAACATTTAATCAGCAAGGCTTGCAAAAGATTGCAACTAAAAGTATTTAGTTTCTTTTCAGAACTATTTACATTCTTTTTTAATGCGTGCTAGGCGCATCACATTTGCCATAAGTATTGGCAAGGATCATTATGGATATATAGGTTCGGGTTTGTTTTTGCTAAATGCATGTACACTAGATGTTATGGGCCCTAGTGGTTAGCAAAGGCTGATTTGGAACGGCATGCATATTCCTTAAGTTGTTACTTATGAAGCATTTTGCACTCTATGTGCACTATCTCTATGAGATTACTTTTGGGTCTTCTAATCACCAATAGAGGTCATGGCTCGGTTTGGGTAGTTGTGGATTTTTCAAGTTAACCACGACGGTTATTCCAAAAATTGTTGATTCCTCAACAATGTTACACGATATTGTGATTCCTATTTACCAGTCATGTGGAACGACTGTCTGTAAACCGTAAGGTAGCACACGTCAGTACTATTAGTTATCCAAGGGGACAGGCACATTACAAAGTGTAATCTGGGGCTAAAGGATATGCAAAGTGCGTACATCAGCACCAAGCAATCCAATTAATAAGCATTTATTACTCTTCTTGGAGTTTACTTACTATCAGTTAACGCATGTTCCGACTAGGTAGTCTCTTCATGTAAAAGTCAGGTTCTCAACCTTGAACACTCATTAGGTTAGGGTTGTTTACTGATGATGAAAATTGGGAACAAGTCAAGGACTTGGCTGATGAGTTATGTCAGCAAGTTACTTTCATGGACAGTGACAAGAGGTACTCTTTTTGGTACATCTTTGTTGTGATAAACTCGTTTACCATGCTCATGAGCATTCTAAATGGAGTCTACACACCATATTTGGATAGGAACCTTTACCATCAGATGGTTACAAATGGACAACAATGTAGAAAATCAAGATGTTACTCTTGATTTCATTGAACCTCCTACTGAACCAGGTTTCGCTCAAATGAACCGTTGGATCCATGAGGGATGTTATGGTAGAAAACATTAGTGTTCTTATGAAGATGCCATCACTTGTGTTTTCGTGGATGAAAACGCTTCTCCAAGGGGGAAGTAATGTCAGGACAAGGATAGGACTCACGGCCAAGGGCCAGGATGGACGTGCAATCAAGGGGGTCCCTATATTTAGCAGGCCTATATAGGGCATGGCTGGGTGGAGATTAGCATGTTCAGTCCCCATGCCCTTTCACTTTGGGGGACCACTCCACTAATACTATGTATATCCGGAAGAGGTGAAAACCATGACTACTCACACGAGGCTGGAGATTGCACATGTGAGTCCAGTGAGAACTAAGGTGGAAGATTCTTTTGGACATGAATGAGTCCCAAACACAGAGCCTTTAGGATCAACGGGGTCTAGGGCTTCCATGAACACACATAGAGGCAGTACAGCTCCTCACGTGACTTACACCACTAGAATCCCTCCGATTATTACACGAGATTGACTTGATGAATGTATAGCGGATAGGATACCACAGGTAGTGCCAAGAGGAGATTATGAACCTAGAGAAACCACACCAAGAGGACTAGGTGTTGTAAGAATCGTTGCAAAGTCTAGGCGTATGCGACCATCTCAAGTGGCAAAATGTGTACCCAAATAGTATAGTGGATCAGGAGATCTGTATACCCATGTTTTGATCTTCAAACAAGTGTTGAGAGCGGAACAAGTAACTGATTTCCATACTCAATATGAAGGGTTTGGGTTGACGTTAGAAGGGACTACTTTGACCTGGTTCCAACCATTAAACAGCTTGGAATTCCCAAGTATTGAGAAACTTCTCCGAGATCATTGAGGAATTCTCAAAGAGAGGAATCAAGCATAACACTGTCTCCCAGATCTATGCATTTAGACAAAAGGAGAAAGAAAAGGTGAAGGAAGCATCGCTTTGTTTTAGGCAATACATAGAAAGATGCCCTGCTCGAGAACTACCTCAGGGTGAAAGACTGTCAGTCCTTTTCATAGAAGGATTGCAAAATGACACGCTCAAAAAGGACTTGCACTTAAAGGCATGTGTAACTTTTGAGCAAGTCATGAAAGAGGCCTTGTATCTGATAGATAACTGCAAGGCATATGGAGAGGTGACTGAAGACACAGATCAGGGAATGAGTAGTATCTCTTCAACCACTAGTGAGTCCACGATGAAATTGGGTGGGCAAAACCCAACTGTGCCGGACATTGATCAAATGATCGAGGAAGTGATTAGAAGGATAAACCAAGGAAACAGGACAAACCCACACACATGACAACCGCCCACCCAAAAATGTGACACTTGTGGAGGAGATCATCCAATCCAGTGGTGCAACCTTCAACAAAGGCTAGGAGTAAACGCACCGCAAGTACTCAAGTGGTCTGCTCTACCGAACAAAAATGGACAAACCATGAAACCGACAAATGTTATTATAATTGGAACTATGTTAGAGAGAGACAATACAGACCACATGGAGGGCAACAATTTCCACCCCTCCAAGATACCAAGTAGGGCCAAATAACGCAATCCAAGGGCATGAAAAACCTCAACCTGTGGTGGTTGGGGAATCAACCTCCTTTACCCAAGAAAATAGGGCCATGGTAAGGATTTCTCAACCCATAGAAACACCTTTTGATCAAAGTATGGTCCAGGTAGTTTCATATCGAGAAGATTTAAACAATACCTACAAGAGGGGGTTTGAGGGGAATGCATATGCTCCGGAGGGACAAATTCCATGGATAATTCCTGAAGAGACGCCTGAGCCCTCATACATAGCACATCCAACAAAAAACAATTACTTGGTCGATGAAAATATGCTTATGTTCATGGCAAACCAGAACTACAAACCTAGAGCAAGACAACCGATACGGGCTCCACAAGCTTCTCCACCACCTGTAGGACCATGCTATGAATGCGAAGGTGATCATTGGGCAAGGATTTGTTCAAACAAAGGAGAACGGGTTAAACTTTTTGGGTTCTGTGAAGGATGTACAACTGACCATCTCATTCCACACTATCCAAAAAACCCTAACAGTGACAAAGTGAAAGCAACCACGAGCAAGATTGGGATTGTGCCAAGCTTGAGGGGATTAGAAACAAAACCAACCATTCCAATAAATGCGGTAACGAGAGCCCAAGCACATGAGGCTGCAAGGAATAGCCCAGCCAGTCAAACAGGGATAGAAAATTTGTTTGTTTGAATCCCTAGGAAATCCTGGAAGGCAAGACAAGACAAGATAAAAGCCAACAAAGAGAAAGAAAAAATGACTTTGAAAACCAAATTACTGCAAACAGAGGAACAATTGAGAAGGGAAAGAGACCTTAAGGAAAAGAGCGAGGCAGAAAAACCATCGGCTATACCATCGGGAGGATCTGTCTTGGTGGACAAGGTTTTTGAACCTTTGGACACGATTTTAAAAGCTTCTGATGTGAGGCTAAAGCCTAACCAAACCCAACAGGAAGGTGGCTAACGTACCCTCATCCGGGCTATGAAAAAGAGAGGTTAAAGACATGTGCAAAGAGCTCATCCAAGCCGCTCAAGCGCTTATGGAACCACTAGTTCCGACTGCTCCAAAAACTAAAGTATTAATCCGTGAAAAAATTCAAGAGTTAAAGGAGCGGGGAATTGGAAAGGAAGACCAACTAGATTCTGTAAACGAAACACCTTTGGATAAGAGGGTGACAACCAATATGACAGATGGAATGTATTCACAAGCACCATTGCCGATTCCGAAAGTGGAAGAACAATGGCCTCAGGAGCTATGGGAACAGATCAGGAATAGAAAAGATGGAAGTGCTACACTTCTATCAGCCCCTATCACAGAGATCCACTTGGAACATGATCTCTACCCAAATGACATTAGGTCACTGTATGGTGATGCAGGTACAACGATATTGGAAGATAACAAACCGCAGTCATTGAAGACTTTACCTTCATTTATTGGTAACCATGAAACCCGATCGGAGGTGAAGAGAGTACCATCTCAATGGAAGGCCAATCCTAAGATGATGGATACCAAAACTCTTCATGAGCTGATGTCATCCCCTATCCATTGTACGCTAACTTTGTCAGAGTTACTACAGATAAGACCACATCTTTGGGAGGAGGTCGAGAAAAATTTAGAAAAAATAGGGCTAGTAATTCCGCGACCCAATGCTTCTCCAAAAATATTGAAGACCCAACCCTCAAAACAAGCTAAACATGAGCCAACTCCAGTGAACAAGGTAGGAGATTATTGTGAAGGTGAAGAAGGAAATACTACTCTGCCGATGGAGTACAAAGAGGTTAAGTCGGTAGCAATATTGGATAGTGTGGCTGAAATAGCCATAGCCACCAAAACAATGTGGAAAAAATGGGGGAAACCAGACTAGAATGAAACTTAAATTAGCATATGGGTATCTGGAGAGACCAATTGGCATCCTGGAGAAGATTGTAGTAACCTCTTGCGAAATTGCATATGAACACACGTTATAAATTTCGATGAGAGCAGCAACTTCGATATCATATTGGGCAGACCATTCATGTGTCAGCTCAAAATGGTACAAGATTGGGGTTACGACTATATCTATCTAAGCCACAAGGATGTCACTACGAAAATTAGTATCACAGATTATAACTATAGAGATGTAGAACGAACCCAGGAGAAGAACTAAAGTCCACAATTGACCAAGAAGGGGGAATACCGGCTTGGCTGTGAAACAAAGCTCACTACTGGACGGGAGAAGCTTCCGAAGGTGGTAGTTTAAAAAAGGAAGATTGCATTCTTAATATGACTACACAAGACAAGGCATATGTACCAGAGCCTTTTCCAGAGATGTTCGAACCTTTTGGATGGCAACAGATACTAGCCACTCTTGATGTTTGAACCTTTTGGATGGCAACAAATACTAGCCACTCTTGATGTTTATGTAAACGAGGTGACCCTCACCAAATTCTGCGATGAGGAAGGATATGATATCATTCCATTATTTGAGATGTTGGGTGTCAGCCTAGATCCGAAATTGGAATTGGAAGTCCTTGATGAGGAGGGGGTTGTCGATTGCCGACGCCGTAGTGGATGAAATCTCTGTAAGAGACCTTGACCAAATGGACGAAGAAGCTTTCCAGGACTCGACGAATAAGTTGTTAGAGGACAACATAGACGATGAGATTTCTAGTAGCTCAAGTCAGAACATCAAATGGAAGGATCGACGGGTGATCTACTATGATTTTCCAAACCAAAATCCTTGAAAACAACGTAGATATTGGGATAAACTCATAAACAAATGAAACAAGACAAAAGAAAACCCAGTACCTCTGTTAACCAACAAAACACAGTACTTAAGGTTAGTAGAAGCAACTGATTGCCTCAAAACGGGATATCAAAGATGTACATGAAACCTGACTCAACCAAAACAAAAACAAAAAAGAAGAACATACAAAAACAAAAAACAGAGAGCATTTCCAAGAAATCGACAAAGTTGTCCAAAATGGAGCACAAAAACAAATACAATGAATTGAAACAAGCTTTGAAGGAAGTTTGGACAACAAAAATGGAAACTGACGAGGAATCACGCTATAAGAGGTTCTTCATATTAGTGACACTAGCAGTGCGATGATCAAATGTTAAAATCCACGGCCTCGCTATACTATTTGTTGCATAGCGACGAGCACAGTGACGCCGACAAGGGTAAAAAATAAATCGATAGCACCAAAAACTCAGATCTTAGATCTGAGTTTTGATGCTCTAGCAAAACAGGTAAACCCGCACCTCTCCCTCTCTCTCTCTCTCTCCCCCCCCAACACACACACACACACACGCACGCACACACACACACAAGGAGAGGAAGGAGAGCCACGCATGCTCCTTCCCTCTCCTCCCTCTTATGTTCCCTTCCCCTCTTTCTCTCTCTCCCTCTCAATCTCGCTCTCTCACACACACACATTGTGTCTTGAGAGAGAGAGAGAGAGAGAGAGAGAGAGAGAGAGAGAGAGAATGTACACACATGCATAAACAAAACACATACACACACATTGAATGTACAAAAAATTACACACACATGCATACACACAAACATTAAGAGAAGAAAAGAGAGAGAGAGAGAGAGAGAGAGAGAGAGAGAGAGAGAGAGAGGGAGAGAGAGAGAGAGAGAGAGAGAGAACAAAGAGAAAGAGAAAGAGAGAGAGAGAGAGAGAGAGAGAGAGAGAGAGAGAGAGAGAGGGGGGGGGGGGGGGGGGGGGGAGAAGACGAAAAGAGAGAGGTAAGGGGAGAAAACAAAGAGAGAGAGAGAGAGATAGATAAAAAAAGTAGAGAAAATATGAAATGAAATGTTATATTAAAATTTAGGGTTATGTTAGATTTAAAATGACATTTAAGATTAGGTTAGATTAAGATCTAAGATTAAGTTAGATTACATTCAACTTATATTTAAAATTTATGCTAAATTTAAAATTAAGTTAGACTTAAGGTTAGGTTAAGATTTAAATTAAACTTATGATTAGGTTAGATTACATTTAAGTTAGATTTAAGATTAAGTTAGGTTACATTTAGGTTTAGGTTAGATTTAAAATTAGATTAGATTTAGGTTTATGTTGAGTTTAACATTGGATTAGATTTAGATTTATGTTAGATTAAGATTATAGCAAGATTTAAGATTAGCTAGGTTAGATTTAAGATTACATTAGATTTAGATTTAGGTTATATTTTTGGGCATGCCAATGAAGGGGGAGTTCCAGCAAAGCTCAAGGCTTTGCCCAAAGAGCAAACACTAGGTACACAACAATATGTATATTCTAATCAAAATCTGACACCTATTAACTCACCCACTAACCATGTTCAGTTAGCTCAGAATCACCTTATATTCAATTAGGTTAGATTTAATATTAGATTTTGGATTTAGTTTTTATATTAAACTCTACCTTTGAGATTACAGATAGAGTTAGGCCAACGGTGATCATCCCTCTCTTCCTCTCTACGGATGCGACCTTAAGTTGGAAAGCTTTCAACGGCATGATACTCAGATTGGAGGCCAACATGTAATGTGCACAATAATCCCTCAAACAAGGATCTGATGTGAAGAGATGTTAAGATGCTGTGAATTTCTACAGCTAAAGAAGAGGTAAAGGGGTTTTGTCCACTACATGCATTGTCATGTAGACATGGGTGTGTAAATTTCTCATACCCACAAATATAGGCATTGACCAATAAAGACGAGATTATAACCCAGTGGTTTTGATCTCTGTGCAACTCTAGACCAAGGTGTACGGGGATTGGACATGACTAGAGAATGTGAGGTAGTTTACAGTGTGATCAGAGAGAGAGAGAGAGAGAGAGAGAGAGAGAGAGAGAAGATGGAGGATGCCAATAGAAGATTAAATTTATGTCCAGGTTATAGGGTTTTTACATTCATTATGAGTAGTGATGACGATGTGGGGCCATCCAGCTGAACACCTATCTCTCAACAAGGATCTTTTGTCCTTGTAATCAATGCAAACATGCCGTGTGACGGACAAGACACATTTCTTTGCAGCACGTTCGTGAATTTGCCGAGTTTGATCCATCTATTATAGATCGAGTTGTTGCCAATTATAACTTGTCAGACTCTGACACTGGCCAACAGGCAGCAATCTTACAACCCAATAGACGTATTCGCATGCGCTTTGGTCAAGCAGCATACGTGAGGCCACAAAATGTAGCCTTTGACAGCTCGGAGGATGATCATGCAGACCACATTCCCAATGAGGCTATGTCTGAGCTTGAGATCGATGAAATGATTGAGATAATCATGGATTCAAAAAGGCTTATCTATGATGATATGAAAAGTGAAGCCGATATGCCATTGTATGATGGAGCACGTGTGTCTAGATTAAAGGCCCTCCTGGTTCTTCTTAACATGCAAACAAAGTTTGGATGGAGTAACACTAGCATCATAGAGTTGTTCAGGTGATCTATTACAATGTGTTTACTTCAATAAAAAATTGTAGATGTATAATGATCTGATAGATTACTTACACAAGTGTACCGTTTTTTTTTTGCTATGTAGATTACTCAAAGACCACATATTGCCAACTAATAATGTGATGCCAGATTCAAGAGAGGAAGCAAGAAAGATCTTGAAAAACTTGAGGATGGATTACAATTTGATCCACGCTTGTCCTAACAACTGCATTGTTTTCAGAGGGGAATACATAGACATGGAGAAGTGTCTGAAATGTGATTCCTAGAGATATTGAGTAGATCTCCACGGACAAAAAATTCCACAAAAGGTTTTGTGGCACTTTCCTCTGCTTCCTTGCATCAAGTATTTCTTTGAATGTAAGTCCATGGCCGTCCTAGCACCATGGCACGAGGAGAATAGATCTTCGGATGGTGTACTACGGATTCTTGCAGATTGTGTAGCCTGGAAACATATAGACGACACATGGCCAAATTTTTCCACGAAAGCTCAAAATTTTCACATAGGCCTAGCTATGGATGGCGTAAATCCATTTGGTCAGACGTCAACATCTTACAGTGTATGGCGCATTGTCATCGTCAACTACAACATTCCCCCGTGGTTGACTACCAAGAAGGGGCACCTATTTCTAAGCTTGATTGTGCCGAAGCGGTATAAAGTGAAGAATATATGGATGTGTATCTTTGTCCACTATTGGAAGAGCTACAACAATTGTGGATTGGTATAGAAGTGGTGGATATGAGCCGACACACAGGGCGACGGAATGCTTTGATCAGAGGTATTCTAATGTGGACCATGCATGACTATCCTGGACTAACAAAATGCTCAGGTGATTTATACTCAAACTCAAACACTATAAATCTTGGTTTTCTCAAGCTTATCTATTGTCATGTGTATACATGCAGGGCTTCAAACAAGCAGATACAAAGCATGTGTCACATGTGGACCTAGACTTAATGCACGTCGGGTGCCCTCACTGAAGAAGCAAATCTACGAAGGTCATCAAACGCACCTTCTAGAGAATCATGAGTTACACGATGGTTTTTTGGAAAGAGAGCCACCGAGGATGTTTGCACAAGCATGGTTAGAGCTGAAGGAGATGTGTGATGATGGTTTGCCCCTAGGGATGAAGAGACTCTCTCTATGGTACGAGTTACCATATTGGCCCAGACTCCTGATCAATCACTTGCTCGATCCAATGCACATATTCAAGAATGTGGGTAATCTGCTGTGGGACCATCTGATCAACAAGAAAGATACTTTGGGAGCGAGAGTTGACCTTAGAAATGTGGATCGTATGGAGCAATATTGGCTGCAGATAGTACCCGATGGATTGATAAAACTCCCTAAAAAGCCATGGATTTTGACAGGAGCCCAAGAATGCAAAGTAAAAGAGACCATTTGATATATATGGACCCCCACTGGCATAATGCACTCGCTTCGAACGTGTTTCACTAAAGAAGGGAAGGCTTACTGGTTTGAAGTCACACGACTGGCATAAAATGTGTCTAGTATGTTTGAAGTGGAATATATCATAGTGGGAATTGTGTACAAATTTGTTTGTGGACTTTAATATCATTGCTAGACGTGTGTTTTGCAATTTATTTTACCAGTGGCCATTGAGGGATGTTTGTCTCCTGACATCCGTACCAAAATCTACAAACTTTTGAAGTTGGTGCAATGGATCTCACAAAAGGAGATCCATGTAGACTCCATACCATTCGCCAAACTAAACGCTGCGGAGGTTGTGTGCATGTTTGAGAAACACTTTCCTACTACCATGCTAACCATTCAAGTGCATCTTCTTGTCCACATAGTTGATGCGGTGGAAATAGATGGCACAATACATTCCAGATAGATGTTCCTTTTTAGAACGTTTCATGAAAACTCTCAAGGGATATGTGCGTCAGAAGGTAGCATGGCAAAAGGTTGGCTGGTATTAGAGTCCCTAGTTTATGTTGGAGAGTGGCTAGACGGATATGATAAAGCCCGAGACACGCTATGGAGAACCATAGATGATGAGCGTATATCTGGGATTGTCATGTGCAATCTTGGTGTTGAGAAGAAGATGACAGAAGATCTAGAGGCTAAAATCAATCGATTTTGCATGCTTCACAATACAGTGATGCAAAAGTGGATTTCACAATACGAGGATGCAAAGCAAGAGCGACAAAGAGCACGAATTTAGTGGAGACGGGGAAGACGTCCATCGATGCATTATCCAGCGGGTCTTGAGAGCTTACCAACATTCATGAGCTTAAGAAGGTTGCATAACCAATTGAAAAGCGCACAACAGTGCGGTGAAGAAGTGACTGAGGAGGAGTGGGAGTACTCTCGGGGTTGCGCGACAAGGTAAGTTTGCAATGTAGGACTCACGGCTTTCTAGATGTTTGAACGGCCACTCATAATCTTTGTTGGTTGTAGTATAAGTCATACATAGTAGCATGGTGTAAAGGTCTACATTTTAGGGTGGAACGGATCGACAAAAAACGTTTTACACAAGATTGTGGAACCATGGCAAAATTTGAATAGTCTAGTCAACGACGGTACTCTAATGCAGATCCTGTGGTGGTGAAACTCACTTACTTTGGCACGCTATGCTATTGTGCACAGAGGAGAGTCTGGTTTCCTTGAGGTGGATTCAACTAAAAAATGGACCGACCTAAGAGACACTTTCGTACTACTCAAGCATCGTGAACAAGTAAGTTTGTAAATATTTAACATCCAATTTATAGAAGTTATGTGCCTGGAAGCACTCATGTAAGTTATGTGGCTGTGGCAGGTGGTATTGCATCCTACAAAGTCTGCATCCAACTGGTGGTACGTCATAGAGGCTCTCTGAGACTTTGGTGTTGAGATGAGACGATCTTCACACTCTTCTAGGCACCGACGCTCTAGTAGTGGTGGTGACGGTTGCTGTGGGGATGCCGCCGTTGATGCCTCGACACCAGATCGTGTTCAACAAGGCTCCTTACCTTTCCCTTCTTTGCACGCCCCCACACCAGCCACGACATCGCTATCTATCCAGTTTTTGCACAGCTATTGGCTGTTCCTGGCTACACACGACTAGATACTTCTCCAAGAGTCACTCCAGTCGACACTCTTGGCTTCGGGGCCCAGACTCCAGTGGAGACACCCGGTGTTCGTACCCCCATCGAGACGCTAGTAGAGACACCACTCGAGACCCCTGTCAAGACACCCAGGTTCACATGTCACAGGCGAGAGGACTTACTATATACTCGTTCGACATCAATGGTTGCATCATCTTGGATGACGAAGGCAAGAAGGTGATCTCGCGCATGCGTGCTCTTTGGTCTTAGGTGTTTTGACACTACATACTAAACACCTGGAGTTAAATGCCAAATGAATTAAAAGACAGAGTCATCAACATGCTGCATGACGAGTTTCCCGTGTCAAGTCGGGATGAGCGCTTCAATGAAGACCTCATAAAGGTTTGAATGTGTGAATACTATAAGCACAAGCGTTCTGAAGTACAAAAATAAATAAAGCATGGGTGGAATAGACCAGATTGGCTGGCCAAAGAAGATTGGAAGAATGCAAAGCGAGCAACATGCAAGAGCGGCGGGTAGGCATCATTTGTGGCTGATTTTGTAAGTGTTTTTGCATTGCCCTTTAAGTTTGGTAGTTACGTCTATTTTTACTTTTAAATTCTAACATAATGTATTTTTTGTGTGTTTTGAACAGTGGTCAATGACATGACGTGACCCCACAACGTACGAGCGCGAGTACGTGGGCAAAAAAGACTTAAACACCCTGATGGACATTCTCAGTTCTCGCGGTGGCATGGTTAGTATTTCACTTTACTCTTTTATATTTGTTATATTTTAATGATAAGCTAAGAAAATAGATTGTTTTGTAATTATATGTTTATACTTACAGAAAGTCTTATTGTTTTTTTCTGTAGAATCCAATAGATACGCCGCTTGTATTCGATGAGATGTCTGATTAGACGACGTCAGTCTAGCCATAGCCAGATAGCACTAGTTTTCTTTTGTCATAGCATGTATAATGAGACGACGTGTGTACGTCTTTTTGTATCTATTGAAAAACAATGTATCTTTTCAATAATGACAATTGTGTTGTAACTATTACATTTGCAAAGCTTAACGATCAAGTGATTTTGCCTATGATGTGTATAATTTTGTCATTGATTTACTTTTGTCAATTCACTTTCGTCCAATTACTTTTGTCTCTTTTGTATCTTTATTCTGTAAAGAATACTATGCATGATGGAGTTAATGGTTATATTGTCTTGTGGGTGACTACTTTGGGTCTATACCTTGCACTTTCTTTCAAAGGTGAATTTGTGCTTATCTTGGATTCATTTAGGTATACTTTATTCTGGAAACATTCAATATGGTTGATGGGTGGTAGGGCATTGAATGCCTTGCCACCCAAATTTTTTTACTTTCAGGCGTCACTATAAGCGTCTCTATATAAAGCTCTGCAACGTTGCTATAAGCGTCACTACAGAAGGACTGCAATTGTCGCTATAGGTGTCGCTTTTTAGCGACGCATATAGCGACGTCTATAGTGACACCTATAGCGACATTCTCGTAGCAACGATTTTAGCGACGGTGGTAGCGACATCGGGGAGTAAAAAAACCCAATGTATTTCCATTGCTAAAAGCGTCACAAGTGCACATAACCTTTTGTAGTGTCAAATGATGATCATAAATTTGATGCACCTTCCCACTATAAGAAGTATACTATTCAAAATAGAAAAATCATGGTGCAGAAACCCAAACGAGATCCCAAGGAACAAGGAGCTTCATATGAGGGGCCTAAAAAATCCAAATGCATTGACTTAGCAGAACCAGGCAAGGAGCCTAAACCGGCATACATCGCCCCATGGACCTCACTAACAAAGAAGAGCGACTTCTAGTCGATACACTCAGACAATACAAAGATGTCTTTGCATGGTCATACAAAGATCTAAAAGGGATAGATCGTGAGATTTGTTAGCACACAATACCCTTTAAAAGTGATGGAAGACCACACAGACAACGTCCTTACACATACAATAAGACTTTTTCCAAGAAAATTAAGGAAGAGATAGACAAACTAAAGGATACAGAGTTTATCTACGAGATTGAACCGAATGGGTGTCTCCTAAAGAATGGAAAATTACGTGTATGTGTAAACCTCAAACAGGTAAATGCTGCCACCATCAGAGACAACTATCCACTGCCAATAACGGATTATGTTATTGAGAGGGTAGCAGGGAAAGAGGCCTATAGTTTTCTGGATGGGTTCTCAGGCTACAACCAGTTGACAATTAAACTAGAAGCATAAGACAACTTTTGCAACAGAGTGGGACATATTTGTATACAGGGTAATGCCTTTCGGCCTGAGCAATGTCCCTGCTACTTTCCAAAGACTGATGAGTCATGCATTCAAGGAATATCTCCGACAATTTCTAGAGATATGCATGGATGATCTTTGTGTTCATTCTCATCGGAGAAGTGACCACATAACGCATCTAGGGAAAGTCTTCAAAAAGTGCAGAACATATCATATTTTCTTAAACCTTGAGAAATGCATCTTCATGGTAAGACTCGGTAAAATTTTCGGCCACATTGTGTCCAAAAATGGAATTTCCAATGATCAAGAAAAGGTACAAATAATTGCAGCACTATCAAGAACCCATTGAGACCAACAAAAATGAAGGAAGTGCAGACATTTATGGGTCATTGTGGGTACTACAGGTGTTTCATATATCTGTATGCTGTAATAGCTAAGCCATTGTACGCCCTCATTGCTAAGTTTGAATGAACAAAAGAATGCAAGTAGGCTTTCCATAAATTAAAGCAGCAACTTATTTTTGCTCCAATTTTGCAAGCCTCTGGCTGGAGCAAGATATTTCATATTCATGTTGATGCATCAGCCTATGCCATAGGATGCATACTAGCCCAGCCAGGAGAGAAGAAAATGGATTTTCCCATTTGCTACTCTAGTCGACAGCTAAACAACGCAGAGAAAAATTATACCACTATGGAAAGAGAAGGTCTGGGAATGATATATGCTGTCAAAAAATTTAGACACTACCTTCTTGCAAACAAGTTTGTTTTCTTCATGGATCACCAAGCACTACTATATCTAGTAAACAAACCTTGCAACACTGGAAGAATTGTTCGCTGGTTTATACTATTGCTTGAGTTTGACTTCAGGGTAGTCATAAAAAAGGGGACTACACACACACACACACACGAGCAGATCATCTTTCACAATTGTTTCATGGGGAAGCACCTGAGGGTATCGATGATGATCTTCCCTATTCGTATTTGTTTAACATTGAAATGGTTCCAAGGTAGAGCAAAGAGGTCATTCCTCTACTCACAATCGGGTCATTACAGGTAGAAAGACAACCATAAATTATACATCAAACACAAAATGTTCAGATTTTAGCAAGACAATTGTACAAACACGGTAAGGATGGGATTTTGAGACTATGTGTACAGCCGAAAGAATCTGGCTACTACCTCAAACATGCTCATATACAAAATGCGGGGTTTCACAATGGAGAAACGCAAACATGTCAACGGCTAAAGAGACTAGGAGTCTACTGGCAAAACATGGAACACAACGTCCATACATATGTAAAATCATGTGATAGTTGTATAAAACAACCTCTAGTGGAACATGCCACCCTTCGAGTAGTACAAGCACCCAGTTTGAGTACTCACATAAGTGAGCACTTAAAAGACAAGACCTTCCCTAAGGGATGGGACAAGGCAAGAATGAAAAATATAGAAGAAGAGGCCAAACACTATCTGCTCATTGCCAACCAACTCTATAGACGGGGAAAAGACGAACACACTTGTGTGCTACTGAAAGAGAATATTATGTTATCCTAGAATAAGCACATTCAGGACAGCTAGGAACATTCCTGTACTGATAAAACGGCAAAGCCTGTGCTACACTCAGACATATGGTGGCCAACCCTGTTTATGGATGTAGAGACCTATGTCAAACGATGTGATGAATGTCAATGCAAAAACCACCCCTATGAAGAGATGAAATGCCATTAAGGCCACTGATGGGGGTACATGATTTTTGCCAAATGGGGCATTGACTTTATTGATCCCATCATATCTCCAGGATATAGGTCGCACGCAAAATAAATCATAGTAGCAATAGACTGCATGACAAAATGGGCAGAAGCAAAGGCAACCCAAAAAAACGATGCACGAACTATAGCTCAGTTCCTTCTCAAACACATATTCACAAGATATGGTCTACCCATAGAAATAATGAGCAATAGGGAAAACTTCATTGAAAGCCTCCTTGACGAATTTATGGTGGTCCATTGCAAATCAACACCCTATCACCCGCAAGCTAACGGGCAAGCAGAGAGTACCAAAAAAATCGTATGCACTGTATTCACCAAAATATTCAATGACTCAAGAAATGATTGGGATCAAAATCTACACACAACATTAAGGGCTTACAGAGTAGCTTTTAAAACTTCCATCGAAACGACTCCCTTTAACATGGTGTTTGAGATTAATGCGATTCTACCCATGGAATTTTGAATCAAAACTCTACAAGTGGAAACACAATTAGGATGGATAGGCCACGAGCTATCGAAAAGACTAGACACCCTCGAACAATCAGATGAAACCAAAATTAGAGCGATAGGGTGGGATATATGCTCAAAAAAAACAAATGAAGGCTTTCCATGATCAACATGTGATTAGCAAGGAGTTCCAAAAAAGGGGATTACGTTTTAATGTACACCCTCAAACAACACTCCAAAAAACTCAAAAAGCGAGGAATCGTGCCTTTTGTAATACATAACATATCACAAAGTGGCACCATCAAGCTCACAACATTAATAGGTGAGGAGATGTCTAACTGGACGAGTGGCTGTAGATTAAAGAAATATCTTCTTCCGTTGACACCAGAAGAACTCGAAACAATACATGCGGCAGATCAACGCAGAAGTCAAGCACATGACATTCGGGAACATGCATAGTAGGAAGCCATAATCAGAATATTAAAGGGCAAGGAGCAAGAAAAGTTTCAGAGAAAAGCAGAACAGAACGATTATCTCGATATGATTTCTCCCTATGACAGGGTCGCCATACCTCACCCTTCCTCTCCCCTCTCGTCCATACTCTCTTGTCCTTCTCTCTCTCTTCCCCTCTTGTTTGCCAACCAGAGCGGGCTGCCATAAACCCTTCCCCCCTCACACACTCTCCCGTCACCTCACCAACCCCCCTTGTTTACCTATGGCAGGGCCGACCTCGCTCACACTACTCCCTCCTGTCACACTCACACTACTCCCTCCTGTCACACTCACTCCTTCCGTATCTCCCTAATCTCTCTCACCCTCTCTCCTCCTAACTCTCCCCCTTGCTCTTTGTGAGAACGGCCCGGCGGGCGTAGAGGATAATGTCTCTCTCTCTCTCTCTCTCTCTCTCTCTCTCTCTCTCTCTCTCTCTCTCTCTCTCTCTCTCACTCTTTGAGTCATCCCGAAGGAGCATTATAGAGCTATTCCCTCCCTTATACACACACATACACACACCCTCGCATACTCCCTCTCCCTATTCTCCCTTTGTCTCTCATTCTCTCTCTCTCTCTCTCTCTCTCTCTCTCTCTCTCTCTCTCTCTCTCTCTCTCTCTCTCTCTCTCTCTCTCTCTCTCTCTCTCTCTCTCTCTCTCTCTCTCTCTCTGTAGAGTTTGTGTTATTTCCAATCACCATAGTCCGCGTCCTAGCCGCTCAAAGCTAGGTGGTGCCCCCTATTCGCTTTACCGTGGCCGGCTCGGCGTGCATCGGCTCCTGGAATTTTGAGGCCGTTGGGGCTCGTGTCGCACTTTGCGCTCTTCATTTGGTGCCCCCATGGAGGAGGGCTTCTCAAAAACCTCCAATTTACAATGCTGAAGACAGTGCACATCATCAACCATGGACAAGTGACTAAAGAGTTCTCTAATTGGAGAATGGAGGAGGAGGAGACTGGAGAAGCATTGACCGCCTTCATCGAAGTGCTGCTCCCAGAATACACCGTCGTAAACATCCAAGAGGTAAATTCCCCATCTCGTATTGCTCGTGCTAACCGCAAATTAAGAGTATCAAGTGGGAAGGCTATGAAATGTTATCACTTTTGTCAACCAAAGCATTCTGTCAATGAGTACCAACACAAGAAGTGAAGAAAGAACGGTGAGTTTTGCTTTTGAAAACCGCAGCACTCTCATGACAGTCAGATTTTCTGTAGCACCAAGTGTTTTCTCTCTAATGGTCCGAGAGGAGTCGTCAACTACATCAACCACAAAGTCTAAGCCACAAAACCTAAAGGATTTGGTGGATGCAAGAGGGCCAACGCTCTCTCTAGGCCTAGAGAGTTCAAGTGAAGTGCGACCACCCAAGTGAATGGAAAGCCAATTGAGGTAGACTCTTCTTGCCCAGTCTATTTTGAACCTAATGTGGAGAATTGTGCGGACTTCTACAAGAGGTAGAGGCATGTGGTGAAGGTGTCACCTCATCAACACCTGAGGTACGCAGTCGTAGTGGTCAAATCCTTGCCCTACACCCGACATGGATAATAACAATAGGCCAAAAGTCTTTCCTTTGCGTTTCTTGCAACACATGCATGCAAACGTATATATTGATAGGAAGATATTCTACCAGCAAAAGATTGTTTTCCTATTCGGAGCATAAATGCTTGATGAAATCCTTAGATTCCCACGTCCCATCATCTTGCCCCTTCTGGATTACTACCGCTCTTTTGATGTAAGAATCTTTATTCTCTTCTAGGTTTGCGATCCATTTTTATCATGTTTTAAATCTATCCACCCAACCCTGTAAAAAGCCGCTATGCGCCACTGAGTCATTTATGTTATAAAATAATAATTTGTAATTTCCTGCTCATTGAGTTACTACCATGGCAAGTGTCTCTTTCCCCACATTTAGTGAAAAGAAGGGAGAAGATATCACCACCGATTTTCTGGATGACTTCGACATCACTTGTGTGGTTTCCAACAAGGATGGCCATGCCTCACGACTACGAATTTTTTCTATACTAATGAAAGTAGAGGCCAAGTCTTGGTACAACGCTTTGCCCCAAGCTAACAAGAATGCATGGGATGTATTATGTGTTGCCTTTGTGAAGAGGTTTGGTCGAGGCACAACCTCAGAAAAGTTATGCAGCTGTTGATGGAGTTAAAGCAGGGAAGTCTACTAGAGTATGCCACTTACGAATCCAAGTTTGTGGATTTGTGGGAGCGATGGGTTGCGTCAGTGGAGGAAGGTGAAGGAGCGCCTAATTTTTTGAAGCAGGGCCATGTCATTGCTGGCTTGTGGTCGCCGCTTAAAGAGAAGGTGAAGGGGAGGTTCCTTGCAACGTATGAGTTGACAGTGAAAATAGCCCACCTTAAAGACAAGAAGCTACACATGCAAGCAAGAGTCAACGAGCTAGAGGAATTGAGCTCAACCCGACTAACCCTAGTGACTACAACAGCCGTTCATAGAACCCAACCACAGGAGACATCAAAAGAGCAGTAAGACATGTCGAGTCGCATCACTACTCAGCTTAAAAGTTTATCCGTGCTTTTGGTGCAGCAAGGGCATGCACCTGTCAAAAATCCACAGCAAGGGAGAGGAAAACAAAGGAAAAACCCAAGAGTACCACTGTTGTAACTGCCGGGAAGACGGCCATGGCATGTATTACTGCCCACATCCGAGAAGGCAGAACTTTAATAGAGGAGGAAGACAGAATCAGATCTCTCCACCAAGGGCAAGACCACTGTCACCCAGGCAACCAATCCCACCTGTTCAAATCCCACCACCTGCCGTGCAACCACAGCTAGTCCCACCAGTTCAAGTCCTACAACCACCAATGCAACCACCACCACAATCGCCACTTACACTCATCCTACGCCCACCACCAATTGGCAGCTGCATACTAAGTTTCATTGGTCTTGCAAAAGAGGTCAAGATGAAGATAACAGAAGAAGAGTCAAGCGAGAAGTTTGTTCAAAGGACTGAAGCAGTGGAACAAGAGGTTAACACTAGAATGGTAACCTAACATGACATAAAAGTGTCCTTTCAGGGTTTTGGGAAAAAATTCCAAAACCATAGTAGATCCACTCATTTTGAAAAATCCTTTCATGAGCTTATAGTTCAATAACTACTACATATGGAAAAAATGAGAAACTTGTAATTTTTCTCATCCCTTGGTCACTACAAGCCTCCAAAGTTGATGGACCAGTGCATTTTTCCCAAAACAGCAATTTCTTACGGTTGATTGCATATAAATAAGAGTGGGGATTTTTGTAGGACATGAGATAAAATGCCCCGCTAACTTCAATGGGTTGGTGACCAAAGCATATGGTTGCTTTTACCTCACTAATTTTGTTTTGGGCAAAAAAAATAGGTACAAAAAAGTTGCATTTTTGCCATTCTGCGGACCCATCATCAAAGTTTCTATAGTCACGCTCAATACAAATACTATATACATGTTTTCTTAGTTCCCTTTGGACCTTTGGATTCAAAAGGAGCCATGGAGCATGCCAAAAGGATAATGGATCTCTTACAATTGGAACCTTGGGGGCAATGATAAAGTGCTAAATACAGCAAACATGAAAAAACTGGGTTTAGCATTATGACCTCTAGAAACCCATAGAAACTACTCAATATCTAGCCAAGTTTGTAGTCTATGATTAGATATGGTTACTACCTACAAAGTACACACAACTGGCCTAAGAAACTAGCAATATTGAGAAAGTTATACTTGCTATTCTAAAATGTATCGTATTCTTCAGCAATCAAAAAACTCAACCATCATCATATACTATGCTCTATAGCATATTAGGTCCCCCAAAACTCAAGGAAGATTAGCTTTATGTTATACATTACACTTACACAATCAAAATTTAATTTGGATATCAAGAAAGCCACCAAAAAAATCATAAAAGTGCTAATTTTGGCCAAAAAATAGGATTCTGCAATTCTTGTAAATTGGTCATAACTTTCAATTTTAACACTTGGCTCTCCCTACAAGCATCAAAACATGTTGAGAACTATGAAGGCCTAACCTGTAGCCATCTAAACCTCACAAACATGAAGTTTAGAGTGGTATAGTTGCCAAAAATTGAAAAAAAGCCAAAAACAGGACCCGTTTTTTCACACAGTTTAGGTTCAAAAATGTTGTGCAAGAGTAAGGTTAATGGTGAGAACGATACTCCAAAAAAAATGCTAAGTTTTTTTTAGCTCATAAGACAACTTTGTGGATATATAGCACCTAGAAATTCATTTTCATACTTTTCAAATAATTCAAGAAAAATGGTCACTTAACAGGACACAAAAGTGTCCAAGGACATAAAAGTGTCCTGTTACCATTCTAGTGTTAAAGAATCAAAAGATGCTACCCCAATGAGGGAGGTAAGTCAAGAAAATCGTGTTACAAATGTTAGTACATCTCTAACTTTGGATGAAATAGACACAAAAGCAATCAATTGACAACATTGGGCAGTAAGGGTAAGAAGGTGTAAAGTGTTGATCAGGCCTCATCAGAGTAAGAGGAATGCAAAGAGCATGGAAGACACAAGAGAAGAGGAAAACCAGCCTGCTAGCAAGGCATTGAAGAAGATGGACAACATATCAAGCAAAGGGGAGGGTTTTGAAAACAGAAGCCTCTGCACCAGCATGGACCAAGGACAGTGTAGCGAGCTGAAGGAATCTTGCATCAAGGAATTTTCACCAAAGCACCATAACGATGAAGTGTTGGGGTATAGGCGCCTGTGCCTTTCCCGGCTGTCCAGAGTCTGGGCGCCCACTGACTTGTATACCTTATACATAGCATAAGTGTATAGGGGGTTGCTCACCGATTGAGTCTCCCCACCCATATCTGTGTGTGTCTCCTTCTCTCTCACTCTTCGTCTGTGGTGCTCCCCGATCCCCTTCAATTGGTATCAGGGCCAAGTTCAGTGCATTTTTGCGTAATCGCACGCGCGCACTTTTCAGGTAGATTCTGGATCCGGAGCTTGGAAATTCACACGGAGTTCCGAGAACATTTCCATCAAGAGACCTAAGGTTTTACCCCCCTTTCGAAGCTGTTTATGCCCTTAGAATTTTGTTCTGAGCACTACATCAGAAGATAGGTTTCAGCCGCAAAGAAACCTGTCTTGTGTAGATTGGCAAGCAAGAGGTGGATTGGTTTGATTTTCTCGATTGTGAGCATTTGCAGGTGTTACAAGATCGGGTTTGACTCCCAGGTACAGGTTGAGTCTAGTACTCCCACAGGTGTTGCCAGTTTTGCAGTTGAGTGGTTCTTCTGTAGTGTTGTGGCTTGCATACATGGTCTTTGAGCGGGTAATTCTCTATGTATGCTTATGTGGTGAGTAGGAGATCTTGTGAGCAAGTGCAGAGGTTGGTTGTGGATGATATGTATGGTCACCTGTGGTACTCAGTGTGAGCATTTGTTGGACACAGCTTTGCAGAGCTTATGCATGTATGTCGAGTGTAGTTTGATGCACATTGATTGCTCATTGTATTGAGCTTGCAGGACAATGGTTATTTTGTGTTGATAGCCATTGTGCATCGAAACTCTGGCGAAATTTTCTCAGGAGTTTTATGCGCATAAGTTGATGCAATCCAGTTTGTGATTGCAATTGCACTCAGTGATTACGTGTGGTATTCTTTGCAGGTGGGAGCTTAGTGCATGTATGCATCAATACCACACAGTGTGGGCTTGGTGATTAGCTCATGGTTTGACAGGCGTACAGTTATCTTGGCACACTCACATGAGTGAATGTTGTGATGTATGCTTGTGTGGCTACGGGCTAGGTAGCTGGATTCGAGCACTAATGGATTGAGGTTTTTCAGCAGGTTTCAGCTACAGGTTTACAAGTTTACAGACAGGTTTGAGGGCTTATTTGGGCACTGAATTTTCAGCCATTTTTTCCTCTTTGCACGTGTCCATGTATGGCTCAGTTGTTGTAGGCTGATCTGGGACACGTTTGTGACTTGTTTATGCACTTGTTTAAGAGCTGAATTTTGGGGCTGATTTGCAGCCATATTTTACAGCCATACAGGAGCTTGGTTTACTCTACAAAAGCCTCGTACACTTGGAATTTTGGATTTGCTTCATTGCCATTTGTGGGAGCTTTATGCTCACAGATTTTTCATCGTGACTTTGCCATATTCTTGGACAGTTGGCAGGTGCTGAGACATTGATTTTGCTATCTACCTTGCTACTTGTGCTCATGGCAGAGACAAGTGATCGATCAGATTGTGACCTCTCACAGATGCACGTGTTTGATGGGTCAAACTTTGCAGCATGGAGAGATTGTATGCTTGATGAACTGACACAACGAGGGTTGCATGGACCATTGAGTGGTGATGCAGGTAGACCTTCATGCTTGTCTGACAATTAGTGACAGGAGCTAGATGAGATGGAATTATCTACGATATGTTTGCACCTTGCGGAGTCTATATTTGCTCTTGTTATGTATGAGATGACTACGAGAGCATGTTGGCAAAGATTACATGAGATGTATGACAGATATGAGTCATCTGAGACTCTTGTGAGACAACGGCATTGACATATGAGCCGACGGGTTACGTGTTGGCATTGTGGTCACACAAGGCACATTAGACGGTGATGCTTTCATCATATGAGATAGCACAAGAGACAGGCTAATCTCAAGGATGCAGTAGATGCTATAGGCTCCATTGACTTGATAGTTGCAGGATCAGATATAGTGTCTGAGTAACCTAGTGACAGTGAGGTCACATTTGCTTCCTGTATTACTCCTGATTTTTTGACGTCTAAGGATAGTGCACTTATTTTGCAATGGGTGCTAGACAGGGATGCTACTTTTCATGTCACTCCGTATCGTGACTGGTTCAGTAGCTATTCTAGCAGAGTGCCTGGTAGTGTGCGATTGGCAGATGGGTCACTTCATGAGATTGCTAGTTCAGGAGATGTGAGACTGTCATTACCAAGCGGTGCATCATACGTGCTCAGATATGTGCGTCATGTGCCAAATTTGACGATGAGTTTGATCTCCATTGGTCAGCTAAGGGATAGTGGATGTCGGGTATCGTTGCTTGAGCGATCTTTTGCGTTGCATTTGGGTTCGCTAGTGATTGCGAGAGGCGCTAGAGTTGGCACATGGTACCCATTGCACGTAGTATTGGTGTGAGATGTTCAAGTCTCAATCTTTTTACAACCATGCAGAGAGCGAGAGACCCGGACGGTCTCTTTTGCTCATGGGTTGCAGGGTGCTTTGCATGGAGTGCAGAGTAGTGAGCTCGTTGTGCATACAGTTGGGGCACGACTTGAGCAGTCACACAGAGAGGTGATAGAGTCAGCCATGCATGGTTTGCTAGTGACTGAGCAAAGCAGAGAGTTAGTTGTGCGAGATACTTCTATGCACGATAGACAGGTAGAGCGGTCTTGCTCTAGTGAGTCACGAAAGGAGGAATTTGTGAAAGAGTCTATGCATAAGGAGTTAGAGCATGAGAGCTGTAGTGAGTCACAGCAGATTGAGTGGTCATGTTTGCAATGGATGATTGCAGAGGAGGCTGATACGTCAATGATTATGCAATCATTCCTTTCTATGCTCGACTTTGAGCATGGGGATATAGTTGTGCAGGATATGTCTTCCAACAGACACCTAGAGCATCTCGTTTGCTCTAAGGTTGCACGACAGGTTGATGTGTCTTTTGCGGACAATTAGGAGATGAATGTGGCTAATACGCCTTGTCAATCAGAGATGCCTATTGCCAGGGATATATATGTTGATGCATGCTTCGTAGAGCTAGTAGGGCCCGCTAGCATTGCATCGACATTCGGTGGTCTCATGTATGAGATGCTGATCTTGAGACCGGATATTGCAGCTGCTGTGGGAGCATTTGCAGTTGGGGTTGTCAGTCATTTGTTCACTGATGATGGCATAGTGCATGAGGGAGATATGCAGGTAGCGGTACGTCCTGTGGTGTATGGACTTACACGAGAAAAGGACAGCCGGATGCACACAATCACAGCCAGCCAGTGGGCATCGATTGAGAGAGATTTTCTCTCACCTTTTGTAGTCTTTAGACTAGGTTCCCTTGATTAAAGGCACAGTTGCCTTTAAGTGGGAGGTTGTTGGGGTATGGGCGCATGTGCCTTGCCTAGCCGCCCAGAGTCTGGGCGCCCACTGACTTGTATACCTTATACATAGCATAAGTGTATAGGGGGCTGCTCACCGATTGAGTCTCCCCACCCATATCTCTGTGTTGTGTGCTCTTCTCCTTCCTCTTCTCTCCTACACAGTTTCTTCATGAAGGTTTTGGAGCTAGACATTATTACAAAGGCTTAGGAGCCGAGCAAGACTTTATTGTGTAGTGTCATAGACTTGGAGATGGGTAATGCCTCTAGTCTACTGAAAGGTCTTATAAACTTGGAGATGGGTAATTCCTCCAGTTTATGTGAGGGTGTCCAGAGTAAGTTTGATGATCAACATGTTGCCAACCTTTTAAGGATGTTCTAGACTCCTCCACAACACATCATTGTGTTTGCATGGGATGCATCAGACCTATGGTTATGGTTAACCACTAGAACATATAGAGGTAATATCATCATGGAGATAAAAGTTAAGTAGCCATGGATAGACAAAAGGCTGATAGAATGCAAGAATGAAGACCTCATCCCCAGGTCGGTGCAATTTTCTACAAATAGTGCATCCTCTCTTTGGAGAGAGGTAAGTGGATTACGCTTGTATTTAAGGTGAAAGGTATGTGGCTTACCATCAACATCAGAAAAGACAGATGACATGTTTGAGCACACCCAAGAGGAGCATGATATGCTTGCTGGCTTTTCCAGTCGCGGCAGTAAGCAAGATCTTGAAGACAAATGGAGCTCACCACACCAACAAGGCAGCCATATATGGTGGATTCTTCGTACACTCTTGGGGATCATAATTTTCAGTTATGCCTTTGCAGGAGTCAAGATGCTCATTTCTCCTCTCACTGCTTATGGTTACAAATTTGGTCCTATTTGGCCTAATCATACCTTGTATTCCTACAAGCATGCTTAGTTTACTGACCAAATATGCTAGTTAGTATGTGAAATATGCTATCTAGCATACCCAATGTGTTATGTAGCATATTACTACTATACTCAGTATGCTAATTAGCATAACTAGTAATATGCTAGTTAGCATTCCCAGTATATCATACTACTACTATGCTCAATATGCTTTAGCATACCCCGTATGCTAGCTACCATACCCAATATTCTAGTTAGCATACCTAGTATACCTGCAACAAGCAGCCTTGTTAGCACATCAAATATGCTAGTTAGTATGTGAAATATGCTAACTAGCATACCCAATATGCTATGTAGCATACTACTACTATGCTAACTATGCTAGTTAGCATACCCAGTGTACTTGCAAGCATGCTTAGTTAGCAGACCTAATATGCTAGCTAGTATGTGAAATATGCTAACTAGCATATCTAGTATGCTACATAGGATCTTACTTCTGTGTTTAGTGTGCTAATTAGCATACCCAGTATCTCGGGAGGTCCACTATGTAATCATGTTAATGTATAACGTGAGTTCGAAAGGAGGGTTTTTTTAATGAAAAAATTTAGGTAATTTAACAGAGATACATTTAAATAAGGTGTTTTTATATTCAGTTTTTGAAAAAATTCCTCAAATAAGGGGTCATTTTATTTATTTAGACATGTTAAAAGAGGGGTTTTTTTAATACCCCAGGAACGCACGTTATATATGTGGTTACTGAACGGTGAACCCCTCGAGCCCAGTATACCTTCAACCATGCTTAGTTAGCACACCAAATATGCCAGTTAGTATGTACAATATGCTAACAAGAATACCAAGTATGCTATGTAGCATACTACTATGCCCAATATGCTAGTTAGCATACTTAGTATACCTGCAAGCAGCCTTAGTTAGCGTGCAACAAATATGCTAGTTAGTGTATGCAATATGCTAACTAGTATACTCAATATGCTATGTAACATACTAATACTATGCTCATTATGCTAGATAGCATACCTTGTATTCCTGCAAGCATGCTTAGTTAACTCACCAAATATGCTTGTTAGTATGTGCAATATGCTATCTAGCATACCCAGTATTCTTATGTAGCTGCTAACTACTATACTCAATATGCTAATTAGCATACCTAATATGCTAGTTAGCATACCCAATATACCTGCAAGCATGCTTAGTTAATGTTGGGGTATAAAGCCCAATGTGGTCGCCCAGGTAAGTGGGCGGGCCGCCAGGTATGTACATATTCTTTTGTAAAAACCTAATAAGAACTCACTATGCTCTACACATTACAGTAGAGCGAGTTGTTGGGGTATAAAGCCCAATGTGGTCGCCCAGGTAAGTGGGCGGGCCGCCAGGTATGTACACATATTCTTTTGTAAAAACCTAATAAGAACTCACTATGCTCTACACATTACAGTAGAGCGAGTTCACCATATCGTCGTGCTCTTCTTCTCACACTCTCTCTCGCGTCGCACTTCCGCTCGTACTCCTTCAACTGGTATCAGAGCTCAGATCGAGGCTCGGGGCAGCACTGCAGGAGGCTAGAGTCACCAACTCAGATTGGAGTGAAATTCGACAGGCGAAGACACGGCCCCTAATCTCGTGGGCAAGCCCTAAGGGCTTGGTGTTCTCAGAATTTCATTCTGAGGTCATCTCGGCCACCGTTCGTCTTCGACAAAGGTCTGTGTAGGCCATTTTCGACTACGTGGTCTCGGCGGGTGCAGATCCGACTTTGCAAATTTGGGGTTTTCAGCCTACGACTGCAGGTGCTGAGGATATCGACACTCCCAGAGTGTTGATTTGTGGCTGTCTACACATCGAAGGACGGCTCACATTTCTTGGAGGCGTGTCACATACGACACGGGCGCAGACTGTAGGCGACATCCACTAGTTCATCAGGTAGCTTGTGTTTGCTGCTTGATATTCCAGATTTCATCCTGACATTGCAGGTACTTCCACATGGGATGTATTGTCAGAGATGATGTATGTTTGTTGAGGGTTTGCTGGCTGTGAGTCACGCAGCAAACAACCGCCGCAGCGGTTACAGCATATAGTGGGAAATTTGTGGATGTATGACTTTGTGGGAAGTCTATGTACTGTCAGATTTACTACAGCCTTTGTTGAGGGTCGAGTGAGGTTTTATTGAGTTGGGGGATTC
Source organism: Adiantum capillus-veneris (assembly GCF_014529385.1). Taxonomy (NCBI): domain Eukaryota; kingdom Viridiplantae; phylum Streptophyta; class Polypodiopsida; order Polypodiales; family Pteridaceae; genus Adiantum; species Adiantum capillus-veneris. Next base: position 118,930,171 of record NC_140933.1, read on the forward strand.
TCGAATGTTGAGATCCTTTCGGTGATACAAGTCTTGGAGCGATCCCTCGAGCACCCATAGATAGGCAGCTAGGATGTATTGACTGTGAGTTAGACAGTTGGGATTGCATCTTTGCTTTACTGCCGTTGAGGCATTGTCACAGTCTATGCTTAAAGGATAGTGAGAAACAGTACAGGTGCAGGACAAGTTTACCCGCAGCCTATAGTGTCAGAGAGACAGTGTTTTTTGAGCTGTTTTTGGTCTGTTTTTGAGTACACTAGAGCCATTTTACAAAGGAGACTCTGCCAAAATTTATGCAGAATCTGAAGCTTTCTTGGTTCATTTGACAGGTTGATATTGGTTCAGAGGTCAGTTTACAGGGGAAACTTTGCCGAATTTTTCCCAGGAAAGTAAACCACTGTGAAGCATAGCTATGGCTGGATCACAGGACACTGCTCTTTACAATATCAAGAAGCTGGATGGAACCAATTTCCCATTGTGGAAGAAGCAGATTTGGCACGTGTTGGTACAAAAGAAGCAGATAAAACCTATAAAGCTCAAGGGGATAAAACCAGAAGATATGGACGAAGATGAATGGAGCAAAATGGATGAATTGGCACTTTCTACCATTATGCTGACTTTGGCAGAAAGCGTTTACTTCAATGTAGCAGACGAGATGTCGGCTTATCAAGCATGGTTAAAGCTGAGTGATCTTTATGAGAAGCAGAGTGCAGCTTCACAGGTATACTGGCTTAAGAAGCTTGTTGACTTGAAGATGAAAGAAGGGACACCTATGTCCAATCATCTGAATGAATTCAACACAATCTACAGTCAGTTGTCAACTCAAGGTGTCAAGTTTGATGAACCTGTTAGAGCTATGTTCCTGTTGATCACATTGCCGGAAAGTTGGGACACTTTTTGCACAGCTTTGAGTAATTCTACACCTCCAGATGGTTTGAACATAGCAGGTGTAGAAGGAAGTCTGCTTACTGAAGAAACCAATAGAAAGACAATGGACAAAGGCAAAGGAACAGCCTTAGTTGTCAGGGGAAGGACCAAAGAAAAGTACAAAGGTGGAAAGAGGAATCAGTCTCGTAGCAAGTCTCGCAGTGCTAAAGGCAAGAGTGACATAGAATGCTACCATTGTGGCAAGAAGGGTCACATGAAAAGAGACTGCAGAGAATGGAAAGCAGAAAAAGGCAAAGAGAAAGCTGAAGACCATGGTGAGAAGAACAAGTCCTCAGTGAAGATTCAAGAAATAAATGTGACAAACACTGTTGCAGAGGATGACAGTCTAGTGTCAGGAGACATCTACTTCTTGAAGAATACAATGGACTCAGCTCTTCTTACAGCATCTGATGGAAATGCAATGAGTGACTGGATTATAGACTCAGGGGCATCACTTCATGTGTCTCCAAACAAGGAGTGGTTTACTTCTTATGTGACCACTAAAGATCATGTTCGGCTAGGCAATGGGCAGACATGTGAGATCTTAGGTGTTGGAGATGTTCAATTGAAGTTTCAGAATGGCTCTTCTTTCACCCTGAAGAATATGAGACATGTTCCCGCAATTACAAAGAGCTTGATCAGCACAGGTTTACTTGATGATGCTGGCTACGTCACCACTTTTGGACAGAACATGTGGAAGATATCCAAGGGTTCTATGACAGTAGCACATGGAGTAAAGTCTGGAGGACTTTACATGATTTATGTATCAAATGTCTCTAAAAATGTAATCAGTATAACCGAGCAGCCGAACGTTTCTTTGTGGCATAGCCGGTTAGGACATATGTCCAAGAAGGGAATGGAAATCTTGTCTCGTTCTGGTTATTTGCCTGGCTTTTCATTTAATGATTTTGAATTTTGTGAACATTGTCTGTATGGTAAGCAAACACAGCAGCCACATAAGCATAGAAGCAGTAGAAGAGATACACAGTTGGCACTTGTTCATAGTGATTTGTGTGGACCTATGCCTAACCTATCTCTAGGGGGAGCTTCTTACTTTATGACATTTATAGATGATTACTTGAGAAAGTATGGGTTTACTTTCTCAAGCACAAGGATGAAGCGTTTAGTGTTTTCAAAACGTTTGTGACACTTGTGGAGAAGCAGAGTGGCAAGAAGCTGAAATGCTTACGCACTGACAATGGTGGAGAGTATGTTTCAAAGGCCTTTCAGGACTTTTGTGAGTCAAAAGGTATAAAACGTGAACTTACTGCTCCTTACAATCCTCCTCAAAATGGTGTTGCTGAGAGGATGAATAGGACCATACAAGAGAAGGTCAGAAGTATGTTGTCTAACCACAGCTGCCAAATGGGTTTTGGGCTGAAGCTGTATCAACAACTGTTCATCTTGTAAATAGATCTCCTAGCAAGGTTTTGCAGAAGGATTCAGTGCCAGAGATGGTATGGTCAGGCAAAATGCCCTCATACAAGCATCTCAGAGTCTTTGGCTGTGAGGCATATACTCATGTTCCAAAGGAATTTAGGAACAAACTTGAGCCAAAGAGTAGAAAGTGCATCTTTCTAGGCTATGGTAATTCTGGTGAGATGGGGTACAAACTTTGGGATCCCGAATCCAGAAAGGTTGTCCGCAGCAATGATGTTCACTTTAATGAATCCAAATATCATTCTAAACAAGAGAGGGTTGAGGAGATTAGAAGAGTTGTCTTCCAAGAAGATGGACGTGCACGTGCAAGACAAAATGTCAGGGTTCACGAGGAGCAAGGACAGGATAGAGTAGAACCACAGGTTGTGGCTGAGCCTGAGCCACCTATTGTGCGTAGGTCTAGACGTGTCACGCGACCTCCTGATAGGTTTGTTCCATCTATGAATTATGTCATGTTGACTGATTGCAATGAGCCTTCATGTTACAAGGAAGCAGTGCAAATGAAGGACTCCGGGAATTGGCAATTGGCCATGCAGTCAGAGATGACAGCTTTGCATAAAAACAATACATGGAAGCTAGTTAAATTACCAAAGGGCAAAAAGGCTCTACCTTGTAAATGGGTTTACAGGTATAAGATCACCGCTCATGATAGTCAGCCAAAGTACAAAGCAAGGCTTGTTGCCAAGGGCTTTAAGCAAGAACAAGGCATTGACTTTGATGAAGTATTCTCTCCGGTGGTCAAGATCACTACATTGAGATGCTTTCTTGCATTGGTTGCCATATTAGATTTGGTGTTGCACCAAATGGATGTCAAGACAACGTTCTTGCATGGTGATTTAGATGTGGAAATTTACATGCAGCAGCTAGAAGGGTTTGTTGAGAAAGGCAAGGAAGATTGCGTATGCCAGTTGTTAAAGAGTCTTTATGGCTTAAAACAATCACCGAGGGCATGGTACCATAAATTCCACAAGTTTATGCTTTCTCAAGGCTACAAACATAGTGAGTTCGATCACTGTCTATATACAAAGAAGGCTAAGGATGGCAGTTGGTTGATCCTTATTTTGTATGTGGATGACATGTTGATTGCTGGCAAGCACTTGGAAGAAATTTCAGCTTTGAAGTCAAAGATGGCAAAATCGTTTGACATGAAAGACATGGGTGAGGCAAGTCATATACTTGGTATGCGCATTGAGAGAGACAGATCAAAGAAGTTGATTTGGTTATCTCAAACAGAGTATATTGACAAGGTTTTGCAACGTTTCAATATGGAGAAGGGAAAGGCACTGAGTGTTCCATTGCCACCATATGTGAAACTTAGCAAACAAGATTGTCCTGTGTCTGAGTAAGAACAGGCTGAAATGGATAAGATTCCATATGCGTCTGCAGTGGGTAGTTTGATGTATGCAATGATTGCTACTCGCCCAAACATTGCATTTGCAGTGGGAGTAGTAAGTCGATACATGTCAAACCCAGGCAAGAAACATTGGGAGGCAATGAAAGGAATATTGAGATACCTGAAAGCTACAAAGAGTATGCGTATATGCTATGGGAGTCAGGAGCTAAGTGTAAAGGGTTTTACAGACTCAGATTATGCAGGTGACTTAGACAACCGAAGGTCTACGTCAGGGTATGTCTTTACATTGGCTGGTGGAGCAGTATCATGGCGTTCTAGATTACAAGATTGTGTTACTCAGTCTACTACAGAGGCTGAATCTGTTGCAGCATCAGAGGCATGCAAAGAATCAATTTGGCTTAATCAACTAGTAACAGATTTGGGAAGAGATGCATGTGTTATATTGTGATAGTCAAAGTGCTATACAATTGGCTCGCAATCCAGTTTATCACTCAAAGACAAAGCATGTGGATGTGAAGTATCATTTCATCCGGGAAATGCTCGAGGATAAGCAACTTCAGCTTGTCAAAGTTCACACCATAGAAAATCTTGCTGATCTACTTACAAAAGGACTTCCCTCAGAGAGCTTTACGCATTTTTGCAAGCAGTTAGGTGTAGGGTAGTACATCACTTCTCTACATCTCTTGTATATTAGCTTGTATAGTAGCTTCTCTCACACTTAAAGTACCACATTGGACTTTAAGTGGGAGGTTGTTGGGGTATAAAGCCCAATGTGGTCGCCCAGGTAAGTGGGCGGGCCGCCAGGTATGTACACATATTCTTTTGTAAAAACCTAATAAGAACTCACTATGCTCTACACATTACAGTAGAGCGAGTTCACCATATCTTCGTGCTCTTCTTCTTGCACTCTCTCTCGCGTCGCACTTCCGCTCGTACTCCTTCAGTTAACACTCCAAATATGCTAGTTAGTATGTGCAATATGCTGACCACCATACCCAGCATGCTATGTAGGATACTACTACTATGCTCAGTATGCGAGTGAGCATATGATATGTGCTAGTTAACCTTATGATTTATGATTATCTTACCAGATCTTGGTGTGATTGGATACCCTTGCACTGCAATCTTGCACAACCATTCTGTTGGTATCCTCTACTGGCAAGTGGAAGCCCTACATTTAGTCCCAAGGGAGCATGCAGCTGGAAAGCAGAGAAGGTGGTAGCTATGTTCATAAGGTAGCTTGAACTTTGCAAGGATTTCTTGTACCTTGAGTGACATATCATAGCTAGTACACTGGTCCTTCCTAGCATTGTCACGCACCCCTCTATCCATCTTGAATCTAACAATAGACATATTACATAGGGCAATGGGAAAAAAGGGCCTTGTAGGTTGGATTGCATATGCACTAGCAATTACAATTGACTTTCATAGGCCTGCACTTTAGCTTCCTTGACCTCCACCTCAATCTACAAAACCAATACAACAAGAGCATGGTAAGTACATAGGTTAGCTGTGCACATGTATCAAACATAAGTTGCAAGTACAAAAATCACGGACACTTACCAGAAGACAGGTTATGTCAATGTCACTATCAGTGGGGGGTGTCCTCACAGTGAGGAAACCCCAAATCATCTTTAATTGTTTTTAATTTCACCTCAAGCTCCATTTTTCACTTTACATTTAGATCACTGCTCTATGATAACGTCTTCAATTCATTGCCAACATCTTGCAGCTTCTGTCTCATCGTCGTGACAGCACGACTGACCTTCACATTGCTCACTTGCAATACCCTTACAACTTCTAGCTCCTGTTGTGCATTTCTAAGATTCTATTTACCATTTTGCAGTTGTGTTCTTGGTGAGTGATGTGAGCTGACACGGTTGTGGCCTTGGCCGATTTTGCAATGCTTGTATGTACATGGACCGAGTTGTCCTTGCACATATTAGTAGATTCATCCTCCTGTATTTAAACTTGATGCTTGGAACTGCACATCATCCACTTGTTCACATGGCCCTCATAGTAGCCCTTCTTTCAAAGATCCTGCAAATATTGCACACGAACTCAACCCAATTGAAGTTCATGGCTGTCTTTCTTGCAATCAACACATGGCTGAATTCTTTAACAAACCCCTTTGCAAACGTGGAGTTTATCTCCATGTTAATTCGACCCTTCTGGTAGACCTTGTAGTGAAATTGTATCACCCGCTCATACATATCGTTGCATATGTAGCTGCATTTAATGTCGTATTGGTTGGGGTCCTTCGATTGTCTGAACAAACAGAACCATTCCATATCACTAAGTTGTTCCCACCTCACCAATTTGGGATCCGAACTAGTCACAGAGAGTTCATAGGGAGCACTGAAATTGTCCGTTGTGGTGCAAAATTTCTCCTGCAGTGGGATCTTCACCTTGGGAGCTTTCCATCAGGTTGCACACATGTAATAGGAAAATTAGCAAAAACCAAAAGGTTATTTGATCAAGAGAGTAAAGAGAAAAAATCCATTCCAACTACATATGTAATGCCCCTCTCTCTTTGTCTATAAATGGAAAATCCATTGCTCATTGGGGAGCCAATACCGAACTGCATGCAGGTCACACAAAAGAGAGAAACACACATAGACAAAAGAGAGAGAGAGAGAGAGAGAGAGAGAGAGAGATAATACCTAAGTCATTCCTTTCTTTTCTTGCATGCATGAGCTGTGACATTGGCACTCCGTGGGGTTCAAACAACTTCACTCTTTTGCAAGGTGGAGGAGCAATAGTAGATTTGGTTGTGCTCTGTTTCCTGGTTGGTGGGTGTTCGCATGAGAAGTTGGAGGTCACAAATTGGTATTCCAAGCTCTTTGCCTCTCTTGAAGTTTTCTAAGAAGAGACTGATGGTTGCCTTATAGAGCCCCCACGTCTCTTGCATGTGGCCCCCATGTCCTCTTCCCTGCTTGCTTCATGACTATAACTCAACTGCATAACATCCTCGCCAAAACTCTTCGATGAGAATGTAAAATATTGAAAGTTTTATTGAATGTCCCACCACTCAACCTTTCATGATTGTTCCCCACTCAATTTAAATACACAATTTGCATACTCATTTTAAATAATGTTCTTATGCTAACAATATGTCCTTGTTGGCACATGCTAACTAGCACAAAAAGAGTAACACGTGAACATGTTTATACCCCTTGGAAAAGTTGAAACTCCTCACCTTGCCACACCTCAAAGGTTGATGTATTACTTTCAAAAATTGCAAAATCCTTGGATTCTTGTATGGTAGGTTCTTCTATGTTTAGCACTGCCATGCCTTTTAAATGCCTTCACACACTTCTTGATGATCATCTTCACATGAATCCACTTTACACTCATCTACTTTTTTTTAGAGTCAATAGTCCATATCCCCAGACAGTTCTCTTTGAACAATGTAGTTTATGATCTCTCCACATGTGATTTCCTCTTCTTCTTCACTCTCTTCTTTTAAACAAGAAGCACTCTTAGAACTTTCTGTTGGGGTAAAGGTATCTGTGTCTTGCCCGGTCACCCAGGCTATGAGCACCCACCCACTGACCATGACCTTAATTTTGTATATTGTCAGTGTGGGCACCCGCTCACTGAGCATGACCTTATTATTGTACACATACCAAGATAAAGGAGCTCCTCATTTGAGAGGCTGACTCCACCCACACCTTGCACTCCTTCTCCTTCTTCCCCAAGCCACCGCATGTGTAGCTTGAGGAGCTGCTGGAAATAGCACTATGTTGAAGGCACTCAGGAGCTTGAGATATGTGAATAGACACACACATACACACTCTCTTTGGCTAAAAGCGTTGGTAGGAGAGTAAGTGGTGTGCGCGTGCACACACATACACAAATTGAGCAAGTTGAATTTGGGCAAGCCTTGAAAGTATCTAATAGCGCTTTTTTTTATTATTATTGTGTGTGTAGACGAGTAGCCATAGCCGCTTCCAATAAGGTAGCTCATAGGCATTGAAGAGCTTGGGAAGGCATTGAACAACATTGTGGACTTGTGTTGTGTTGTACACACACACAGTCAGAAACCTCAAAGCAGGATGATCAAGAAGCAATAGGTTCAATTTGATGACGGAAAGATAGATAGATATACAGACAGATAGATAGATAGAGATAGATAGAGAGAGAGGGGGGGGGGGGGGGGGGGGGGGGGGGGGGGGGGGGGCTCGGTTTTGGCCATCGACATTGATGTCATCCTCTCTCGGGTTTGCAACAGCGGCATTAGAAAATCGGAGGTCTTTTTGAGGACCTTTTAGTATAGAGAGAAAAAGAGCTCCTCCAATTAGAGAAGAGCCAATGTTATGTAGAAAAAAAGCCTTATATTAACAAAAACATGAAAAAGGTATCATCCATGCATTCAATGGTCCAATCATCCTTGAAACCGGTCATTTTTTAATTAAATGCGAGTTTCTTTTTCACGAGGCCGGCACCACTCATTCAATGCGGCTTGCATCATCATTGAAATGAAACAAAATCTACAAAATTGTCAACTAGTGTGAGAATTTGAAGATTTAACACCGCCAGTGCATCTAGAACGCCCAAAAACCTAAAAATCAAATGTCTACTTGCCCTTTTGTGACACCCGGAGAGAGAGAAATTTCCAAAAAACCTCTAAAAGAGGGTTTTTGCCGAATGGCACGAGAGAGGCACTTCCAACTTTTGTAAATGGGCCTCTCCATGCCATTCAGCAAAATGGCCTCATGAAAAAAACCCTCGCATTTAATGAAAAAGTGACCGTTTTCAAGGACCACTAAAAATTTAGGTTTATTTTTCAAAGTATCTAGTTATCCTTTTGGACGTACTCAATAAGTACAAAGGTATTTTTTTTAAAATTTCTAGAGAGAGAAATAGAATTTCTTAAAAGGCCCTCCAAATGAGCTTCGAAATCTTCTAATGTTTTGACGTTTCCAACTTCTTCCCATCGCAGTCTTGTGACCTCTACTGGTAGAAAGACAGAGCGGCATCATCTCTCAGCTTGGATCGAGCATTGGCGAGCACGCTTTCTACGGCATCGACTATGGATTTTTTGATGATCTTCTCGATGCTTCAATAATTTTTCCTCGGCCCATCAGTGCCTACAATTTTGGCGATCGCTTCCGTCCGGCGGTTGAAGGCGGCATCGACCAAGTTTTCTTAACTCCGACATAGCGAGAGCATTTTTTAATCTCCTCTAGCATAGCTTCATCAAGAGCTTCGCCAACGACTCACCTCCCACGCCCCATTCTAGAGAAAAATTGATCTAACGGACATTCCCCAATTAATATCTTGGCTTTGATTTTGGCATTTCAGCTTCGACAATTCCCCATTTTATAGCTTCGACGGCACACACCACCACATAGCGGCTCCAACGGTCCATTTTGGAGCAGCTTTTCTCGTGAGCGTGGATCTTAAATGGCGATACTGACCACATGCAGCTGGTTGATTGTTCTATGTATTTGTTTTTGCTCGATGTGTTTTCCAATTGATGAGGTAGTGTGCCAGATTCCAGGCATTTTGATGATAGGTTGCACATCATTTGCATTGCAGATTATACACCATAGGTATTGTACGCATGCATGACTGTGTGGGTCAGTTCAAAGAGTAATTTCAACACAATTTTGTGCATTTTTTTATATGATTGATTTTGCGGATACAGCTTGAGCTTAGTATAGCTTGCAAGTACCAGTACTCGGCTCGCAAGTACCCGGTTCACAGGTTTACAAAGTTTTTGGATAGGTACAGGTCCATAGGGCCACTCGTACAGGAGTGAGCCAATTTGCTGAGCTTTTGGTGGTGCATGTAAACCATTTGTGGATCTGTTTACTAACACATTGAGTGTCTATCTATGCTTTATGGAGTATTAATGAGATTTTTTGAGTTTTCACTCAATTTTCAAGGAAAAATCTACCAAATTTTTCCAAGATACTCGCCATGTTTCATGTGTATTTGTAGTTTTACTCTGTGATGGTTTTGTGATCAAGTTTCACTCCCACTTCGATAGGTTTTGTCAGCTTGGACACATGCTAGTGTTCTTGTATCCACTCTCGCAGGAGTGAGGATCACATATGCTCGTGTGGGTGCAGACAGATAGTCACATGCTTTACAGGTTCTACAGGTTTTTTGGAAAATCTTTGCAGGCCTACTTGGGATGCATTTTGAGCATTGTTTTGTCACTGGTTGTGCATATGGTTATGCGCTTCACACTTGGCTGAGTTGTTCGTCCCGGAGTGTATTCTCTTAGATATAGTAGATTGTGGAGATGGTTTTATGCATATGGAAGCATTGGGTTTGATGCGTTTGATCATGGTTTTCCATGATTGTATAGTGATCAAGTAATCTCCCACTTTGTTGTGAGTTTGGCATGGTTTATAATAAAAATTATACTTGAAGTTTTTGCTCAGTTACAAGGGAGACTGTGTCAGTTTTCTTCCAGGTTTTCTCGCCACACTTTGGTTTTTTAGCATCCATATAGCAGACATGTGTGACAATTTAGAGTCTAAAGTGATGACTGGTGAGAGACGGTGGTCTTGTTCTTGCCGATATATGCAATGTTGGCATTGTGGTCACACAGGGCACGTTAGGCACCGTTGTTTTAGATGTATGAGGAAGCAGTGAAGATCTATGCATGGTGTAGATGAGGTTTTGACACATACTAGATCGGTGGCTTCATGTGCCAATGACAATGATGTCACATTTTCCTTTAACATTCCTCCCGCTTACATGTCTTTGAGAGGTGACACTTCTCCACGTTGGTTGCTAGATAAGGATGTAATTCCATAGTCATGTAGAAGTTTCTCCACTCGTATCTCACTGTGCTCAGTACGTGAGTGTCTTTTGGACCTTCTCCTTCACTTCACCAGACTTAAGTACTTAGACTTTGACTCTTTTGCTCACCTATACCAGCATGAGCGACACAAAGTAAATATGCTCAACTCTTCCAGCTTAAGCAGTACCTAGAATAGCTAAGACGCTTATACCACAAAGAATATTACTTGAAGCTTTAGGACCAACACCTCACTCATTTTGTGGCTTAGCTACTCGACTTTGACTTGTATGACTTGTCGGTTGCATGTTGACACTGCTTTGTGACAAGTTCTTTGGCTGTTGTAGTGGCTGCTGAGACATACTTCGTGAAGTTTCATCGTTTCCCTGTACCTTCTTTTCTTTGTAGTGCTCAGGCCTCTCGTCAGTCTTTTCTTCATGTGGATTAAGGATTTTTTTTAATTTTTTCTTAATAATAAACAAAGAAAATCTTTAAAAAAACTTAACAAAAGAAAAATCATTCAAATAGAAATCTAAATGCTATGTACACTATACACATGTCCCTAGGGGCTCATATATGGATTTTGTCCCCATACTCCTCTGTAACACTACTATGAGGGCATATACTCTAAATTTTGTCAAAAATTATCACAATAAAACGCAAAAATTCAATGCATCTCACAAAACATTGCCCTCTAATAGTCATAATGTTAGTTCCGCATTCAGAATGCCTCCCCCCTTCCTATTTGGAGTCATCCTTTACAACAGGGTATCGCAAAGGGTATGTGTTGTGCTTGGGCAATTAAAAGTTGTGCCTATGCAGGCCTTGTAATGTAGCCCTATTATGCATACACAGTCAATGCATGGAAAAGATTTATGTTGTGCAAGATGTGGGTATAAGCAATTTGCTTATTGGCATTTGTTGGCGAGGCTTCCTATTCTAAGCAATGTAATGGTCTTTGAAGCTCCTGTATCGCTGCTTGATTGAAGCGACTTGCTCTCTTCTAACTGTACGGTAATTGTAGGAAGAATTGTAAGAATTCAAGCGGCGATGCACTGACAGCACTTTTGTTGTTCTTCTTTGGGACCCATTTCTTTGCGATTATTGGCTGTTTTGTTGCTGGCTCTCGTTTGGGAACCCATACTTGCCCGTGCTTCGTTTGTGTTTGAAGAGACTTCTTTGGGATCCACCTTTTTGTTGTGTGAGTCGACAGTGGTCTTTGCTTCAGCCCTTGTACGCTTGGTTAGGGACGGGATTTAGGCTTTGAAAGTTGATACTGTGGTTGTTTGGGAATCCAAATGAATTCCTGACTTTTTTGTGCTTGAATCAACTTCTTTGGAGCCCAAACCTGAGTTGTGAAAGCTTGCGACTTTGTGATATTCTTACCCGTTCGTGCACGCTTTCCTTGTTTTTGTTTTGGTGTTGGATCTTGTGATTTGTCATTAGAGATCTTTGTCTTCTTGATCCATATCTGTTTTTGGCCGATCTGGCTTTTTGGTATCCAGATTTGTCGAGCTTTTTGGCTTCGACTTGTTGTCCTGTTCTTTTGACCTGTCATGGTTGTTGCTGAAGGGGTTGGTGATAGTGATGGCCTGAGTTGATGATAGGGGATGTCGTAAGATTCATCACTATCGCTACTATCCTCAGCAAGGTTGACTTCTTGTACTTTCCCTTGATTTTTTGGTTGGTAGTGGAAAGTTACTGTCTGTTTGCTCATGGGTGGTAGTTTCTTGGAGGACTTTTCTAGCCCATTGATTAGAGCATTGTTAGCTCGTTGCTCTGGTCGTATTCCTCCTAGTTGAGTCTTTGCATCCTTATTAGGAGCCATGTATGAGGATGCTTGTGGTGGCTGTGTCTTCACCAAGGAATTTGGAATCCACTTTTGATGCACTTTATTCGTGTAGCGATGACATTGATTCCCGGGTCGTTGATCTTCTTGAAGCTCAAAGTGTTCTACAGAGTCATAAAACTCGTCGTTTTCTTCATCTTTTGATTCTCCACATTTCTTTGTTTGCTCCTTATGTTGTGAGCTTGTTGATGTCTGGTTCTCTTTGTTTTCCTTGATTACACTCACTGCAAAATAAGGAACAACATCATAGCCATTTTCATCACAAAACTTTGTTGTGGGAGCATCCTCCACGACGCACACGTCCAGAGTAGCCAAGATGTGTTCCCATCCAAAAGGCTTTAACTCTTCTTCAGAAAATGGTTCTGGGATATAGTCCTTATCCTCTATAACCCGCTCTAGGATACATTCCTCGTGTTTCAAGCTACCACATTGTGAAGCTCCACACATCCACAGTTCTTTAGACTTACCTAACCAAGCTGGAAGTTCTGATCCTGCTACTATGGCGGAATCCATCTCCTCAACCGGACCGGATGTTCTCGTCACATCTCTATAGCTATGGTCCCTCAAGTTTATCTTTGTTATGGTTCCATATGTCTCAGGTATATATGGTCATAACCCCAATCTTGGACCATTTTCAATTGTCGCATGAATGGTCTTCCTAGAATGATGTCATAGTTGTTCTTCTTGCCAAAGTCAACAACAGCAAAAGTGTGTTCATATTCAATGCCACAAGAAGTAACAAGTACTTTTTCTAGCAGTCCTAGAGGCTTTTTCTTGTGTCCGTCTGCAAGCTGCAGGGTCATTCGTGTGGATATCAAGGCAGGTTTTCCCCAATTTTTTCCAAACCTCTTTGGTTGCAATGGCCACACCAGCTCCACTATCAAGGATTGCCATGGTTTCTACATTATTGAGTTCCACAGGAAGGGTGGTGTTTCCATCTTCTCCCTCGTAATACTCGCCTACCTTGTTTAATGGAACTGGCCTAGTATTTAGTTGAGGCATTTCAAGCTCTTTGATGCCTTCCTAGATTTGAGTCATTGGGGTTTTTACACCAATTTTCTCTAGACATTTACCCACATTAGCCCACATGTTTGGTCTTATTCTAAGCAACTCAGCTAACATTATTGTACAGGTGACTGGGGTAGATAGAATATCTACTAGCCCCTTTGAATCGATGGCCTTGTTGGGAGACAGTCTCTGTGATGGGACTGCAACCACATCTGACTTGGTCTCGTACTCTCCCATATAGGACGGGAGTGTTTTTAGCGAATGGGGTTGACTATCTATAGATTGTACAGATCCTTTGTCGCCCCAATACGATCGCACGTCTAGATTCATTTGAGATCTAGTCTCAAATTCCTCTATTGGTGGTAGTAGAAACACTCCTCGTTCATCACCAGTCTTGTCTACTCATCTTCTTAGGTCATCGGCTTCGTTGGCCTCTCTGACTTGTTTCCACAATTTGTTAAGACCATCTATCTCTTTACAATCCTCAGGTATGGCTTGGTGAAATCCCTCGGAAGAGTTATCCGTGGTATTCAGTACTATCCTTGGTTCTAATGCTGGGTATTTGTGGTTTGGTCTGTGCTCATGACTAGAATCTGGCTCTTTTAGTTCCTGATTTGGTGGGATTACTTGTGTAGGCATGACACGGATCACATCCTCAGGTTTTGCAACTGGTGGTTCTAGTAAAGCTTGGGTTGTTTGAATCTTTTTCTCGCACATTTCAAACCTTTGCTTTTCTAGTTTCGCATCGGGATATGTCATCCACCTGTGTTCTTGGGTTTGGTTGTTTTTGAGCCTTTCATCATAGGCTTTCAAGAGGGCATCTAATGTCTTATTAACCTTCTCTGCCAACACCGATCCTCCTGAACTAGCACTTCTCGGTTTCTCATCCGTGGATGGTTCTTCTAGAGGTTTAACCATCTGTGTAAGAGAAGGTAACTCCTTTTCCTCATGTTGTTTTATCTTCTCCTGAGCTTCGGTAAGCTTCTCAGCTAGGGATTTTTGCTCTTGTTCCCTGCGTGCTTTCATCCTAGTCTTTCTAGCTTTCCAACTATTTCGTTTGCTCTTGGTTTTCTGACTAGGTGCGTCTGTCTTTGGTCCATCATCTGTCTTTGGACTCGTGTCACTTTCCGTGTTCTTTGTCTCTGGATTCTCATCAGCTTTCTTTTGAGCTTGTGCTCTCGTAACCACTTGAACTGTTACAACATTTTCATTTTCTGAGCTATTAGGTAGCTGAACAATACCTAATACATTTGTCATGATTTTCCTGATTTGGTTTGGGTTTTTCGGGCAGTCGGGGATCAAGTGAGTGATGCCACACTCAAGACAATAGGCATTTACTTCAGTGATCTCCGTATGAGGACATTGTCTGACCAAGTGGTTGTCACGACTTTTGTGACAATCTGTCTCTGGTTGAGGAGATTCTTTTAGCATTTCCTCTTGGCTATAAGCAAGCTTTGACCTAGATAAGCCGCTATTTGCAATGAATCGCAATGTCCTTTTGTCCATTTCATACCTTCTTTCTTTTGACTGAAACCCAGGAGGTGGAGGTTGTACCGGCCTCACCACTCCATGTGTTTCTCTCACATTTTGTTGCTCCGAAGGGTAGTACTCACTTTGGTTGCTATACCACATTGTAGCTGGTACTGGCGTTGGTTTATTTGATGCTTCCATCATTGGCATGTATCTCATGTCTACCTGCATTCTAGCACCTGGCAGCGGAGGTTGTTGTCCTAAGACAAGCTATGGCCTTAAAACTCCTACTAGTCCTGGCGCATTTCCTGTAATGTATCTAGGTGGAGTAGGTGCTTCTGGAACAGGTTGTACATACCTCTCCCTAGCATTTTCCATGCTATAATAGCACTCTTCGCCCGTATGGTTCGTCCATTTTCTCTCAATTTCACACCACTTCGGCTCTCCCGAATCAGACCTTACAAGAGGAATCAACCTCTTGACCAAGTCGTCGATAAGCTTTTCTTGATCAATAGGTACCGTTGGCTTGGCAATGGACTCACTTATTTGTGAAACACTGTGCTGAGAGGATGTGTCATCTCCTTGACTCTTTAAGTCCTTTTCTTTGTATGCCTCACAGTTATCCACTAGATAAAGAGCTTCTTTGATCAACTCGTTTAACGTCATCCTCCTTATCATATGCAGATCCTTCTGAAGGCCTGCATGTCTCATTCCCTAGATAAAGATCAGCATCAGTCGTGCTTGCGTAGGTAATTCCGCTCTCGGATAGAGCTTAACATATCTCTTGAGCCGTAATGATGCTTTGCGTACTGATTCATTCTCTTTCCGTTTGAATCTATGGATTTGCGAGACCGTGTTGTGAGAAATGCCTTTTGGCGATAATCTTTCAATAAACTCCTCAAACCGCTCATCTAGGGTCTCAAAATCCCATTTTTCCACCAAATCGAACCATGTAGCTGCATCATCTTCTAGAGTCAATCCAAATCCCACAAACTGTGTCGCAAAATCTGAAACTTCCTCTGCTCTAATCACTCTTCTAAAAGCCGCTACATGATCTCTCGGATCTTTATCTCCAGAGTATTTTCTGTTTACCCATTTCTGGACTTGGGATGGTCTAACTCGTCGATTGTCTACAAGTCTAACCAGAGAGTCTCCCAATCCTTCTCTCATTATTGCTCTTGAAGGGAATCCTGGTAGCTCTCTTCTTGGAATTCCTATAGGAATTCTCGTGTTTGGTGGAGGCATTTGTGGTCCTTCATTGACCAAATATCCACCTCTTTCTAGTATAGTCTGTGGATTTGTGCTTTCTACAACTCTGTATTCTCGTCCATACTTGTCGACAACTGTAGATCTCCATTGACAGTCGACTCCGTATGTGTAGACATATAAGAGCTTGTAATCCGTTATCTCTTCTAGGTATGGATCTGAGAACCTATAAAGATTGACCTCATTGTCGTCAATGTATCTATATAGTCCTTCACTCTCATGACCAATCATCCAAACTCTCTCAACAAGATGGATCTTTATCAATTGCAAGTTTGGAAGATCCATTGTGGGAGGATATTCTTCTATCGTTGGGATCTCCAAGCTTGTGTAAGTTGCGTTTGAATCTAGGGTAGACATGATTTCTCGGCTTAAGAGCTTTTGCTTGGTTCAAGTAGACTTAGTCCACTGTGTTCAAGTGCTTTGGTTAGGAAAAAGTCGAAACTATGTCCAAAACCGCAACCGTTTCGTTACAATTCTCGCAAATTGTCGCTTTCAGACACCCCTAACTTGCGGATGTATTTTGAGGCCTCAAACGACGTTTTTTTCAAAATCGAACTAAATGGTTGCCGTTGGCATGCATTTAGTTCATGTTTTGCTCTAAGATCTATAGAGCCACTCTCAGGCTACGTTTTGATATAAAAACTTTTTCGATCCGATACCGTTTGTGAAAGTTATGGCCAAAACAGTGAAATGTAGTTTAGACTGGTCAAAATGAGTCCAAATTCAATTTTGAAAAAAGATTTGGGACCTCTGTGACACTGTGAACACTTCTGTATGGTCAAAAGTACAGTTGGACCCTAAAACTGGCATAGAGACATCCTACGCGTAGTATGTCTATATGCTCAGAATTTAACAAAATTTGGTCCAGAGACTCCCCTTAAGTCCAGCAACACAATGGTATGCTCAGAATTTCATTTGGACCTAAAAATGTCCTTGAGACATCCTATGCGTAGGATGTCTTTTTGCTCAGAATGACTTGAAATTTTCACCCCAGCTTCTCCTTGATGTGCTGATCACAGTGGTGTGCTCATAAGTTGGTTTGGAGTCCTAAATCAAGCTGAAGACATCCTATGCGTAGGATGTCTAACTACTCAGATTTTGTCCAAACTTGATCCCAAGATTCTCCTAGTGCTCAGCAACCCAATGGTATACTCAAAATTGAATTTGGATGCCAATAGGTCAAGATTTAGGCTGCAAGAGCTTCTAGTGCACTCCAAGAGTAGGATGTCTGACAATTCTTGTCTTTGCTTGGTGAATAAGCAAAACAAGGTCCAAATTCACTTTTGAAAAAAGTTCTGGAATCCTTGAGACACTGGGAAACTCCCTATATGGCCAAAGTAGAATTTTGACCACTTTATGACCCTGAAGACATCCTACGCGTAGGATGTCTTTTTGCTCTGTTTCAGCTTAAACTTGCACTGTAGCTTCCCCTTGATGTGCTAAGCTCGTAGCTATTTTTACTTTTTGATTCTGACACCTATAGGTTGGTCAAATGATCAAGAATCTGTTCCAAAAGCCTGATGTCTGTTCTGATGAATTCCTAGGTCAAATCAACTCCAAATTGGACCAAAATTGACTAGGAGACTTGCCTAAGGCTATACAACACCCTGCTATGTCCAAAGTTTGAATTTGGCCTCTAAATCATGCCTTAGACATCCTACGCGTAGGATGTCTAACTGCTCAGAATTGCCCCAAATTTGAACCACATACTCTCCTTAAGGTGTTGATCATTGTGGTATGCTCAGAATTTATTTTAGAGTCCAAAATCACACAGAAGACATCCTACGCGTAGGATGTCTTTTTGGCCTGTTTGACCCCAGACTTGTCCCACAGCTTCCCCTTGATGTCAGCAACCCAGTGGTATGCTTAGAATTTGGTTTGGATTTCAAAAGTCCCAAATTTTAGTTGTTCTTGCCTTTTTTCAGTCAGAAGTGCTAAAGTCCGCTTTGAACCCAATTTTCTCACCCAAATGAGGTGAAACCCCTTTCAGTCACTCAATATATCATTCAAGACATGTTCATGTAGCCATATTATGGTTTTGGTCTCAAAATAATGCTTTGGCACAAATTGGGTAGGATGTCTGGCAATTTCAGTCTATCTGGCCTTATCCTGTCAAGATATGGTCAAATTTCCACTTTCCAGGTGAAAATAGGGTAAAACCTACCTTCTGAACACACTGGTAACCTCAAATTTTCAAACAAATGCCCAGATCACCCTGTAGACATCCTACGCGTAGGATGTCTACTACTTATTTTTTCAGTCTGAAGTGTCCCTGATGTTTCCTTATGCTCTCAGCAAGTGTAAGTATGCTTCACAATTGCAAAAACGTGCAAAAATCACTCAATTTAAGCCTTTTCTGAAATTTTACGTTTTCTGACTCCGCCTTTTGGCTTTCGGTCAACAAAAATAGGGAAAAACACCCAAGTCAATATGTTACTAGGGTAAAACTTACCCTCTAAACACACTGGTGCAGTCAGAATTTTCAAATTTGGTCTCCATAACCCCCTTCAGACATCCTACACGTAGGATGTCTATGTTTACAGAATTGCAGGTTTTCTTCACAGAACCCTTGCAAATGCTCTTTTATATGCACAGCATCAGTCAGTCATACAAAAATATCCACAAAAGCTTGTTTAATGCATTTTTACCCTCAAAAGCACACTTTTCCGTGATTTCAAATGCAATCAAGCACTTTAGCAAATAATTTAGTGATGAATAGCTCTCGATCAGAATCGGATCACTTACCTAAAGCTACTCCTACAAATCATATGGGGTTTTGCATCTATGAGTAGAAAAACACTTCACTACCACACACGGACTAGTAAATGCTTTTATCACCTCACAAATCACTCGACCATCAACATTTACTCTAACCCACAGATCCTAACTAAACCTATCTAGTCGCAGACCCTCGGCAAGACACATGCTTCCTGGCTATCCACTTGATCGCAGGATATCCTCTTCCGGATCCACTTAAGAAAAATGCTTTCTTTAGCCGAAACTAAATCAAGCAACCATCACACGAGTGTTAGTAGGTAACCTACTTAGGTCCTTGTGTCCCCGGCAACGGCGCCAATGTTGGACGGGGAGTGACTCACATACCCATGAAGTGCATGCAAACACTACCTAGATCAACATAATGTCAATCGAGGACACAGATGACACGATAGGCACACGGAGGAAATCTCTTTAGCTTGTCAGGCTGAGACCATCCTACACATACAACACTCTGGAAGGCCAACTAAACCACAATCAAGAACCTCACTGCTCTCAACTACACCACCTAGCCACATACACACATACGGAAGGTAACTCACCTAATCATGCCAGATTCGTATGAAACTTAAGGAACACCATCCCCTCACTAGGATACACCTGTCCCTAAGCTTTTACACTCAAAACCCTCACTCTAAACCCACCTTCAGAAAACGCGTAGGATGACAGAGCTAAATTTTGAAAGTGCCCGAAATTGAAATTTATGAGTACGTATGCATAGCTTATGTCGCCACGATTCTATAGACTACTAGCACGCAAAAAACAGACATCATTTGATACACTTACGGCCACAAATAGCTCGTAGATGCGTCGGCGTGTGCGCTTCGTCTTGCGTCGAATGCTTGGGGTTGTCGCGTAGCTCTCCTCGAGCCTACAACAATGGTGCAATTGGATCTCCAATGTGTTGAGCGAGCCGGGAGTAGCGAGAGGATAAAGCTCACGCTCACTCTCTTTCTCTCTCACACACAGTAGACAGCAGTGCTAAGTTTTGATTATGATAAAAGTCTTTTTTACAAAATGACCTAGGTAGCTTATATACTAAGGCTACCTTAGGTTTAACCAAAAATGGGGTTGAAAGGGTCAAATGGCTCTGTATTTACAATCTGGAAGTGCCATTGCACCCCCGGCTTCTGAAACTAGAATAACTACTCATTACAAATGACGTTTATAGCCATAACTCGTAGTATTTCATAACTCGCAAAAGCGCGCTGCACACTGGACTGCTTGTTTTTAAGAAATGTCTTTATATACCCCTCCAACCATTGTTGTGAAAAACGTTGATCGGGGGCATTTGGAAATCTAGCTAATAGAGCGTCCTCAATGTACCGTGCATCATCGGACAGTTGATCTCTAAACTTTATAAAACAGTTCTTATATATTGAATGTATAAGAATTTGTAGATGGTGTCGAAATGCCCTGCCATGTGCTGTGCCGAAATCCACCTCCCCGCCATATTTAACCCTGTAGTAGCACCCATACGTGTCTGGCACAGGTGCGTCAGTATCCTCGTCCTCTATATCAGGGGCAGCACACTCTAAAAGTGGGGACTCCGTTCCCTGCCACTACCAAAACATGCGAAACCACAAGATCCGCCACCG
Source organism: Adiantum capillus-veneris (assembly GCF_014529385.1). Taxonomy (NCBI): domain Eukaryota; kingdom Viridiplantae; phylum Streptophyta; class Polypodiopsida; order Polypodiales; family Pteridaceae; genus Adiantum; species Adiantum capillus-veneris. The sequence continues at coordinate 118,950,618 of NC_140933.1, forward strand.
CTTTGTCTCTCACAGCGCTTGCTGCCCTGAGACGAGCGTCGCCAAAGGAAGTCCATCGACGCGTGCTGCCAGAGGAAGTCCGTCGATGATGTTCTGGCAAAGCAAGAGTGGAACAGAGTGGCATAGGACCCTGTGATGCCATGGGAGTAGGATTCTGCGATGCAAGGGTAGTAGGACCCTGCGATGGAATAGGAGTAGGACGATAGGGAGGGAGAGTAGAGGGAGGTGCCGTCGGTCCGAAGCTCTGTAGGTAAGGAGTCCCTCCCTGACTCCCCCATGGTGTAGTCTGCGGAGAAATGCCATAGGTCACAAGCTGATGTGGAGTGTAGCGGCCAAACAAATCCTGTGTCGAACGGAGGTACTTCTCTCGTAAAGAGATGCCCTCTGTAAGTCAGGATCTAGGACTGGTGGAGGAACCTGAGAAGCGTAGGTGTAGGATGGCCATGCCTGCAAATTAAAAAAAAAAAACCTATTACACTCATGGTTTAGGGTTAACTACGTAGAAACATTCTTTATTTCTTTTCTTGTTCTCACCGACTCAAAGCTCGGGTCCACTGGAGGCGATGTCCACCCCGGGCGGGAGCCCACCTGAGATGTGAACCAACCAAAAGAAGAGCCAGTTGGCTACTCCTCACTAGTTGGTCTCTTATTTGACATCTACATTACAAAGAGCAATATAAGATTAAGCTTTCCACCCTACTCACTCATCTATAAATACGTACACAAGTATATTAGCACACAAACTGTAGATACTTATACATATGAGTAGACCTAAGTAGAGGCTAGTAGTGCCAAAGGTCAACTACACCTCTTTCGATATCATCGCAGTCTCAACCGTGGTAAAACCAAAGGTACATTGCGGTAATCCATGCATGAGTGGATCAATGACCACAACGTCACGATTAAAAAAAATTAAGAGTCTTATCACGCACCGAGCAAGTTTTTCCGAGTAAGCATCTAGCTCAACTCTAGCTTTGCAAATTTATTAATTTTCACGCCATGATGTGTTGGTTTTTTGTATGGTGATGTTCATAATTCTCCTTTGTCAAGTAGATTGGTTTTTATTTTTCCTTTGCACCTATCTCTAACCATGCCTATAATATATGTATATATACATATGTCTGCACACACACGCACACACACATATGTATGTGTGTGTGTATCTAGAGAGAGAGAGCGAGAGAGAGAAGGAAAGTGAAGCTCTCATGTGGTACAAACAATCCCAAGTGACCTTAAAGATTTATCCAATGGGTCTTTACCTCAAGACATTCTATTTAAAAGGAGTAGATTTAGAGCAATAAAGGGTAGCTAGGTTGAAGGCCAATCTCTCTTTAGCCATCGAAGCTTAGCTAGGTTGAAGGCCAATCTCTCTTTAGCCATCGAAGCTGGCATGGTTTTCTAGAGAGAGAGAGAGAGAGAGAGAGAGAGAGAGAGAGAGAGAGAGAGAGGTCCAACTTGGCTATCCATGCAATAAATTTAGGGGGGGGTTCGAACTACCTAGACCTTCATACCCTCAAACGAGGTGGAAAGCCTCCATTGGTTCAAAACAAGGCGCTCAGTTTTGGGACCCACTAGAGGGGCACCTTTCCCCTCATAACAGAGGCAAGTTTGGTACTTTTTGGTGCAAAATACAAACAAGGGTTTGATCTCTAACCCTCATCTGTAGTTGCAAATCACATAACCACAAGCTTGTATCTCATTTATTGCTTCAAAAGTTGACGTTTTCTTTTGTACCTAGATGTTACAACAATAGTCTAAATGCAAGGATATTAGAAAAAGTAATTTTGACGTTGGGGTGTTGTGAGATGTACAGTATGATTTCATGCGTGCAATCATGCATGGGGGTAGTGGGGAGATGGATTGCACCCTATGAAGCCTCCTTGGTCACATGGTATGAATGCACACATTGAGTCATGCCTGTGAAGCTACATAGCTACTTCCCCTAAAAGAAGACCACATCCAATGGATTTAGAAAATGTGCCCATAACTTTTGCAAATTGGGGAATCTTGCAGACAGTAGTATGCCAAGGTAGGCCAAGATGGTACAAGAAAAGTTGGGGTGGATGGATATCTACACGTTAAAGTAACAAAAGTTGGGGTGGACGAGCATCTACCCGTGAACTTCGGTTATCGTTTCCACTTTCACAAGGTAGTAGTGAGAGTCTCGAACTACGATATAATTTTTATCCCAGTGCGATCCCATTATAACAGGGTGATCATTTCCCCACTATTGCCAATCCCTCTAGGCAAGGGTCAGCTCTTAATAAAGTCCAAACTCCCTCTAGCCATCCGCGTCGGTGCAGATGGGTAGAGAGCAGTGTTTGGGAAAAATGTGTCTCAACTTAATATTGTTCCGTTTCCAATTTCAAAAATCCCGGTTGAGGACAAGGGGAAAAGGAGAAATTTCACCCCAAAATAGAGAAAAATAGTGTAAAAACCCAAAAAATACCCCTTATTTTCTAAAATTTCCTAAGGAATTTTGTATGTTTTGAAAAATGATTTTTCCCGAACTCTGGTAGAGAGAGTAGGTAGGAGTCAACTCTTAATAAATTCCTAACTCCCTCTAGCCATCGGCTCCAGCGCGGATGGGTAGAGAGAGTTTTTCCACGTTCAATTTGCATTTTGGAGGGTGGCAAAAGGTTGATGACGATGTGAGCGGGATGAAAACACACACAGCGCCTCTATAACGACCCGACACACACTCTTGGAAAGATACACACACACACACACACTATGGGGCACCACTCGGCGTAGACAACACACCTGGCCGAGACAGGGAACACACCTCTGGAGTGAGAGGAGAGAGACTATCCACTTGCCCACTCCACACACACACACACACACACACACACACACACACACACACACACACACACAAAAAACTCAGCTCAAAAGAGGAGAATTTCTGATTTTTAGATACAAATGAGCTTGGGCCAACACCAAATGGGCAAACAGCTCACACAATATGGGTAAAAGATACCAGATACAATCACAAACTGGAGCAGAAACTTCGCTCATAGGAGAAACTTACACAGAAAAACAGCAAAAAAAGAGGGAGGAATTTGGCAAAATGGAAAGCTCCATCGCGTCCGAAACGGCCCAAAACCCCAGTCTACAATGTCAAAGTGCTCAAATCCGACCTCGGATGAGCAGTTTACGGCCAAAACAGGCTCCAAAAACCCCAAAAACACAGTTGCAGTTGTTCCTCCTCTTTCTCCACGTTTTTTCTAGTCTTCTCTCTCTTTTTTCAGTTCCCACACTTAGCTTTGTTATTTGGGCACCCTTGGCCTTTTAGATGACCTCAAACGAACCCCGAACAAGCCAAAAACTGACCTCGCAGTGCATAGTTGTCACCTTTTTGCATCATTCGCACACCTGGCACTCAGCTTTTTTCCAATAATGCATCTCGCCACCACGTGAAGTGGCCCCAAAAAGTGGTCCTAATGATGACCTTTCTGCATAACTCTCACCAGAAAACACCCACGTTGTGTCCGTCCTCATCCGCGTGCAAATATTGACCTCGTTCGCCCTCCTGACGCCACTAGATGCCATCTGACGCACCTGCTGACCTCACGTCGTCGGCCCGCGGATAGCTTCCTTGAGAAGTTTTACGCGCTACCAACTCCTCCTTATTGTAGAAAAAACACACTAGTATTGATAATAGTGAAAATCGCTGCACTATGTACATGTTGTCCTACCTGTACACATGTGGGCCCCACGTAACCACCTGGCTATGGAAATTGGGTAATCCTTTATTCGATGCACCATGCCTGTGTATGTACATATGCGCAATCCCTTGCTCAAAAAAACTCCTGACATAATTTGCCCATCCCCTAGCCTGCTAGATCATTCATGATCAGCAACAGCAAAGAGAGATATGAGACTCGCTGCATCACAGGTCTCCTCATCCTTCACCAACATTGCTTGCTCCACAGACAGCTCATCTTGCTCCACCATCATCAATCTAGCATGATACAATTTAAGACGCAATCCATTTACCCTTGACTTATGTAGAACACCATCCAGGTTAGCCAGCTGATATGTGCCATTTGGAAAACACTCCACTACCTTGAAAGGGCCTTCCCACTTAATTTGAAACTTCTTTTGGAAGGTGTTGTCCAGCAGCTTACTGTTGTAGCGCAAAACCAAGTCATGTTTCTTGATACCCTTACTTTTGACCTTTTCATTTATCTTTGCCAAAGCCTTATCCTGCATCTGCCCATAATGCTCCAACACGCTCATCCTATCCAACTGGACCTCTTGTAACTGCAAGAGCCTCTCTTTGAATTCATCACTAGGTGGCCCAAGCAACTTCTCTAACATCTTGACCGCAGGCAACTCTACCTCCACAGGCAATAGTGCTTCCTTTCCATACACCAAATGAAATGGAGTAAACCCTGTACCTGTCTTCACCGAAGTACGGTAAGCCCATAATGCACTAGGCAATTCCAAATCCCAATTCTTTCCTTGGTGCTCTGTCACTTTAGAAAGAATTTGTACCAACTCACCATTGAATCTTTCATTTAAGCCATTACAGTGCGGGTAATAAGGGGTGGTATGCTGGTGCCTAATCTTCATCTTTGTGCATAAGAAGTCTAGCAGTTTAGCTCTAAATCCTGGCCCCTTATCTGAAAGTAGCTCTAATGGCACCCCAAACTTGCAACATATTTCATCATACACAAATTTTGCCACATCCTTTGCAGTGATCTGTTTTACTGCTATAGCCTCTGCCCATCTAGAAAGATAGTCCACTGCCGTCAAAATATAGCTTTTGCCCCTGCTTGTGATAGGTAACGGGCCTATTGCATCAATCCCCCACTTTTCAAACACATCAAACGCCATAATGATTTTCGTAGCTCTGCTTCAACACTCTCTTCCCAAATGCTTGACATCTATTGCAAGACCTACACCAATGGTGAACATCCTTGTGCAAACTAGGCCATACATACCCCTCTTGCAAATCTTATGCAAGGATCTTTAGAGCAAAATGGCCACCACATGCGCCTTCATGATTCTCTTCCAACACTCTGTAAAGCTCTCCCGCCAAGGTACACGTCTCAACACGAGATCAGCCCCTTTCATGTATAAGACATCACCAATCAATTTGTACCTGTATGCTCTACGCACAAAGCCATACTTCTTAGACTTCTGAATCTCCTTTGGAATGCTCCTCTTCTTGAGCCAAACTTTCCCGGCCATGATAAAGAGGTAAATTGGTCCTCAACACGAATAGCTCCCCAATCATGCCTTGAGCTGCTTCATGTGCCTCTCCATTTAGAGCACGTTCAATGTGTCTGATGCTCCATGCTTCGAACTTTTTTAAGAGGCCTTTAATTTTGAAGCACATTTCCTTCAATGAGGTGTTCTTGCTCTTCCACACACCCAGCACTTGCTTCACCACTAACAAGGCATCACCTTTTATGCTCAACCTTCGAACCCCATGCTTCAAACAAATGTGTAATCCGGCTTCCAATGTAGCATATTCAGCCTCATTGTTACTATGCGCATCCAATTTGAACCCTCTCTTGCATACTAGCTTCCCCTCTGGATCTTCAAGTGCTATACCCCCTGAAGCTGCATCGTGGCTCTTTCTGTATGAACCATCAAAGAACAACACATGTGCATTGCTCATCTGTGGCACTTCTTCAACTACCTTTCTCACCACCTCTTCCTTAACAATAAGGGGATTCTCCTTGTAGGTCAACAAATCAGCTAGGGTAGCCCTTGTACTATCTTCCACTAGAAAAGAGAACTCAAACTCTTACAGCTCAATTACCCATTTCTTCACCACATTTGACATGTTAGTACCATTAATTAACTGTGGCAAAAAGGCATAACTCGTCAAGAAAACAAAAGGCCGTGGTAGCAAGTAATGACGAAATCGTCGACAAGCAAATATTACACTGGCCATCACTAGCTCTACTTCACTCGGCTTGCACAATACACTGGCCTCATATAATGGCTGCCCTTCCCCTTTTGCAATAACATGGCTCCAATGGCATCATCCCCTACTGATGGATTTACATAAAAAAATTTCTCCCAATCAGGAGCCTGCATGGCTGACAACCCCCCTAACACCTCTTTCACCTCTTGAAACACTTCTTCACACTTGTCATCCCATTGCAATGGATCATGCTTTGCCACTTGCTGTAATGGATAAAGAAGCTGTGAAGACAATGGAATAAACCGTGCCATGTACTTCACTTTGTGTATAAAGGTTTCCAATTGCTTCGTACTCATAGGTGATGGAAGAAGAATAATAGACTTAACCTTGTCTGGATCAGCCTCAATGCCATTTTCTGACACCATATGGCCCAATAACTTCACCCTTGGCTGTGCTAGATGACATTTCTTTGGATTTAGTTGTCCTCCACATTCATCATATCGAGCTAATACCATCTGCAACTTCTCATGGTGTTCAGCCCTGCTACTGTAGACACAGAAGTCGTCCATAAAAGCCTTAACACAACTACCAATGAATGGTTCCAGCACCCAATTTGTTGTCTCTTGATAGAAGGAAGGTCCATTTGACAACCCAAATGGCAATACTGTGTAGCAATAGCAGCCCCATGGCGTAATAAAAGTTGTCTTTGTGCAGTCTTTAAGAGCAATCTTCAATTGAAAATAGCCTGAAAAACCATCACACACATTGTACCTCTCATAACCTGCCACTGAATCCAAGATCTGATCGATGAATGGAAGAGGATATGGATTCTTCTTAGTGGTTGCGTTTAAGGGTTTAAAATCTACACAAATTCTCCACTTCCCATCCTTCTTTGGACTGACTACTACTGGACTCACCCATTCTGTGGTCTCCACAGGGACTATGAACCCTGCCTTCAACAACTTGTCCACCTCTTCTCGCAAGGCTTCCATTTGCTCTTGACCCATCCTTCTTAGCCTTTGCCGCACTGGCTTAGCACCTTCTTTCAGCTCTATATGCATCTCTTCGCCCTTGAACCCTCTGATCTCTTCATATGAAGTAATGAACAAATTAGGAAAACTAGCCAGCATGTGCAAATATATATCCGTCTCCATAGCTGAAAGGTCTCCACTGATCATTTGTGTCATCAATTCCTGCTTCTTTGACAACTCAACCTTGGTTTGCATCAGCCCTTCAATCACTTCATAAGGCCCTTCACTTTCATCTTCAACCTCATTCGCAAATGCAACTAAACCAACTCCTGGATTTCTTTGTCCATCAAAAGAAATGCAACATCAGCATCCTCATCACTGCTGGTAGTGCTATCACTGTCCTCATCTGTCACCGTGGAAGAGTCTTCATCACTAGACTCATCCTCATCTTCATAAAGCTCCTCTAATCGTTTCCTTGTGTCCATATTATAAAGCTTCTTGGTACCTGTCTTTCCATAGAGGCTAATCGTACCATGTCGCCAATCTTGAACAGCTCCCACTGCACGTAACCATGGTCTGCCCAGTATAATAGGATATGCTCCCAACCCTGCTGGCATCACATGAAAATCAACCACTGCCTTTGCATCATATGCCTCCACTTCTAAGCTCTTTACAACACCCAAGCATTTTACTTTTTGATGGTTTGCCAATCTGATCCGAAAACCTGACACCCCAGCCACTGTGAGACCCATCTTCTCAACGCATGAGTGTGTTATGACGCATATTTGGGCTCCGCCATCCACATAACCTTGTCCCAAATTTTTCCTTTTATGCCACACATCTACTATTGGACAAATGTCTGGTAGCTCGTCCATTGCCAACACCTTCACTGAACCTCTCTCTGGCTCTTTCTCCATGGGTTAACCATCCTCTTCCACTGTCGCTTTAGCTTAGGCACCATCTCTATAAGCTGCCCAAAAGTAACATCTGCCTTCCTGCTCGTCAGATCCTCCCTCAAGTCATAGCTTAATTGCCCATCCCCTAGTGGAAAATCTGAAACATGAAACTTTCGACGAGCTCTCCTTTTCCTCTTGGCCTTGACATCCTCGCCTTCATGGCTCTTTCCTTTCTTCTTACTAGGACCTGGGGCACTTCTTCCTTCCTTTTCTCTGTGGTCCTCTTCCCAATAGGCATCACTAATGTATCCTCTAGCTTTGATGCCTTCTCCAAGGTGACTACACTTAGCACTTTTGTCTTTCCTTTTTCCTCCTGGGTCAGTCCACTGGTTCCTTCATCTCCCTTAATTTCGATGCCATAATCATTTGACCTAGTTAGCACCTGTCTTGGCAATGGATACATGTCTCCCCCCATCCTTGGTGGCTTATCACATTGCGGGCTGATGTGACCCAACTCTCCACAATTATAACATGTGGGTGTCTGCCTCCAAAACCTACCATTGCTTTGTCCAACACCATTCCTAGGCCTTTCTTCACCTCCTGGCTGATTTGCAAACCGCCTTGACCTCGATTATTTCCCACTTGACCTAGCATGTTTAAGCTGAGATTCTTCATCAAATCAACCACTTGCCTCATGTCTTGCCTTAGCCATCATCTTGCACTGCTGTAGTGACCACTGCTGGCATAACCTGAGTAGTAACAGGAACCACTGGTTCATGATGAACCCCTGACATACGACCTTGTAAGAGTCCATAGGCTGAAATTCAGACCTCATGGGCAAAGACTCCACCCCTAACTGGCTCATTTTCCTCAGCTTCCACTCTTTGTTCCTTGCTACCTCTAGTGCATCTTCATATGTCCTAGGCTTCTTTAGCTCCACTCTCCAACGTATATTCTCCCAAAGACCAGCTAAGAACCTGTCCTTCTTCATCATGTCAGGCGGGGGTACCTGTGGTGCTAAAGCCTTGCACATTCGCTCCCATGCCAATGAAAACTTACGTATGTACGCATCTACTGGCTCACCTTCCTTTTGCACCAAAGCCTGTACTTCTTGCCACACTTTGTCAGGATCTTCTATCTTCACAAACTCCACTTCCAACCCATGTCGTAGATTGTCCCAACTCAACCTTACAGGTGGATCAGCCACACGCAACTCCTCTTCAAATGCTTTAGACCAAACTCATGCATCACTCTTCAAACAAATTTGGAGAAGGCATAACATCTGCGCAGGGTCATGAATCTGGTTGCTAATGCAGGCAACCTCCATCTTTTCCAAAAATTCTTCCACATCTTCATCACTTCTTGCATGAAACTCCGGATAAGAGAAAGCCATGGCTACCCAAATTATGATGCTTTGAGAACCCCTTCGAACACACGTGCAAGAACCCAAAACTTTTCACTACCCAATCCCCAGAAACTTCAATGGAGCTCAGCTTTAGATAAGGACAAACACATGCACATCAAATGAGTTTTCATAGCTAATCATCGGAATGACAACAGGCAAAGGACATTCCAGGATCTCTCTCAATCTTCTTGGCCCAAACATAAAGACTATGCGCTGCTGGAAAAAGATCTTCTTGGACACATGAACATTAATCTGAATTCTTTAAGTTAAATGAAAAGGAGTGAACTGAGGGCCATTTTGATCATCCATTAAAGCCAACCATGAAGCTCCCAAGAAGGCACACCTGACTCAACCTCTGATTTTGCCAAAATTTCAGCAGCATAATAGCATAAAGGCTCAAAATACCAAAAAACTAGTCATCATAACTTGGGAAAATTTCGACAGAGTTTCCCCAGAAGTAGAGCAGTAGGAACCCAAAATATAGACTGTCTATGTATGCATAAACTATCAACAATAGAACCCAAGCATCAAGTAGGACTCACTAGTACATAGCCTATGGCGAGGTCACAAAAAGGGTGCTCCAGCTACCTGTATCACCGAAAGGATCTCTACATTTGAGAATCCCCCAGCTCAATAAAAACCTCAGGCTATCGACCCTCACACGAAGGCTAATGCAAATCGCGTATAGTCAAGTCTCAGAAATGACTATCTTCCAGACCAAGTCTCAGAAATGGCTGGGACTGCCAAATACAACCAAGTATGGCTCCACAAATGCGTACAATGGCAGTTTCCACAAGTAACGTACAATCCAGCAGACAATGCGCTCAAATAGGCGCCAAGTGATGCATTCCCACAACAAATGCAAGTGACATCACTGCTAGTATATCACTGTACTCCAGCTACCTGTACCTGTGTGCATCACCTGTACCTGTACCTGTCCCTGTAACGTGTAACTTGTAACCTGTAGTCTGCAACCTGTAATCGCGAATCTCGAAGTTTGAAGCTCGAAGCAGAAGGTACTCGAAGAAGATCCTCAGTGGGGGCACCAAAAGAATGTGAGCGGGATGAAAACACACACAGCGCCTCTATAACAACCCGACACACACTCTTGGGAAGATACACACACACACTATGGGGCACCACTCGGCGTAGACAACACACCTGGCCGAGACAGGGAACACACCTCTGGAGTGAGAGGAGAGAGACTATCCACTTGCCCACTCCACACAGACACACACACACACACACACACCCAAAAAACTCAGCTCAAAAGAGGAGAATTTCTGATTTTTAGATACAAATGAGCTTGGGCCAACACCAAATGGGCAAACAGCTCACACAATATGGGTAAAAGATACCAGATACAATCACAAACTAGAGCAGAAACTTCGCTCATAGGAGAAACTTACACAGAAAAATAGCCAAAAAAGAGGGAGAATTTGGAACAAATGAGCTTCGGCCAACGTCCGGAACGGCAAACAGTCACAATGTAAAGCTACCGATACAATCACAAACTAGAGCAGAAACTTCGCTCATAGGAGAAACTTACACAGAAAAATAGCCAAAAAAGAGGGAGGAATTTGGCAAAATGGAAAGCTCCATCGCGTCCGAACGGCTCAAAACCCCAGTCTACAATGTCAAAGTGCTCAAATCCGACCTCGGATGAGCAGTTTACGGCCAAAACAGGCTCCAAAAACCCCAAATAGTTATACACCTTTTTGCATCATTCGCACACCTGCACTCAGCTTTTTTCCAATAATGCATCTCGCCACCACGTGAAGTGGCCCCAAAAAGTGGTCCTAATGATGACCTTTCTGCATAACTCTCACCAGAAAACACCCACGTTGTGTCCGTCCTCATCCGCGTGCAAATATTGACCTCGTTCGCCCTCCTGACGCCACTAGATGCCATCTGACGCACCTGCTGACCTCATGTCATCGGCCCGCGGATAGCTTTCTCGAGAAGTTTTACGCGCTACCAACTCCTCCTTATTGTAGAAAAAACACACTAGTATTGATAATAGTGAAAATCGCTGCACTATGTACATGCTGTCCTACCTGTACACATGTGGGCCCCACGTAACCACCTGGCTATGGAAATTGGGTAATCCTTTATTCGATGCACCATGCCTGTGTATGTACATATGCGCAATCCCTTGCTCAAAAAAACTCCTGACAACGATATTTGTACGCAGCTTCACAGGGTGCAATCCATATCCCTCTGGCAATCCACGCCAGCGTGGATAGCTAGAGAGAGGTTTTTCAGGTTCATAATGCATTCTAGAGGGTGGGCAGAACTAGATGATGATATTGCTAACCTCGCAGGGTGCACCAGGATCGTGGAGCCATGTCATCTTGCAGGAAGTATCGCATGCTATTATAACCCACGCGCAACCTCGCAGGGTGCAAGACATGCTTGTTCCTTTGCTTTCTCTACAAGCCTAGAGAAATTAGTATCGCAGGCTATAAGCCATGTCCCCTTGAAGGGCCTCATGGAAGGAGCAAGGCATGCGTATGCTAGAAGGGGTTGGTGCCAGCTTGCAGTTGTTTTTAGCCACAGCAGGATCTACAGCACGTCAAGAGTGATCTCCAAGGTCTTGTTGAGATTGGCTTCTAGCGCTAGGGAGAGAGGTATTTTGGTAGCCAGCTTGAGCAGATGCAAATTTGGGTGCACCGAGAGTAGGATGGTGAGGGTCTCCATGAGCTTGGCCTCCGTTTTGTTGGATTGTGCCTAGAAAGTCTTTGTGGTTGCCATCAAGCGGGTCGCATGGAAGGTGTGTAGCGCCTTAAAGGACCCGCGTAGATTGTGTCACTTGGACTGGTGTGGTAACTCAAGCAGCAAGGTCATGGTTGCCTGGGACATTGATTGTAGCAAGAGCATTATCGTCCACAGCAAGGGGCTGGGAGGGTGGCGCAAGAGCTTTGATTGCAACTTCTAAGTTATCTACAGGGTAATTTGCTGCATCATCACTTGATGGGAACCAGCATCATCGTATGCTGCTAAGCAAAGATCGTCTAATGAAGCAACAAATGCTTCCATGATGACGTTGTTGGCTTTGACTTCCACTAATTAGTTGACAGGGTTGGGATCTCCTGTAGGGGCAAGGCGGGCTTGGGTGGATTTCACCACAAGAGCAAGGTGATTTGAGAGAGGCTCCTTAGTGGAGGTGGCGACACCCTGAGCTTAAATGCCAAGAAATTCATGAGCGAAAGCATGCAACAATGCGTCGGGGTTGGTTGTGCTTGCAACAAGTGTTGCTTGGACGGATTTAACCACGGTGCCAAGGTTAGCAGCAAGAAATGGGTGCATGGGTGGGTTTCTCACAGAAGTGGGAGGATCTTCTTGTGGCTGCCTCGATATGCTAGTATCACAATATCGTTAGCAAAAATGCCGTTAGCAAGTAGTAGAGAAGTTTTTTCCTGCATCATTATCAACTTCTATTAAGGCTTCCTCTCCCTTGTCCTTTATATCAATTTTGTCAGGTTTCGATCGTGGCACTTCCCATTTGGCATCGATGTCAGCTTCTAGATTCTTGAATTGCTATTTTTAGCCAAGTATTCGTTCTCCTTGCTTATCATTTTGGTGTTCTGGTTAGCTCTACTATTAGCTTTGGCATGTGCTACCAACTCCCACAGATGTTAGACATTCTTGTATTCTCTCATTAATTTTTGGGTTGTGATAGAATTTGGTCCCTTTCTTGTCCTCCCATCACATTTTGTACTTTCCAAGCACTATTAGTGTACAAGGTCAATCTTTGCATGAGGAAAATGGATTGAGGCTATGGCAAATAGCTCTATAGATTCCGGACTCGTGCTCAAAAGAAACAACACTAAGAGGTACATTGAATATATGTTAATATATCAAGGGTTTCACACTAAGTTTCTCTAAAACTAGTAGGCTTTTCAACACTATCACGAATCAATATAGGCAAAAGAGATCAAAGAGAGTGTCCCAGAAAGGGGGAGGTTGTAACCATGATCAGTAAACACACAAGTAGGTGAAAGGGAGAGGCCATGTACGAGCACAAAGTTTTCCTCAGTACATCAATCATGACTATCAACCTTGGTGACTCTTCTATCAAATCACTTCAATAACCCTACCCCCCCCCCCCCCCCCCCCCCCCCCCCCTCCTTCAATGACTGGCTATTTATGATGGATTCATGCAAACTTCAATATATACCATGATGTGGATTTTCTTAAAAGAATTCCCACATTGCAATAGAATTCTTCCAAAGTTCCCACCATGATCTATACAAAAACTTATTGTACATAAGATCACAATAACTTGAGTTAGGGATAGGGAGAGTGAGAGAGACAAAGGAGAATTAAGAAGAAGAAAAAGTCAAGAGAAGGTCACGCTCCTCTCTACTTAGTCTTGAGATTTGTATTAGTGGCAAGAGTGTTACTTTTTTTATCATAAGGCTTGTGGTTTAACCCTTGGGTAGAGGTCTAGGATTGAGTAACATTTTTCTTTCTTGAAATCATCTCAAAATCTTGTTTGACTTTGGGTTTTGAAATAGTGTACCTTGCCTTGTCTTGCTCGGTTTAGGGATTGCTCGGAAATTCTTGCTCGAGGTTTGGGATTCCTCATTAAAAAAGGACTATACCCAAGAGGAAGTGTCTAACCTTTGGGTGCTATGCTCCCGTACTTAGTGCCTACATACATGCATAAACAAACATATATGTACACACATATATATGTTATGGTTGTAAATGTAGCCATCGTTTTGTGTTGGCTGCACCTAGATTGAACGTCTAAGTGATCAATTGATCGTAACATTACAATTCTCTCCCAAAGGATATATTAGCACACAAACACGTAGATACATATACATACTAGTAGACCTAAGTAATAGTGCCAAAGTTCAACTACACCTCTTTAGTTATCATCGCAGTCTCAACCGTGGTAAAACCAAAGGTACATTGCGGTAATCCATGCATGAGTGGATCAATGACCACAACGCCACGATTAAAAAAGGACTATACCCAAGAGGAAGTGTCTAACCTTCGGGTGCTATGCTCCCGTACTTAGTGCCTATATACATGCATAAACAAATATATATGTACACACATATATATGTTATGGTTGTAAATGTAGCCATCGTTTTGTGTTGGTTGCACCTAAATTCAATGTCTAAGTGATCAATTGATCCTAATATTACAATTCTAGTGTAATGCAATAAGTAATTCTATTTCTTTCATTAAGTCTCTCTCTCTCTATCCCTCTCGCTCTCCCCTTCTCGGTCGTGCAGTTGAACTACAAAGCGGAAGCTCCATCCCAGAGTCATGCATGTGCCTCCGTGTAGAGCAAGCACTTCGTTCAATAAAGCGCCCTCGCCTTGAACGTGATCTTGGTGTTGTTTGCTCATGTATCCCTTTGGAGCCCAATTTTCCTCTCTCCCTCTTTCCCTCTCTCCCTATCTCTCTCTCTCTTTCCTTCTTTCCCTATCTCTCTCTATTCCCCTCTCTCTCTCTCTCTCTCTCTCTCTCTCTCTCTCTCTCTCTCTCTCTCTCTCTCTCTCTCTTTACTCTCTCTCTCTCTTTCTCTTCCTCTCTCTCTCTTTCTCTCCCTATTTCTATTTCTATCCCTATCCTCTCTCCATCTCTCTCTCTCTCTCCTCTCTCTCTCTCTCTCATCCTCTATATCTCTCCCTCTTTCCTATCTATATATCTCTCTCTCTATCTCCCTCATCCTCTATATCTCTCTCTCTCTTTCCTATCTATCTCTCCCTCTTTCCTATCTCTCCTTCTCTCTCTCTCTCTCTCTCTCTCTCTCTCTCTCTCTCTCTCTCTCTCTCTCTCTCTCTCTCTATTTATTGTCTTCTTCTTGGGGGCGTGTGTGTGTGGGGGTGTGTGTGTGTGTGCTAATAAAAAGAGGAAAATGGTATAACCTTTCTATCACCCAATTGTGGTAGATTGGTTATGCCATTTTCCTCTTGAATAACAGGTTTTGAGTTCAACTCCTTGTCGGCTAGATCTTTAAGGTCTCTTGGGATAGTTTCCTACGACGTTCAAACTCTCTTCTTCTTGGGTGTGTGTGGGTGTGTGTGTGTGTGTGTGTGTGTGTGCTAATAAAAAGAGGAAAATGGTATAACCTTTCTATCACCCAAGTGTGGTAGATTGGTTATGCCTTTTACCTCTTGAATAACAGGTTTTGAGTTCAACTCCACGTCGCCTAGATCTTTAAGGTCTCTTGGGATAGTTTCCTACGACGTTAAAACTCTCTTCTTCTTTTGTGTGTGTGTGTGTGTGTGTGTGTGTGTGTGTGTGTGTGTGTGTGCGCGCGCTAATACAAAGAGAAAAATGGTAGAACCTTTCTATCACCCAAGTGTGGTAGATTGGTTATGCCATTTCCCTCTTGAATAACACGTTTTGAGTTCAACTCCTCGTCGGCTAGATCTTTAAGGTCTCTTGGGATAGTTTCCTACGATGTTAAAACTCTCTTCTTCTTGGGTGTGTGTGTGTGCTACTAAAAACAAGAAAATGGTATAACCTTTCTATCACCCAAGTGTGGTAGATCGGTTATGGAATTTTCCTCTTGAATAACATGTTTTGAGTTCAACTCCTCGTCGGCTAGATCTTTAAGGTCTCTTGGGATAGTTTTCTACAACGTTAAAACTCTCTTCTTCTTGGGTGTGTGTGTGGGTGTGTGTGTGTGCGCTAATAAAAAGAGGAAAATGGTATAACCTTTCTATCACCCAAGTGTGGTAGATTGGTTATGCCATTTCCCACTTGAATAATAGGTTTTGAGTTCAACTCCTCGTCGGCTAGATCTTTAAGATCTCTTGGGATAGTTTCCTACGACGTTAAAACTCTCTTCTTCTTGGGTGTGTGTGGGTGTGTGTGTGCTAATAAAAAGAGGAAAATGGTATAACCTTTCTATCACCCAAGTGTGGTAGATTGGTTATGCTATTTTCCTCTTGAATAACAGGTTTTCAGTTCAACTCCTCGTCGGCTAGATCTTTAAGGTCTCTTGGGATAGTTCCTACGACGTTAAAACTCTCTTCTTCTTGATTGTGTGTGTGGGTGTGTGTGTATGTGTTCTAATAAAAAGAGGGAAATGGTATAACCTTTCTATCACCCAAGTGTGGTAGATTGGTTATGCCATTTCCCTCTTGAATAACTGGTTTTGAGTTCAACTGCTCGTGGGCTAGATCTTTAAGGTCTCTTGGGATAGTTTCCTACGATGTTAAAACTCTCTTCTTCTTGGGTGTGTGTGTGTGCTACTAAAAACAAGAAAATAGTATAACCTTTCTATCACCCAAGTGTGGTAGATTGGTTATGGAATTTTCCTCTTGAATAACACGTTTTGAGTTCAACTCCTCGTCGGCTAGATCTTTAAGGTCTCTTGGGATAGTTTTCTACAACGTTAAAACTCTCTTCTTCTTGGGTGTGTGTGTGTGGGTGTGTGTGCGCGCTAATAAAAAGAGGGAAATGGTATAACCTTTCTATCACCCAAGTGTGGTAGATTGGTTATGTCATTTCCCACTTGAATAATAGGTTTTGAGTTCAACTCCTCGTCGGCTAGATCTTTAAGGTCTCTTGGGATAGTTTCCTATGACGTTAAAACTCTCTTCTTCTTGGGTGTGTGTGTTGGGTGTGTGTGTGTGCGCGCGCGCGAACGCTAATAAAAAGAGGAAAATGGTATAATCTTTCTATCACCCAAGTGTGGTAGATTAGTTATGCCATTTCCCTCTTGAATAACATGTTTTGAGTTCAACTCCTCGTCAGCTAGATCTTTGTTAAGGTCTCTTGGGATAGTTTCCTACGACGTTAAAACTCTCCTCTTCTTGGGTGTGTGTGTGTGTGTGTTTGTGTGCTAATAAAAAGAGGAAAATGGTATAACCTTTCTATCACCCAAGTGTGGTAGATTGGTTATGCCATTTTCCTCTTGAATAACAAGTTTTGAGTTCAACTTCTCGTTGGCTAGATCTTTAAGGTCTCTTGGGATAGTTTCCTATGACGTTAAAACTCCCTTCTTCTTGGGTGTGTGTGTGTGTGTGTGTGCATGTGTGCGTGCGCGCTAATAAAAAGAGGAAAATGGTATAACCTTTCTATCACCCAAGTGTGGTAGATTGGCTATGCAATTTCCCTCTTGAATAACAGGTTTTGAGTTCAGCTCCTCGTCTGCTAGATCTTTAAGGTCTCTTGGGATAGTTTCCTACGACCTCAAAAAACTTCTTTTCTGGCGTGTGTGTGTGTGGTGCTGTGTGTGGTGTGTGTGTGTGTGTGCTAATAAAAAGAGGAAAATGGTATAACCTTTCTATCACCAAGTGTGGTAGATTGGTTATGCCTTTTTCTGTGAATAACAGGTTTTGAGTTCAACTCCTCATCGGCTAGATATTTAAGGTCTCTTAGGATAGTTTCCTACGACGTTAAAACTCTCTTCTTCTTGGGTGTGTGTGGGTGTGTGTGTGTGTGTGTGCTAATAAAAAGAGGAAAATGGTATAACCTTTCTATCACCCAAGTCTAAAGATTGGTTATGCCATTTTCCTCTTGAATAACAGGTTTTGAGTTCAACTCCTCGTCGGCTCGATCTTTA